>NC_135150.1:3303759-3903759 GCF_050948215.1 Halictus rubicundus | reverse complement strand
GCGGAGAGGCATAAACGAGAGTTTTAGAGTTATTATCTCCTTGCATAGGTCGTAACTATGAGTTACGAGAGCGGCGATATCGGTGTGTACACAGATCAACCTGCAGGAAACACGGTCCAATAGAAAGACGAGAAAACCGCTTCATCGAACACGAGGAAAATCGAATTACGAACCCCGGTTCGGTTCGATTCGTTTATCGTCGTCGAATACAGCTTCTAACTGTACAACCGTGCGCGAATACTATTGCCAATCGACGCGTGTCTCTTGTCCGCTTCCGTGTGTTCCAAGCGCGCGATATAAATCTCGTGGAGAGGGCCGATTGATCAGCGGAGAGAAAACGAGATAACGAATTTTCTACACGGGAATTAAAGGCTTCCACTCTTTCTCCTCTCGATGCAGATGCATACCGGGATGCCTCTTAACAAACCAGCTACCCATTTGTCGGTATTCGATCATTTACAGGAACGTCACAGTCGATATTCTCTGCTCAGATTTCAATAACGCGATACCAAACGCTTGCCAAAGATACTCTTGCGCTTTGAACAAAAAACTCTCTGTCTTTTAATGCATCAAAGCACTCGAATCTTTTTGTAGTGTTTTGCAGAGTTCGAAAGAGTTCTGCTGCTTTTTAATGAGCCATTAGGTGGATGCAGAGGTTAGAGTCTTTTTTCAATTTGCTTTTGTGGTCATTTTAGTTTAGACGGAACGATGGCAAACAAAAAATTATACAAAAAGCCGAAGGATTATAACCAATTATAAGTCATTATTAGTCGGTGAAGTTCATGCATTTATAATAATAATGATGATTAGCTGACAAGAATTTAAGAGTGTTGTTGCAGTCTTTTCAGTTTATTGAAATCATTAAAAGGAGAAATACATTTTTATTTAACTTCGGTCTGTTACTATTACTTTAGAAAATTGTCATTGCGCATAAAGATCCGCTGTCTAGCAATTATGCGTGAGTGATTGAAAGAGAGTACACTTTTGGATACACCTGATATATTGGAATTCATTATATGTGAAACTGTTTTTAAGAAAATTTTCTGGTTTTAATTTGTATCGAATTAATAAGATATAAGTTGTCAAACATTATAACAAATCCGGAATAGTATTTAACAAATAGAATTACAACAATATTAAATGAGTATTATATTTAAATTTCAAATTGGCATTTTAAATACATTATTTATCTTACCGAAATGTATCTTACCTAAAGCACGTTATAAACTGTATCGCACGATATTTCGTCCACTGATAAGCAAAAGTGTCGAATAACATAACAATATTAAAGCAGATGCTCATTTATATTTCCTGTCATAAACATATACAATTATTGTATTACATTGTATTATAGAATTTCTGTGGTCGTATGATATTTAAGTTATACAAAAATTTTATTTATGTATTATTATGGGTAAGTTCTCTATCGGAAAGAAGAAAAATCTCTTCTGAAATTATTAATTATTACTGTTATGATTTTCGCATATTATTTATGCTTTAAATTTATGAATAATAAAATTGTTAAATATAACTAGCGACACAATGATTTGGCTTTCTCATTTACTTTATGGAAACTTTTTTAAGAAACGTTACAGAGGACTGATTTCCATCGAGTTTCTTTTTACTGTAAAAAAGACTGATTCTACAAAGTCTGAGAGAGAGAGAGAGAGAGAGAGAGAGAGAGAGAGTTTTTAAAGAAACGAATGGTAACTGTTTATTTCGATCCTCGATTATTTTTACAGTGTCTGGAAAATATAATCTCGAAGTATTATGGGAAAGATCGTAGCGCTAAAAATTGCAACGAGGCATTGCAACGGGGCTTCCTTGATATAGTTTATAACAGCTGAATTTTTGCTTATATTTACTGAAAAGAAGTTTTGAGAGTTGACGGACATAATATTAAATAATATAAGCGCCTTTACCGCAAACTTCGTTTTTGGTCAACTTTGGCTTTTGTTTTTCTTTATGTTGCTCTGAGGTAGAATTAACCAATATCAATAGCAGTTTTCAAAAAAGTTTTTTCACATGTTATCTAGTAAACTAATGCTTCATTTGAAAATAACTCAAAAAGGGTGTCCTAATACTTAAGGATGGGGGTGTATATTAAAATAAACCGAAGTTTCTTAGGAGTGCAAGGGGGTATATATTAAAATACACCGAATTTCATTAGGAGTAAATGGGGGTGTATATTAAAATAAACCGAATTTTATTATATTATTATTATTATACATGGATAGGGTGTATATTAAAGTAAACCGAATTTGATTAGATTATTATTAGATATGGATGGGGTGTATATTAGTTTTTTTTTAGAAGGGAAATTGTGGAGAAGGGTGCTGTGAACACGAAATAATATTAATTTGTAGGTCAGGTATACGTCAGCTTTCAATTTTCCGTTGCACGCACGACTGATCACGATCAAAACCGTCAAGTGCATATAACTGACAATACCACAATGACAGGTTTCTAACATTTTGCCATGCACCGATGCGTAAAATTTGAGGGAAGCTAAGGATCTTGTACAGTGCAATACTGCCCGGAACAAAGGCACGGAGCCACGACATCTGACATACCAGAGATACGTTCCTAATGAGGCAACGATACGGAAGACTGATATCGACGAACTCTTTCAACTTTATCTGTTACAGTCTCTTCGACCGCGCGTGCCCTATTTACGTGACTTATTTCGCTTTATGATGAATGTGTCGAGGAAGTCAAGAGCAACGATTTGTTTCACCGTTCCGTTTCTAATACGACATATGTACAGTAATACTCTGCGTTATTCGAATCCGTTTGAATCGCGCGTGTTTGAGCTCCTCTTGCAGTTGACGTGAATGGTTTCGATCTTCAGGAAGTCCTCTTATTGCCCGTTGAATATTTTTGAAATTTTTAAGCATTGCACGAGTTCTCGAGGAACTCTTTATGACGTTTATGAGAATCGATTCAACTCATTTTATAGAGAGCATTCGAATTCATGCACACTCTTATTTTAATAGATTTTAACCGTTAGCACTCGAATGGCGACTGTAAGGCGCCACTAAAAATTGCTGTATCATTATTCACAATATTTTTTACATTATTAAATTTGTTTGTATTTAATAAATCACTAAACATTTCGATATTGTACGAGTAAATTGCACCATTTTTGTATGTATAACATGAAAAAATATATATGTATAAGGAGGGAAAATATTCTAGGTCGGAAGAAATGTTTGGTTTTGGAGTTAAAATAGCTTCGAGTGCAAAGGGTTAATAATATTGGGTTGAAACATACGTTCATAGTGTTTTTTAAATTAACATTCGAAAATAAAATTAAGATATTTAATCAATAATGTATCTTCCTTTTTCTTCTATTACTTTTTATCATTTTTCAGGTAACTTATCATGTGTTATTGAATAAACAAGAAATTAATTTTATCTGTGAAATTTGATTTAAAACGTTACGAACTTTTATTCCAAATGAATTGAAATGGTGTGGTTTTTGGGATAGTATTTGATAGGTATTTTTTAAGTAACAGTTTTACCTATATTGAAGGAAAGAAAATAACCCTCAAAGGGTTGAAAATGTACTTTTTCTAATACCTCTTTAGAACCAACGAGTAAACAAAATATTTCTTAATTGTTTGATTTTGTGGCAGGAACCTAGTCATATAAAATTCTTTTATAAAGTAATATTTAAATAATATATTAAAAATTTGATATTTTATGAAATGCTGTCGCCATCCTTTTAACCTGGATAATTAAGAATACACGTGTAAATTGTTTTTCTGAAAAGTGTTTACCTTCATAAAAATTGAAGAATTGGACAATGAGTGTGTTGTGTTCAATACGTTTCCTTGTCACTTACTCAACCTATTTTCTAGCTAGCTTGTACAATTGTCATTATGTTTCTCGTCCATCTATATTTATTTACTATCGATGGCATTCGCTATTAACACTGGGTTTACAGGACCCGTCAAAATGACGGATTCTAATATTTTTAATTTACGATTATTGAGATTGTGGAGATCCACCTACGTCGAATTACTCAATAAATTTATTTCTTTAGCTATATATTATCTAAAAAATGGCTAAAAAACTTGAATAGACACATTCTTCTTATTATTATAAAGTAATGTAGAATATTCACTTCTAGTGCTCCGTAAACCTAGTGTTAAAAACGAACCTAGTTGTTTAGTAGAATTTCTCCAATTTGTTGGTAATAACATTTCATTTCATTTTGAATAGTTGAAAACGTGTTTTTCTTATTCTCCTGAACTTCTTGTGAATAAAAAAATGCGTGACATGTTCTCAAATGATCATGTACCAATATTAGAAGTTCGTATCTGTTTGTACAAGAGATATTTTACACATAAAAAATACGATTGTTTCATTCTACTAAACTTTAGACATCTGCTGGAAATGTATTTGATTACAAAAAATACGCGATACGCTTTTCGAAAGATCAAGTACAAATTTTAAATGTTTGAACCGTTAAAATTCAAACTAATAACAATTATTTCCCGGAAGGAAATTAAGCTAAATATTTTTAAAAAATTGTTGATCAGTGACCGTGAGTACAGAGTTCAAAAAGTATTTAGTAACATTTCCGTGCACCGACTTATGGAACTCGTATGAACATTTTCTCGCGATACAAAAATCTTATTTTGCACATTTTCATATACTTTTCCGCCTCGCTTAACAAGCGACGATAGAGAAAAATGCGAAGCTCGACGCAAGCGCGGAGCGAGTAATAGATCGAGACACGAAGAAAATTAGTTTTCGTTCGGTTAAATAAAGCGCTCGCCAGTCAGGAAGCAGCAGACACATAAATCTGAGAACAATTTATACAAATTACGAAGAACCTGTTAACTATATATGTATAGAGCGCGATGCTTCTTCCGACGCAACGTATTATAAATCAACGTGTCTTTGACCTTTCTGTGCCTCGGTGTGTGCGCGTGGATACCCCGGAATTGTGTACGTTTCACCGTTTAATTCGCTTTTTTGTTTCGCTTTTCACGCACGGTACCGAAGTTTCACTGTTCCCGTTGAATTTCAGCATGGGCGCGGATGCGGACGCTCGGTATCCTGTTTATAACAATAATCAACGCGAGCGCCGAATCCACTGACGGATGCAGCGAAAAAGTTTGACGATGAGAACTTTTTTTTTTGTTTGTTTGCTGAAAGTGTTACTTGTGCTGACCACACCTGTCTGGAAAAGTTGTCATAGATATACTATTTCGAGTCGAGCTCTCCAATAAAAATATTGTGGTTCACGAATTCACGGAAACCTTGATTATAAGTGCCTAATTATGTCCAGTTTGTTAAAACCGTAGATACTTGTTTAATAAGTTAATAATATTTTACATGTGTTACGCACGAAATAAAATTTTCACTTCTATACGACTATATTTTTGAAAATCTTTTTGAGACCGCTTTTTTTCCCTTTCATTCGATTCTTTTGTGAAATTGTAGAGAATCTGTACTCTTACAAATAACACAGGCAACCCTCGAATAACATGATTAATTGATTCCGAGAATAACTAAGAATTCACTTTAATTCGAAAACAATTTTCTAAACGAACAAATTCTTCAAAAGGAAATTTTAATAAAAGGTCTGCAATTCAAGCTGTTTGACACAATTTTTGTTACTCGAATTTTGCTGCAATTCAAGTACCGAATTATTCAAGGGATGTCTACGTCATTGCATACGTCTTTCTATGCATGTATTGTACACCAAATTCTATTGTGTATGTTTGCTTGTGCGGGTTTAATATTTATTTCACAATCTTGTAGCTTCTGCCATATGTTGAAGTTGGGCACGTACACTTCAGTTTGTTTATGAAAAGTAGTAGTAGTTCGTCAGTTCTTTTTAATCATTAGATAATGAATATTTGCTTTTACTCTTATACGTTAGGCTTACACTATTTTTCACGTTATTCGCATCACTTATTTATCATTTCATTATTTAAGTACTTCCTTGTTCCATTATTTTTTATATTTTCTACATTTTTAACATTTCGGCCTTTTGGCTGCAGCGAATGCAACATTATTATTGTATCTTTTATGCGGACGGTATACACACATATACCATTTCGTTGAATGCCTCAGATAAAAACCAAACAAAGCATATAATATAATAAAAGCATGGATATTTATCAACCTTTGTTGAGCGAACATAATATTTATCAATAAACTGTGAATTTTCATGCATTTATACCATATAAAAATCTTTAGTCTTATAAAATACAAAGTTCTATAGATTTGAATACTGTTTTATTTAATTTTGAATTTATTAAAATTAGTAGTGAAAGAAAGTAAGATTTTTATCGATTTTTGTTTTTTTTTTAAGTTCTTTACGAATTTACTAATGTAAATACGACTTATTTACTAATGTAAATATGACTTTCATTAGCACAGGCATGGCAGTCGACGTATCAATTACGATAACAAATATTTTCAATAATTATTCTTTAAGGAATATTCCACCCAGCAATCGCCAAAAATTTATTTCTGTATTTAGAAAAGCGAATATTACGGTGTTACCTAGCTCCCACGAAAACTGACTGAAAATTTATATTTCACAACATAAGAGTCCCCCATCAAATTGAATTCGCCGGCAGCGAGCAAACTTCCCCGCGAGTGCAATCGTTTTCGTGTTTCTGTTGCGTATGCTAGGGGCCGGTGCGCGTCGCAATTTTGAAACCAAGAGTGAAAAAAAAAACACGCACACAGGAACGCACATACGCGTGCGCGAGCGTGAGCATGCGTCCACGAACACACGGACAGGCGGACCGTAGAAAATCGAATTCTGAAACTGGCACGTGCAGCCGGGGGCAGAAAAAGCGCGTCGATTTTCGCTTCGGTCGGCGCGGCGCTGGTGTGGCGCAGCACGCGGTTCACAACGGAAAATTTGACACTAATATTTTAATTGACGGCGCGGAGGGAGGGCTGTCAGTGCGCTCTCGCAAGCCAACCGACATTTAACTACGCCAACATGGGGGTTTACTGCGCAAAAATGAAGAATGCAGCCGTGATACAGCCTGTAGTTTTTCACCGTGGCTCCGTATGACAGCCGACGCAGCAGCGTGTCGGAATTTATGTGGAGAACAAGCGTCCGCCTGAATTCATCGCATAGGCAGCTTTACTCGTTTGCCGCGTTGCACATGCGCGCGCACGTGCACACACGCGTGCAATTATGGTAGACGAACGATATGCGTATAGGGGAACGCGGGCTTGTATGTGTGCGGGTATCGGTTTTGCATTTTTCAACCCGATAATTTATCAATCTCGTCCACCACCCCTCGCAGCCCTCGTCTCTCGATACGTCCCCCCCCTCCCTCCCTCGCTCCGCAGCGTCGTTCTTTCCAGCTCGCCCTTAGTAGCAGGGGGCCAAGGGAAAAAAGAGACGAACAAGGATCGTCGAATTCGACTAAGAACGATCGTTCTTGGCAGGAAAATAATGATACTCTTTAAAGGCCGGAAGTTTTCATCCGCGGGAGAGCACAGAAAATCGATTTTCGCACTTTGTCGACCTCACTGCCGACCCTCGCATTGATCTCCTGCGAATCTATCTCCGTGATAAGGGAGCACCGAGAGGTTCCATGCGGAATACATTCTTCGGCAAAAAGATGGCATGCGTTAAGGTTTGCAAATTTTTTATTTATTTCCACGTTGCAACTGACGTTTGTTTAGAAACAAATCCACGTTTATACCATCTTGGGACACCCTGTGGACACATGGAATAAAATAGTCTACGAAACTTTAAAATCGTTTTCTTTCGACAACGGTTGACCTGAGACCTATGGTTCCTTTAATACTTTTGGCCGTCGCCGTGAGTACTATACAATATGATAGACAAAATTGTTTGACCTTGGAAAAAAAAGGGTCAAGGTCAATTTTGCGGTACATTCTTTTTAACGGATCTCCACCTATCCAGACGTTCAGAATCACGCTATAATGGCCGCGACATATAATTTTGAAACACCCTGTACAACTGAGAAGTGTAGATTTTGTGCTTGCGCTATCATTTCATCTCGTTTGCATACTACAATATTGACACTTGCTTTCGTATAATTGCGTTGAAGTGAATACCGTGGACGATACTCAGGATGTTACACATACTGGCATGCCCAATACTAGTAATAACATGAAATATGTATTCTTACTAGGTTTTCCTAAAAAACTTTAAAAATGCAAGATGTGCCATCTTTTTGTCCCTCAATGTGGACACTACCACAGAGCGCGAGGAAATACTTCTCGATCGAACGATGACCCGAAAATCTGAATAATCTTGCTTTTCATTTGTTCACGATGCGATCGTTCCGTTCGATATTAATCCCATGTAATATCCGCTGGAATATAAAACAGTGTTATTCGCGTGATCACTATGCAAACTGAAATTTCTGCGGTGGAATTTATGGTGACAGGTTAAAACAGTTATCTATTTTCTCTTTCAACGGTTTTAAAGCGTAAGTGGTGAAGAGAACTGAAATATCATCTTCGAATTTAGTTTTTTGTTTTACTACATCTCTCGTGCACGAAGATCTGCAGCGAACATAAAGTACCGAAATTTTAGACGTCAAGCCGGTTTTGCTCGTTATATGAAATTTCAGCGATTTGAATACCCTTTGTTAAAATGTCACGTGTGCACGTACACACAATTATTGAAGCGGTTCTCGAAAGAAGTTTTTACAGTTTAACTCTAGAGGACACGCATCCGGTTTCTGAACCGATGCATATGTTATTTTTTTTATTATTCATTTATTTTAATGTACGAAAAAGTTGATTTCCACAATGTTTTCGATAAGCGAAAAATGTTTTCAATTTATTGAAAAATAATATTGAAAAAAAATATATCTGATCAAAATATTAAAACCACCTGCATAAGTCAACAATTAACACAATGAATTTTTAAATAACAGCCCAACTACAGTGAATTTTTATCACTAGTGTATGACATCGATATTAGTAAACTACAAATGCACATTTCGACAACATTCATCATACGCTTAAAAATTATGTTTTTCGTACCGTGACCCCAATAATTTGATCACCCAGTATACTTAGGACAATCCAATGATGTTTTTCACTCCCTCATTTCTTAGATATCGTTGAAAACACATTCTTCGGATTTATATGTTTTCATAAAGAACACCGTTCACCCGTGAACAGCATTTAACCCACGATTTATAATGCGATGATATCGAAGCAATCAATTTCCTGCGACAAGAAAAATGGTAACATTGTCCCTTGTGGAAGCCATTCTTCAGATTGATCAGGCTTTTTCATCCTACGGTGAAACAAGAGTGGACGAATTCCATTCACTGGAAGTTAGTAACACAATGACTGATGAAAGCCATCGAAGGTACAACGTGTCACGATATTAAACTTTAAAAATTAGTAAAATCTGGGTTTAATTTTTCATCTATAATTCTTCTATGATGTTATGACAATTTAATACAAGAAGTTATCAAAATGCTTATCAGGTCACACACAAGCGCGCGCTCTCTCTCTCTCTCTCTCTCTCTCTCTCTCTCTCTCTCTCTCTCTCTCTCTCACACACACACACACACACACAATTCTCTGATATTATTGTAAAGTGAATTAAAATTGGCCATACGAAATTCAGAACTAAAATCTAATACAGTAGTAATGCAATTATCATGAATAATGCGAAAATACTACAACGAAAAACAATACTAACGTTCAGTTAAATTGTTCCAACTCTTAAGTGACAAAAGTGTCACCTATCATTTCACTACAACGTAATTTCAAAGAAGTCACCAGTTTATAGTTTTTACTATTACAAACTAAATTAATTAATTTTATATCATAGTTACATTTGTGTCTGTCATAATTGAGTAAACAAAATGTTGTAGGTACGAAAAAGTTGAAAGAGCACTAACACATACATCTTAGCTCTTCAATTTATAATTCATGAAATAAATTGCTTCAATTTTGTTGGATCCTTTTATGTTCTGATTAACGTGGCAGTCAACGTTATAATATTTTATATATTACATTTTTATTCATTACATCATCTGAAACAGATTACCCCTAAATGCATGTATGTTACTGTATACAATATATATTATAACTAGACTGCGGATCTTTATGCATTTATGAGTTCCGGAAATTTTCAAAAAATGCTAGAATATAAAATGCGACGTAATTTAGTACAATTTTTATTAATTTCAGATTTACAAAGGCTACTACCACTGAAAATAAGATTCTATTTAATTTTACTTTCTTAAAATTCGCCTGCGAAAATTGCAAATTGCATAAACACCCGCAGTCTAATTATAACAAATGACGTTCTTCAACCAATTGGTTCGTTTTGTCATACGCTGTCGTGTTCAAATAGCGGTTTATGATTTTTTTTTAACTATGTGCCCTACTTTGAAAAATCTTAAAAAATTATATGTTAACAACCATAACGATTGTATTGTTGTGTGGTATTTCATAACTTTTACAAGAAATTGGAATTTCAAAAGTTTTTTTATTTTTCAAAATTCGGTTTAGAAGCTAAAAATTCTAAAAAAATTCGTAATGTACATTCTGATAGCTAAAATATGCCTGACTTTTTCAGAATTTTCAATTGAAGAAGATAAGAGAAATTACGAAAAAACCTGATTTTCTTTGTCACCCCATTACTACCCCCCATGTCGACATATAGGGTTGAAAAATGGCTCAAAGTATTTTGCTTTGGATAAGTTTTTCTTTGGTTTATTGCAAATTCAATTTGGTTTGGAGGCACTTTCTACCTCCTTATCCGGCTACATTCTTTCAAATCATTCTTAAGTAAAGGGTGCAGACATGTTTATATGAAACTAATCTCAAACGAAACTGTTTTTTTGTTTTCTATGTACATATTTAACAAAATAGTTAAAATGTAAAGATATTTAATAAAAATTAAGAAAATAGAGGACGAGAAAATATCATTGAAAAAGTACCTCTAATATCGTCTACGTCCGAAATTTCGATTAATTTATCCATTTACGTATATTTATCAAATAATTACTATTAGTATTGGATTTAAAAATATTTGTAATTCTCTATTTTCAAAGTGTCTGATCTTTTTCTTAATGGTATTGCAAATAATTTTTAAAGTGATAAATCATACGCGTTTATTCGTTTCTTAATAATTTCCAAATACTAGTAATAAATTTAATGTCCTATTTCCCATAAATCAGACGACATACTTAAGCCGCCATCTTTCCATATCAAGATAAAGATTCGAAAGCGATAGTACCAAATTTTCATATAGATCCGATCTTAATGTTCCCGGAAACATTATTTAACCTCGTCTTCAGCTTATTCAGCACATCGGAAACGAGTACGGTCAATTGCTCGGTCAAGTAGAAAAAAGTCGCAGAGACTGTTTTACTATCGAGATCAGATTATCGTGTTGCAACGGAAAAATCGATGCGCAACGAGGAAAGATTGTGTTGAAGACAAGCAGTAGGCTTTAGTCGGCTTAATGAATCAGTTACGACAAAACGCAGGACAGCTGACCCGACTATGGATGAAATATTGCGTGAAGTTTATAATTCTGGAACAACTATACCTCGACATTCGCAATTTTTAACAACAAGAACAAAAACATTCATGAATGTCAAGATATTTATTTTCTTCACATCAGATGTATGGAAACAAGCAACTATAAAATAATATGTGATGAATAGACTGCAGAATTTGGTGCCAACACGTACTTTTAATTATTTTACCGAAAACACAAATAACTGAATACGTTACATTCAGTTCCGTTTGCAACAATTTATGAATCATCAATTATGATGCATAGACTACGCAATAAAATCATGAATAGACTGCGGATTTTATGCAGTTATGATCAAAATGGCTAGCTGAAGTAGTAATCTGTTAATCGCCGTTAAACTGTTTGTTTATAAATATTGTTACATTCATTACAATTTATTGCTGTTATCAGAAGAAGGAATATATTTCAATTTAATCTCTGTGTTTTGTAACTGATGAAAATAATTTGTATATTAAATAAAGACCCGCAGTCTAGTCATGAATTATGAAGTTTAAATACATATACAATACTATAAATATATATTATAAGGACATGTAATTAATAATTATTAATAGACTGCGGGTTTTATTCAATACAAAAATTGCTTGTATTAATTGCAAGATATAACAGCTACGTAGACATTAATTTCTTTCCTCAATAATTTTATTGAAATGCAAACGAAACAACCGTAATTTTCAATTCTTTAAATGTGTTTACTGTTTCGTATTTGATCTCGTTGTTATCATAAATGCGTAAAATCCTCGGTCCAGTAACTACTGAAAAAAAAGATTGCATGAAGATTGATATCATTTTATAGACATTAATAGTGAGAAGAAAACATAAATAGTGGATCTACATCCACTATTATTGCACTGTGGCTTTAAAAAAATCTTTTCCTCCAGTGGAATCGGTTGCCGTACACGTCTTCCGAGTTTTACCGAGAATTCTCAATTGCTTTTGCAAAACTTTAAACATGGCATGCAAGTTTGAACCGTTTTTCATAGTTAAGGAGTCGTGGACTGTGTTGGTCGGACTTCCAAGTAGTAGAGAAGTATATAGGATGAATCGCATGCCAAACTCCCGCGGCCCCGTTGCATGCAAGCCATCTTCACGACACCGAGTATTGTTACGGGCCACTGACCATCGGTGACCATCGGTGACCATCGGTGACCATTCGATAAACTTCCATCCTGCGTCCTTCCCGAGAAACGGAGAGTTTTCAATTTACCGGCCGCAAACAATTTCGGGAACTCGACGAAATCTAGTCAGAAAATGTCTACCGTTATTCCATCACGGTTTCGCCCGGAGCAAAGATATTCTCAAGTTTCGTTATGTTCGATATTAATTTAACATTTAATTTTCAAAAATCATATTCGTGTGCACTAGGGTAGAAAATTAGATCTGATTTCACATTTCGTTCAACAGCTTCAAATCTTTGCGGTAATTTGATAACAGCTGGAAACGTAATACTCGCTAGAACCTGTACAGTTAGGTTACATTCTGTATTACTTTATTTCCAGAGTATGGCCATTTTATAATTTAGTACTGGAAATGTAAATGCATTGGCAGGAAAATGAAGAATTTCGTATTTATGTTTCGGCCGAATAAAATGTTATTTCATTTCTTTTTGGTGTTTAATTTTATACAATTATTTAGTAGCAATCGGTACGTGTATTGATTAAAAAATGTATAAATTGAAAATAAATTTGTTTCATAAAGGAAATGCACAGTTCTGCATGGACGCACTGTATTAAGTTTCACAAGCATTGAAACAAACACTTTGTGCAGTATACGCCACGAATAAAATATAATAATTGCAGTAATATTTCACATTTACTCGATTGGGAATTAAAAAACGAAAAGTAAAGCGAAATTTCAGTTATACGAAATGAAAACAAAGAAGGATAAAAATTCATCAGAATTAACTTATCTATTATTTGCTGGTCTTATATTATACAGAACATTGTTAGAAATTTACGAACACCTTTGCAAACATCGAATCTTCGTTAACTAAATAATTATCTTCAAATTCCGTTTCGTAGTTGGAAAAGTTCAGCTGTTTTCCACTTGCCTTCAAGTTAAGATACCGTGGCTCTGTAGAAAGTGTAGCAACCAGTGCACAATCAAGCAGAACAATTTTGTATTCCGTAGTTGAGGTATAGGTACTCCACTGTAAGTTTCCGAAACTTAATTCGAGCGGACACACAACATAAAATTTATTCTGTGCTAGCGGTCTTCTTTTAACGAGTTTTTCTTTCAACTTAACTCGCTCGATTTCTTTAACGAACATATGTTTATTACAATGACGAAGATCCAATTTCTTTCCCCCCTAAGGAGAAACCAATTACTGAAGCGTAATAAGGAATGAATTTATGTCGGGATACACATCTTTGTGAAAGTTTTATAATGATTTCATTCATCAAACGACTTAAGTTATATTTGCCGTAATCAATTACTTTCTTAACCCTCACACGCTCAAAATAGTTGAACAAAGAATAAGATATCATCCATTTTTGCTTCACACCTTAAATCAACTAATTTTAATCGCTTAATCGCCTAATTTTTATTTACATATGTTAAATTACAGTTTTTATTTTGTATGTTTAATGTCTGTACTACCACTAATGTTATTAATGATTCATTTTCTTGATAACATTATTAACTTGTCATCTGCCCTGCGAGTTGCCGTGCAATATTATTTAGTTTGCTAGGCTATGAATATTATAATAACATAAAGAATGAATACAACATGAATTAAAATATAGGATGGGACGAAAATCGCAGTACAACCGGACAGGCGGGGGGGGGGGGGATTCTACATATAAAAGTAAATCGAAGCAAAGGAATAACATTTTTTCGTTTGTCGCCTCGTTTTCGAGAAAATCGAGTTTAAAGAGACGTCGGATTAGTGTGCTTCACTATATGCAAATAGAATTGGTTAGTCATGATCAGACGCGTCAGACGATTTCTACCTAATAGCTCACGTTTCGCTATATATTCAAATTCGATTTTCTCGAAAACGAAGCCTCGGATGATAAAATGTTACACCAAATTTTTGTCGTATTTTTTTTATGCAGAATCACCACCTGCTCCGTTGTGGTATGGTTTCCGGCTCACCTACTATAAACGGTACTGTACCACGAGCTCATATAAATGGTCATTTTGAAAGAAAGACGCTATAATACAGTCGTTCTTAACCTTTTCAGTGATCGGTACCCCCTTGAATCTAAAAATAAGTTCTCGCACCCCTTTAAAAAATGTGTTTCTATTTCTTCAATTAGAAAGTTACATCTATTGCAAATTAATTTATTTATTGAAAAATAAACTTTCCATCGATTTAGAAACTTCTCTAGCAGCCCTGGAAACGCTTCCTCGCACACCCAGGGGTGCACGTATCCCGGGTTCAGAACCACCGCTCTAATACCATCTTTTTGTATAATTATCCACAGGCCAATAAAAATCTATTCTTGTGTCACGGATAAACAGAGATAAAAAGGAACATTCAAAAGAAAGTCAGCTTTTTATCAGTTGTAATGTATTTCATTCAACACTATTTCATACCCTTTTTCGTTTGTTATTTTTTGTGAAGTTAATACATTGAATATGTAAGATAAAAGCGTTATTATTTGGTCAAAATCTTTTAAACCTACAGTATTCATCATCCTTCGATAACTAGCATGGGAACGTCACACAAATTTTCATTTTCATAGAAAAATTTGAAGTACAGAAGTCGAATAAAATATTATTAATAAAAAAAAATTATATTTTTCTAGATATCGGTTTCAGTGAATTGAAAATTAAATTAAACTACATTATGTTTTATTGACATTTACTTTATTTCTTATTATATTTTATCGTTTTTTAAACATTTGTATATGGCATAAATGTCTAGAAATTCACCACTGAACATCGTCCAATTTTGACAGGCTATAAAGAAACATCACTCGAAGTATATAAAATAGAAATTTAAAATTTGAAGAAGCTACTGCAAAAAGAGAGGGGGTGGGGGAAACCACTTAATAAGGCGAGGCAGGCTCGTTTATACGGAATGTCGTAATTGTCCCAGAAAATTCTATTCTTTCCGTTCTCTTTCCTCCAGAGTTTGGACGGACAAACTTGTTTCCACCCTCGCTAATGGCTCCCCTTATCTTATCCTATTCGCGCCTTCCATCAGCCTCTCCTTTATGCGATGTAAATCGCTTTTTTGTTCAGCCTCTGCGAAGGATGAAGAGGAAATTGCTTGTGACCTTTTGAAAGGATTTCTGCGCGAAACGGAGGACAAAGGTACACAGCCAGATCTAGCCCTTTGCCGTGGAATGATAATAATTGTCCCCCCGTAATTCGTGAAATACATTCAGAAGTGCGTTAAACTGTACCGCGGTGTCTCAGTATTTTACGTAGACCTTCACGGGACACCAGGCGGATAGGTACGGGCAGACTCAAATTTATTCCTTGTGGCTTCTCTTCTGAACAAAACAAAACGGCCCTGGAATTGAATCTTTCTCGACACGGGATCGTAATGACATTTACAAAAAATGAAACGTAAATGTTGTTCGATGATTGGCCACTTGGATTTTTAGGGATTTCTTTTACTCGGTTGTACTATTTTACTTTTACAAGTGAAAGAAAAGTCTTGATGTAAGCATAACGGAGCTACACGATCTTAGTCAGTTCGCCTATCCCCTCTACTGCGGGGCATTTCACGCGAGGGGCCAAGGAGCTCGAGCTGTCTCGATCACCGAGCAGTGTAAAGTGTAAACATGCTGCGTAATCCGATACGGGGTCGGGTATATCGGTGTGAATCACTACTAATCCAATTACAAAACTTCTTTATTTTTCATTATTTTTTATGGGAATTTCACCAACTTATTTGTGGCATTTTTCTGATTAAAATGACACAACGTCATCTACGTTTTTTACGTTCGGTGCGGTCGATGCGATCACAAAAAAATAGTAGCCCTACACGATCCATGTCACAAGGCGGACCCGAGGAATTGGCTTAGATCAAGACTGTACTGTATCGTTATCTGTGAAGTGATCTGCGGTTCTCCGGATCCTTACAATTGCCACCTGTCTTTTGAAACAAGATAGCTGCAGACACGAAAGGTATCTACCCCAGGCTTATTATAGTGGGTGATCATGAAAAATACAGGGCGACTCACGTAACATATACACCTCAAATAACTTTTAAATTATACGTCTAATAAAACATTGATATGCCACCATTTGCTCCCCTGGAAACCATACATACAGCTTATGTATTACACATAAATTTGGATTCAATTTAAATGAAGGGAGAAATGTAAAGAATCGTGTACGTTTATTTTCAATGTGACAGATACTGTTGCCTACAGTATTGCTAAATGTATTTTCAATTTTTAAATGTGAATATTTCTTTAAATAAATAAAAAAAAATATTCGGTGTAGCTAGGATTTCTTTAAAAATTATTTTAATATAAACACGTGAATATGTACAAGTAGTTCTAATAATTTAATCGTTTGTACTTCAAACTTAAAATGTAGGAGCGTAGCGGACAGTTATTATAACTTCTGCTACCTTCTTTCGAAAAATGAACCGTAGTCACTAAAACAGACCTCGAATACAGAATTTATTCGTGTCTCCTTCCTCTAGTAGAGATGGTGCGAGTTTCTGTAAACTCAAAGAAACAGAAAATGCAGTGTCAGCCAGAAAACCAATTTAAAGTCCAAATTAGACAACTATGTTTAACTTTTTATAGGATTAATATATGTAGAATTTTTAAACACGATTTATTTAATTTTACAAAGTCACCATAACGCGTTTTAATTCGACACGGTTTCCACATCTATTTTCCGTTTTATTCATTTTAACACTGTATTTAACAAGTTCGTTACTGTGCAAAAAGAAATGCAGATGGCTGAAGTTTATGAAAAATGTGACAAGAATACACTTTACTGAAATTGTAATTAGTTTATTCATTTTTCATCCGGACCCTAACGGGTTAACAACTTATTCGACAATAAAACAAATTATCTCTTCTAGAGCTTTAAACTATTGGTCTTTCTTTATTCTTCACTTTTCGAAGGCCGTGTTCGGAAATCCAATATACATTTCGTTCTACAGCAGTATTCTGTTTCTGCTTGTGTAAGTTCGAATCTACTTTGTTATTGATTGAAGTGGGATTCAAAGTTCTATGTAAGTCAATACTAATACGATTAAATCGGAAAACCCGATACCTTCGTTACAGCACGAAAGCAATGTGGAAGATAGTTGCCGTTGGTTGCAGAGTTTCGGGAAAACAAAGCAATATTTCCGAAGTGGTGTCTAAGGATGAAATAACTCCAACCAGTCAGTAATGACGACTAGTAATACGTTAAAATTTTACATTGAAAACCACTTTGAAAGCTGAATACGTACTAATATGGCGGCGCCCTTACCTGTCATAAACCCTTAAAATCGCTGAACTTTATATACGTATAACTCTGAACCAGTGAATTTCTAACAACAAAACTTATATTTTTGGCATTTTCTCGTTAAAATCTACAGGATTATATTTTAAAAAGTCCAAAATTTGTGGTCCTCTAAGGTCAAGTATAGCCATTAATTTACGTATTATCTGCCCCTTCTTATCAAACAATTTTTATCTAAATATTTTTCGACAGATTGTCTGTCACGAGATATTTGAATTTTTCGAGATAAAGGAAACAGCCTGTACATAATAGTTATTTCTTCAAGTACTTTTGGTAGTTTTAAGTCTGCAAACCATAAAAATGGCTAGTTGAATATGTCGCAGAGTTGTTGTTTCTAAGCGTCCTCCATCGAAGTCTTGTTTCGTTAAGATATATGCGTTGGTTGAACGGCAAGGAAACGCAGTAAGCCAGGGAAACAAGAATAACGAGGTCCAGCGCGGTAAATGTAGTTGTTCGTCACGAAGAAAATTGAATTACCCGTCGAAGCGCGGAACAGACAAAATTTATGGTACGCGTTCTGGTTCGCAGAGGACTCGGAACGAACGAGAGACAGACAGACAGAGAGAGAGAGAGAGAGAGAGAGAGAGAGAGAGAGAGAGAGAGAGAGAGAGAGAGAGAAGAAGGAGAGGAAGAGAGGAAGAGCGAGAGACATCGGCGCGGCGGCGTGCGTGTTAATCGATCGTCGTGATTGCACGGATAAAAAAAGGGCCATCGTACGACCATTACTCGCGTTTTCCTCATTGTCGGAACGTGCTGTGCCTAGTTCTCGGCCGATCGAAGCGTTGCGCGATGCTTGCCGAATTACCACGGTAGAAGATTTCCCTGGCGCGTTTCGTTTCCAGTTCCAAGCGACGTCATAACGTGCCTGAATCACCAGTAATTAGTGCCAGTGAATAGAACTATGGAAACAGCGATAGCAGATTTTCAGTATAATGATAATTAGATCGTTCTGCACGGTTCACACGGTACACTTCTACCATTGATTGCGAAGCTTAATTGCGGCACCACGAAAAAATTCCCCACGAATGCCGTACTATAACGTTCTGGACCTAATAGCTGTACTATCATGGACTACGCAAAATTGTAGCATGCGAACGGAATTCGGATCGTACTAAACCACGGAAAAAGTATTCGGAGTTACATTTATGTGCTCTGGATAGGTATTGGAACATAGAGAAACTATTGACACTGTACAAGTATTAAAAAAATTGTTAACACTATATCCCGATGGAGAATGTGGTAAAAATTTATGATAAAACTGCTTTTTTATCAAAATCCAAATTCTATGAAAACATTTTTTATTCAATTAGGTATTGGTAATTTAATAAGTACGATATTCGTAAAATAATTTTTATCATCATATACAACATATAACGTTTCCTTATCGTCAGATTAAGCGAGCAAAAAATGGAGATATTATTTTCAATTCATTAGCCCTGTTTATTGCTGTATAATTATGTACACAATGTAAAGTTTTAATTTTTCTTTCTGATAACTTCCAATTTTTTTTAGGAAATTCTATAAAATTGAAATGTTACTACAAACATTATAAATATTTCCTCTGGCACATTTGTGTATAATTTTTTTCGTGACTACACAATGAAGCCTTTAATTAAAGCAAACATTTTATCTGCAACTAGATTGTACATCTAGAATGCACCTTTGTGAAACCATATTAATTCAAACACTTATTGCTTAAAACCGATTGTCACGAAATTATGGAATCTTTTTGGTCTCAATCTTCATTACTGTATGTTTCTGTTACAAAAAATAGGATTAAGAACAATTATAAGCCTCTTAATAAAATTAACGGTGGTAGAAAGAATAAATGATCACTCTGGCCATCAGAAAACACATTTCACTTTTCCCTGAGGGCTGCGAAAACCAGAAATTTCCGGAAACTATGCCCCAACAACGGAAACTGTGACAGTTCAAATATGACACGACTAATTTGACAGTGTTCGACTTTTAAGCTCGAGTGATGGAAATTAGAGGTAAAAATGATGCTGGAGTGGAAAGCATCTGTATTTGACGTTTCATCGATGAGCGATAGGAACCGCAGGTTCCCCGGTGCCTTGGTTGCACGGGTGAAAGTGAGAAGGAGTTAGGCGACAACAGTGAGCGGTGCATACGTACAACCAGTACCACCACGGATTTCCTAGCACCCATTTCGTCTGAGGCTGTCGTGTGATTTATATTAGAACGATTTCGTGTTCGGCGGCGCAGGTAATCGCGCGATGATTGCTGCTCACAGTTGATTGGCAATTGTCCCTGCCGTTTAGTCTCTGCGCCCCCTCTTTACTAAATTGTCGAGCCAATTTTATATTATCGCTAATAATCGTAAAAACAATGACCGTTCGCAGATATAATGTGTGAGATGCCCGTGCGGCATCCAGATCGACGGGACTTGCATTTGTTGTAAAACAAATCTCGTGGACATGTCAAGGAAAACATATGTTAATGGACAATTTAATTACAGCGTTCAATTAAAAAACGCTGAATAATTACAGCGTTAAAAGTTAAAATTTACCTAGTTACCTCGTTAAAATTTCGTAAACGTTTCAATAATACTCACCGGCGGACAAATATTTCAATCCGTTATTGTAGAATATTAATAATTAAGTTTATTTATATTATATATACGCCGATAATATCCAAAGGAATGGAAAAAACGTAATCAAATAATATATACAGTACTATGAACATCTATTTCCAATTAGGATAATATATTAACAATAAAAGTTTGTTAATGTTTCAAATTTTTTAAATTTCTTTCGAAATGAACTGCAGTTCTTGTTCTTCCGTATAGAGTGCTATGAAAATTATAATTTTTCTAATCACGATCTTAGATATTAAAATTGTTTCAACATTTTTTAATGTAATTTATAACAAGTAATATTAGCATTTAACGTTAGTCCTTTCCACGTTGTCAATAATACTTATTCGTAACCAGAAATGAATTCATAATAATTATTAATGATTAGAAAAATTTTAGTTATTTGTAATGGTTACTTGTAACCATAAACAGATGCAACTTAAGAGAAATTTCTGAAAAACTTACTAACGCGTGACTTCCATTCGAATACAAGTTAATAGTTTATTAATGATCGTTTTTGAAAAAATGACTAAAGTAATTGTTATTTTTAGTCTCGGGTTCAAATGCTTTCTGGATCTACTGTACTTAAAAACAAATCAAGTATGATAGAAATTGATATCAAATAAACAAATCTCTTCTAATTATTTCGTTTATTTAAGTTCTGACTGCAGTTTAATGCAAAAATGAAGTCTAAAAGACACGTACAGTATAATGTATGTATTCTGAAATATAGCTTGTGCCCGATACTCGGAAAACTCCTCGCACTTGTTATAGAGTAATCTGATTCTCGTGTAGACGGTAATTGAATTATGTGATTACGTTACCGTTCAACGGTGCGCGTAAAACGCAAGTATTTGAACGGATCGAGTGGAGTTCTAAAAATGCCCATTCTTGTAATTTAGAGCGGCCGACGGGAAAAGAGTCGGTAAAGTAATGTTAGAAAATAAATTCTACCGGCGGTTATTATCCAAAGCGGGGAAAGTATGTGGCACGTGCCACGTTCCAGTCGCGGTTATCTCTCCAGAAGGGATCTCGAGCATTATCCCTCTCATAATTTCGCAGGCAGCTTACACGAGCTTAACTCTCCGCGCGCCGTGCCGCGCCGCGCCGGTCTCGCGTCTATGTGTTTTTCCCTCGACCTCGCAACTATTTCTGAGCTTGCTGCACTGCCCCCCTCATAAACTTAACATAAGGGTTAAGTCTTACCAAGCTCCTCTCTCTTTAGTCTTTTCGTTCCTTTCGCGGTTTGGTTGCCGCTCACCTGGCACCATTCTGCTCGCATCAAAGGGCCCCGTTCTCCGCTTGTTACGCGAAATTATGCAGAAACTCGTATGTGTGTCTACTATCTATTCCCTCGAAATCATCCGTGCGATGTGTATTTCGTTATCCTCTTCCGTGAAACGAACAATATTATCGTTTCCCTGTGCAACGCGCGTCTTCTTCAAGACACAGTTTCTATCTTGGCAAAGAAATTTTGAAAATACTGCACGGGTGCAAAAGCAGATTTGAAAATGAAACAATTTTATTATTCTGTAAACTGCGAATTTTTATGAAACATAAAAATTATTTGAATTGCAGGATACAAGGGCTACATAGATATACAGGGTGTGGCTGGATGGGTGGTACAACCGGCCAGGGGATGATTTCACATAATTAAATAAGTCGTGAAAAAGGAATAACATTTTTCGTTTGACGCCTCGTTTTCGGGAAAATTTAGTTTAAAGATCCGTCGGGTACGCGTGCTTTAGTATATGCAGGAAGTAGAATTGGTTGGTCATGACCAGACGCGTCAGACGATTCCTATACACGCGTATTTGCTGCATTTTCAAACTCGATTTTCTCGCAAACAGGGCGTCAAACGAAAAAATGTTATTCCTTATTTTTCATTTATTTTTAGCTGTAGAATCACCATCTGCCCGGTTGTACCACCTGTATATTTCTTTGGTCAATCATTTTAACGGTTAGGAAATAATATAACAGTATTTATGAATTCCAGAAATATTTTCATGTTCTGTATTTACACTCTATTGTCAATTTATTTTAGTAATTGTTATCAAAATCAACAACAGCGATAAAAACCATTGAACTTTAACCGGTAATGAAACCGCTGACAAAGTCGCTACAGCAGCTACTAAACTACCCTTACGTGAAGAAAACTTTAGCATAAACTTGCAATACCCCAAAACATTCAGCAAGAAACCTATTATCGATTCCTGGATTTGCATTGCAGATTAATGGATTGCACAATAGATTAATGGTGCCTAAATAAATTTACAGAATGCGAGATCCAATGTTTGCAAGAAACCTAAATTATCAGAGAAGGTTCGAAGACGAATTTAAACGAGATTTTTATCATTAAAAATATATTATACGAGATTTTGACCATTAGAAACATGCTATATAACACTATAAAAAACAAACATTCTCAGTTTTATCTGATTCCGAAAGTGTTTTATACAAAGTATGAAAATGGATATACAAACAAACATTTACACACTAGACATGAAAATAAAACATTGTGACGTGTACAAAATATAGGGAAATATGCTGAAAATATAGAATAGAATGTTTAAATGGAAGCCCGTTTACAGGAAAATCAATTTTAAAAATTCACTGAGATCGTATGCATTACTAAACGTAACAAATAGAATCAGCAGGTTATGGTCAGACGCATGAGTCGATTACTACTCAATAAATCATAAACCATCATTTACTTTTTCTCTTGAATAATTGTGCATGATGTATCAGGTGACAAACTGAGAACACGTTTTTAGTCGAAAATTCATTCTTTGCATCTTCGGTGGTTTCATTCACGAAAAAAATTTTTCGTTGTTTTCACAAACGTATTAATTTGTAACATTTTTAATAAAAAAACTGTCTTCAGTTTCCCAGTCGCAATGCGATGCAAAACTATGTTAGACAAAACTGAATGATTATCTGCGAAACTAGAAGCTTCGAGTTTTAAAATGAGTCCAGGATATTGTTGTACTATTATTTTTTTTTTAACGAATTTATCACAGTCCAAATAGCGAAAATTTCTCGAGAATGAGAAATGTAGTGTTCAAATACTTGTGAAATCCTAGTTGTCAAGGGCTGCATTGATAACGCCACCGCCCGTAACGAATAAACAATAGCAATAATACTTTCGACCAGCGAGATAGTTAATTGACATCGACATTCGTGAAATGGAAACCGACCTAAAAATTGAAATAAAAATGGTCCGGCGCACTCGTCTATTTGCACGACGAGCAATTTTCTAGCTTTCTGAACCATGATTTTTGTCCATCCCGTAACGAAAATGTATAAACTTCCATTTCGGATATTTCGAATGTGATTCGAAACTGCGCCTGCCGGTAATTGGTATTACGTGGTGCGTTTAACAGTAATAAAAGTGCTCGATCCGTTGATTCGTCTAAAATCGGCTGAAAATAGTACACGGATCTCCTCGATGCTGCTCGATACTTTGTTGCGTGAAAAAAAAAAAAAAAGAATTAAACGTGAACTCTATTTTCAAGGAGAATAGAGGTGGTCAAACGTGTTTCGCGAGCGTTGACCCGGTTGTTCGCTGAATTTTATTGCGGCCCCATTACTATCCTTTTGCACTGTAACGCTCAAAGCGAAACATATTCGCAGAAACTCTTCGGCCAAGTGTCATTTTTCAATAAAACTCTCTCGCTTTGAGAAATGTGATAAATCAAGTTCTTAAAGTATGCGTTACGTACAGAGACTCTTCGTCTACGACTTTTTACCCTTCCGAAGATATGTATATGCCAAAACAAAGGGCTTATTTCAAATCAACGGAAACCAGCGCATATAATTCCCAAGAATTCAATTCTATGCCCCCCCCCCCCTCCTTTTAGACCAATTTTTGAGATATATAAGAGGCATGGATTCTCTTCACAATAGGGTGATTTGGACTTTTCGTTAAAAAATGGCTAAAGGGTGTTAACAAGTAATTCACTGTTTTTTGTAAAATAAAAAATCTATTATAATTTCATTCCTCCACTTTACTAATATGGTACAGCGACCCACAATTATTTTAAAATTCATGATTACGACTTTCAAATGTACAGGGGTGTTCAGTAAAAGTTAACACTTGAATATCTCTGTTATTTAAATATCTGCTAAACTAATAATTTTTCGACATACATAGGTCAATACTTTTTTATAGAAACTGACTATCTACATCAACTAATGTATAAAAAAGTGTATGATTTTATTTAAAAAAGTGAAGGTGACCTTGAAAGTTCCGAAAATTTTCTAGTTGCAAAAAATTATTACCTTCATATTATAAACCTCCCTGACTTGAGCAACTTTCGTTAATAAAGTTTTTCAATATCTCCAAAAATAACAGAGATACTCAAGCGCTAATTTTTACTGGACCACCCTGTATATTTACAGTAACAGATCTTCTATTTGAGGTGAGAGATTATGTTTTAAAATGGAAAAAGTTATTCCAGTACACAACTCCCAAAATACATAAGCAAGCTTTCTGTTCATAAGCTTATATGGTAATAAATATTGTTACGATGGAAGCTGTCGATTGCGGAGATCGAGAGAAGTTTGCCGTCGTATCGATATTGTGGTATCCGGCCAACGGGGTTGTTGTTCAGAAGAAGACAGACGACAGAACCTCTCGAGTCGTCGAAGCGAGAGCACGCACCTATATCGCATCTTTTGACATTGTCCGTTGACAGCTAATAAATAGTTATTTAGTTGTTAAAAGTATTCGGTGTTACTGTGTTAGGTGAGAGATGTGTTCGTCGGCGAGGCGAGGAGCCGAAGCCTCCGCAACAATATGTCTATTATTCTTAGTAGATATAAGTATATTATAATGTTACAATTGCATAATTTCTATTAAGTTATAAATACCTTATCTATTATCGTTAATAGCATCCCTATGTAGATAACTGACTCCATTTGGAAATCCAATTAAGCGTGTTTTGGGGTGTTAGTAACGTGCTCGCACGTTGCTTTATAGTTAAACCCTGTGATAGCCTTTTGGCTGTACAACATGCAGTATAAGTCTGTGAACATACTGTCTACATTACAGGTAGAAGCACGATAGTGGCGTCAGCGGTGGAAATGAGCACATTCACTGAACTTCCGTGGCCTGGACCTTGGTTTGACCACCAGGGGCGTTACCCTGTAGCCAAAAACGAAAACGTGTCCCTATTTTCTGGTATTATTAGCCCCTTACGCATTATTTTTTACTGTTACCTTCGTGAAAGATACCCCGAAACTTGTTCGAACGGCTCACTACAATTATTTAAACGATTTCAACACTAGAATTACCAAGTCCTAAACCTGATAAGTCTATATTATTTTGTAAAAGTACCAAGGCTGTTATTTTTTATTTTATGTAGCTTTTGTTATAATATACGTCCAAAGAAATACATTTATTGAATATTTTCAGATTAAGTAATGTATCAACTTAGAATCTTAACAATCGTAAAATAAAGAAATTAGGACCCGGCATTTTGACGAGTTAAAACTATTGTAATTAAAGCAAGCTTATAGATAATACATGTAAGTATAATAGTTTCCTTTAGGGTCGGAACAAACAAGACCGTTCGGGTAGTCTCAGAAAATTGGGAACGTTTCTGTAGGCCACAAGGACTGAGCGTATCCGAAGGCCACTTGAGAGGCGCTCGAGATGCAACAAAGGCCAAGTACCGAACATCGTGTCATTTGCTAGCAGAACCCCAAAACCGTTTACTCCCCTCTACACCCCAGAGATGACCATGTTGGAGCCTGTCGGCCACAGACAAGTATTCTCGGTGACCAAAATCTCTGCGGATACGGATGCGGCGCGGCGCGGCGCACAGTAGCGCCAAATGGCCAAAAAGCGGCAAAAAATCTGTAAAAACGAAACTATCCATGAATTTGTTTGAAAATTTGTGGAGAGATTGCCACAGGTACAACGCTTATTTGGCAAAAAAATTTTTGTAAAAAGTTGTTAACATTAAGTAATATGGGCTAATCGAAAATCTCTGTTTTCTGCCCATTTTTTATTTATGGAAGCATACAACAAATACTTTAATAGATTTTGGTCTGGAACTAATCGTTTTGGCAAGGTGTAATATTGATCTAACCTTGTGCAAAAAATCATGAGACCCTTCGAGACCCTTTCGCCGCAATTTAAGTTTAAATATCCACTTTCAGAATTTCCAAGAGTGAATCGTGCGGAAGTTACGATTATTTGATGTTCCGGGTGAAATTTTTTAGGAATATTTCTAAATAATACAGAAAAATGTGCAGTGCATATGATTTATTAATTTTTTAAGTTTAATTGGTTTGCTTGCTCAGAAAGCTAGCGAGGTCAACCTTATTTACAAAGAGGTTTCGTCTGTGTGCGTCATAACAATATCGATATTATGTGTTACATACAAAAATTCTAAGTGATCTTCGAGAAATTAAAGATAGCACATGCGTGCTATCATTTTGACCGGGACTGTATTTGCAGAATATAAGAAATACTTTTAATAATCACTCTCTTTTAGATGATCTTTCTCTTTGATCTTACTGAGTTTTAATTAACTATAAATTGCATGAAGTAGTTATTAGTCTTAAGACCAATTTCAAGATGATAAATGCAAACGCCGATTATCCGTCGAGGGATTTCCGTTCATTTAGATTTAAATCCAAGAAAAAACTCATCCGCCGAAGGGATTAGTACTAAGATAATTAAATTCAAGTTAGGCTCAAGCTAGTTTTAAGATCATTATAAAATTAATGTGAAAAGGTAGAGATAGATTGAACGCTGATTTTATCGATGCAACTTTGCTGTCCCATCTATCTCTCTTGGACTCTCAGTCGCAGCCTCTCGTGGTGAGACCTGGGTAATCAGTATTATCCTCGATAAAGTATTATAAATCGAGGATAATGCCGAGCTAATGGCTGCGAACTTTGAATTTATTTCTATCTTAACTGCAACTTGGAATATCTCGCGACTGGACGTAATAGAGACCATTAATCGTAAAATTTAAGAATATTTTAAGTGAGATGTGAAATATATTAAATACCACAATGAAGTCATAGAATTTAAGCTGTTCTGTTCTCTCTTGTCCTACAATAGCAACGAAGATATACAAAACTGGTATATGCATACATTTTCCTGTCTGTGCTGTTGGAGTAGAAAATAACAGCTAAGAGATTTTGAAAACTTCTAAAACTTATCAAATTTCATACAAAAGTTAAAAATCTTCCTTTCAATAATAATATGTTGTATGGATCTCCTCTTTTTAACCCATGTATACTCCACAAATAAAAATCCTGTAAGATTAGATCCTGTAATACTGATGTATTACTAGATGTATTTGTTTAAAATATGGAACTATGAATGAAACACGATTGAATCTTTTCTTTGATTATTTTTTAGCAGAATATAAGAATTAAAACAAATATTCTTCCTTTCTAACGTTATTTTATAATTTGTCTGTATTTTATTTGCAAAATGAGCTAACAAAAATGGCACGTGAACAGAATAAAAATATAGCAATATGATTTTACCTTACTATATCCAGATTTACAGCCGTTTATCAAAGTACAGTGTTTACTCGATAATTGTCCAAAACACGAGTCTGGGACAATTATCGGCTAGAAGATACTATTCTTTAATCCATTGCCGAGAGGCCTCGGTCGCCGAGGAGTGCAAACATAATACGGGTCAAGTCTATGAGATTAGTGCGAGACCACTACTAATCCAATAACAAAACTTGTTTATTTTGCATTATTTTTTATGGGACTTTCGCCAACATATTCGTGGCATTATTCTAACGAAAATGATACCAAATATGATACAATTCCGATGATATTTACTTGTGTAATGAAGGATGAAAGTTACTTCCCATTACAATCATATTAACGGAAAATTAGTGTAAATATGATCTAATTTTATTTATCTATTTATCTAATTTTCATTACAAAAATGCCACGCATATGTTGGTGAAAGTCCCATAAAAAAATAATGAAAAATACAAAAATTTTTTTATTGGGTTAGTAGTGATCTCCTGGTCCCACATCGGTACATCCGATCTGTATTACATACATATGTATGTTTACATTCTTCGGCGATCGAGTCCTCTCGAGCTTCGCGGCCCCTTACGGGGTATACTCCGCGATAGTTCTGACAATTATAGGCTAGATATTTGAGACATTTATCGAGTAGAGACTGTATAGTAATTTGAGTGATTTAACGTTGTTTACTGTTTCCTTTTCAGTGATTGTACAGTAACTTAAAAGAACTATGAACTGTTAACGGTAAACAAAAGACGATAAAAGTTTTTTAATTTATCTTTTCATAATTTCACTTTTTTCTTAAAAAAAAACTCACTAATTCTTTCGTAGGAAGTCTCTATACATTTGTCCATTTTTCATTCATGTTTAGGTTCTACATACAACGAGTGAAATGATCTCGCACCGAAAGAACGAATTAATTACCGACTCCACTGCACATGAGTATAATCCAGCGAACCTCGCCATTGAATATCACAACATAAGCAGGTGCTTTCATATTCGCTGGCGACCCTCGCCAGTTGGACGGAAGTGAGACAAGTACTGACAAGTCTGGCCGACGCATCGGTGTTCATATGTACGGTGTTTATTTTAACAACCTTCAACGATTTTTAGCAATTAGTAATAATTTGAAAAAAAATTCTCAACTCACTTTTGGCTCGGTAATTGACAACAGAAACCAGTTACAATGACGTCTAAAATACCTTTTTGATATCTAGATCGAATTTAATTTTTCAAGGGGCTACATACCATTGGTAAAATAAGAACAATCAATTTTTCGAAAATTGTATATTCTGTTAGTACGATCTTTTTGGAATATTCACTCAAAGTTTTACTTGGAAACTCGAAGAACTGCTGGATGTATACATAGCTCCCAATGAACAGTCGCATTGTTTTGTAAATCGGCACCAGAAAGATTTGAAAGACTACTGAACTTGGATCAAATTTTGCAGTAACATTCTCAAGACTAAATAGGTATTGTCTGCATAGTTATTCAATGGAAATTAACTCTTAAAATCTTAAAATATAAACAACGGGATTTAATCCTAAACCCAATCCATTAAGCTGCATCATCTATACTGTCTCTGTTTCTTCTATAAAATATTTGTACCCGTTTCGTTTTTAATGAAATTGTATTTGTAATATGAATTATGTATTATACAATAGGATAATAGTATTCCTCTTTAACAGCTATGCCAGAATTACTTATAACTTTAATAACCTTTAGTTTCTTGATGCGCACAATATTTCATTAAATGCATCGTATTACTTTTGCAAAGTATGAATAAAATTTAACATGTCACGATTTTTTAAAATCATTAGCCATAACTTCAATACCAGCGGCCATAATATTAACTTTGCTTTTCTTAAACAAAATACGTTATAGTAGTCGATTCGTATATGTGGCGTCGAATGTATTAATATTATTATAACCTTAAAATATATAATATATATAATTTATATAAGAATATAACGAATTACTGAAATAGAAAACGTAGAAAAAGAAAAATTAATTTTATTTAAAATCTTCTGCGTCTATTTTGCCATTTAAGGAATTGTTATAGCCTCTACCATTTTCTAGATATACCTACCTTCATTATCTGCCGCCATAAACGTAACCTACAATTTGCCTCTACTTTTTAAAGTTAAACTAACGATGATTCCCTTAACAGCGCTTCATTAAAACTTATGCATGTTTTAAGCACTTTCGCTGTAGCGATTTATCAGTAAATCCTTGCCACGACTAGGTGGTTCTTAATCTAAACTCGCCGCATCAAACCATCAATATAAAGTGAAACGTTCCGTATTATGCAAATTATTTTCATCCACCATGGGAGGATTTATATAAAATATTAAAATGTACGGCTAACCATATTAAGATTACATTTAATAAATTGATCCATAACATTTTTCATAAGATTTTCAGGAAAATTATTAAATTAAAATTCACTCGTTTTGACAGCTTTCAATATGTTTATTTTTACTAATGCTTCCTTATTTTAATAATAACAATATTGATATTTTATTTAATGGTAAGTCAAATTTGTGAAATCGTGTCGAAAGTATTTATCAAAAAGTAGTAAGTATACGAAAGCATATATGAAAAAAATATCGAAATAAAAGAAGGTACAAAATAGAAGAATAATAATAAATAACAATGAAATGACATAATACAAATTACAGAAGATTAAGGGATAGAATAATGTAATATTAGTATGCATAATAATGTATTATTATGTAATATGAGTTAGTGTGTATGTAGAATGTTAAAAAATAACCCTTTATATCCAAATTAAAGCCAATGCTAAAAAGTATATTTTGCTGTTACAACAAAGAAGTTAGGGAATATAATAATCAATGTACACAATAAAAATTAATTGTACTTTTCTCATATCGTTCCATTTATGCAAGAAAATTTATTAACAGAATGAATATTACAATTGTATTTATTTAAGTGTATTATAATTGTTTTTGTACTTACATCATTTTAAAGAACTATTGCAAAGTTCTAATAAGTGATATAAACAGCCTAATTGGTTACACTATATTTTATCGAAACTCTAATGATACAAAATATTTGCTATCCAAATGTATTATTTTATTTATCACCCGTAGTCATCATAAAGTTCAATACAATATTTTAAAAACTTTATTCCAAAGCTATGGACTTTCCAAAACATAGAATTCGAAGGTTTCAAATCAATAGTGAAATAAAAAAGTATACAAAACGTACATACAAAAATAGCGTTCATTGCGACAAAGTGTGCCGTTATTTGCAATTTTTCTCAACATACTGAATTTTGATGCGACAGACAATCAAATGCCACTTCACCGTTCTTTCCTCAAAATTTGTGGCCGGGAGCGAACGTCAGGCAAAATAACAAAACTGCATCTCGTCGGTGGAATTGCAATTCTACGGAACTCACCTATGGTCTCACTTTTGTCACCTTCCCTCTTTTCATGTTACTTTGTTTTTAAACCGTGAAGCTCGTTGACCCAGCGAAACGAATACACTCACTGTATCATGTTACTCGGAAAACAACACAACTTTGACAACATCGTGCGAATATATTGCGATATGAGGAATTCGTTAAACCCCGACATGATCAATTACGAAGTCGCGTAGAAATTATTCCGAGGGAGAAAATAGTTCTAAAGAACTTCTAAATATAACATTTGCTACATTTTATTTTTATAAATTTCATATTTATCAATTGCTTCTACACGTCGAGATGATTATCCTTTCAGATTAAGCAACTTATATAACAATTATATATTTTTTTGAGTTGTCATAAAAAAGTACTTTTTTGCGTTTATTCGTTAAAAAGTTATATAAATGTTTTATTCGGTATACGAATGATTATATTATAAATTACAATATCATATTCACAGTTAAGAGTGCTATATACCTTTTTTCTATTTCTAATCTGTAAGCTTACGCATTAGATTAAACTTTGGAAAATTACATTATTTCTTAGATTTGAATTATTTTCGGCTGCAACACAAGTCTACAAAGTCTTGCCAAAATTTGACAGTTCGCTAACATTCCTTTATACCTTCATTTTTTGTGCGATCATTTAGAGTCTACCGTATTCTCCAAGGGTAGAGTACGTTTTATACGACGTAATTCAAAGTACAACGAGGCAGGGAGCAAATTAAAGAGATAACAAGCAAGGACTTGCAAATTTGCTAAAATAGCAACTCTTTAAGCCGAAATACGAATTTGTTACAACGTAGTCTACACTCGAGGAGGAGGTAGCAACGAGTACACGAGGTCAGCAGGAACGTGAATGTTTTCTAACAACGAAGCAAATTCTAGAATCTTGATTCGCTGTCTAGTAAGTCGATTGACACGTAAACTTTTCCCACCAAGTTACGTGCCGCAAACGCCCGTGTTTAACACATTCGTCTCACGAGTGTTCGAGAAGTTCTGACAATTCCGTTCTCAGCGGATGCCTTATATTATATTGAATCTTGCACAACGTTCAGTAATATGTAGATACCTACTAGAATCCAATTCAGAGTTTTCAGTCATTACCGTAACTTGCCACAGAAGATTCATATATTGTAACTAACTAACTTATCAGAAAATAAGTCGAAGATACAGAATGAAATTTTCGTTGTTGTTAGCTTATGTTATAAATGAAAATGTGAATTTTTCTATAGATAATTACGATACTTAACAGTAATAGTGTACAAGTACTAAAATGAGTTTTAGCAGATATATGTATACAGTAAATTAATTTTTAGTTAGATATTGTTATTTTTCTATATACAACTTAATGCTAAATGTAATCTTTGTGGTTCGGTACGAATTCTATATAGTTCTATGAAGTGAAAATGATAGACATTGTTTTATGGGGTAGGTTTCATTTCGTTGCAATATTTCATATCTTTAAAGGCGATAAATTTTTTATTGAGTTTAAGTAATCCTTTTTGAAAATTATTTATTTGTCGTTGCATTAACCACTTATTTTTACCTTTACAGATTGAATTCACTAAGTTTTTTAATTAAACAGATGAACATTATGCTACATATCTAGGTATATACAAAATAAATTAAAACATAGATAGCATATAAAGAAAATATTAAAAAAAAACTAAAATAAAGAAATCAATTACTGTTTAATAAGAGAACTAAAAATATCTTCAAGTAGAAGTAAACGGAGTCGCGTAAGAAGATTTCAGACTAGAATGCGTTGAATTGCTTTATTTCGAATTAATTGAATAGGAACATGAATTGAGCGAAATGTATAGACGGAAGCTCTTTAGAGCATAGTGAATAGTTTCCCCAAATATCCATAAATACCGTTCGATATTTATGTAATCCCATTTACATGGTTCAATCCGCAGAATAAAATGTCATAGGCATTTAGTTTTAGGAACTCGCAGGGCACAAATCTTTACCCGATTTAAATCGGCGATAGCTGGATGCCCTGAATTCACCTGAACCTACATTACGTCTATTCGTCTCTGCTTAAAGCACGCTTCCAAATTCGCGGCAATAATCGTTAATTTCATTCATCCAAGCATATTTATGCGACACCTGTTGACGAACTACATCGTTTTATTCAGATTTAAGCTATCAAGATTTAATGCCTCCGATGTCTGATGAAAATCGGGCCTGTGCGTTCATTTTTTTTTTTCTATTTTTCACCGCTAATTACCTCGACCGATTATTTATCGTGACAGGTAATAACGACTAGTCGAATCGGTTCGACACCGTGTAACTTCATCGCCTTCGAGAACGTGGATTTCGAGTAACGTAATTGCTCCAGAAGGGATTCCACTTGCCCTTTCACGGGAGGATAGTCTATCGGCGGAGTGCGAGCTTGAACTCAACCATGATTTATGACTCTGCGGTCGGCGAGAATCGCTATAAATGCAAGAACATTGGTGGGATAACGTTTCCCGTGATCTACACCGAGGATACTAAAAACCGTTCGTTACGGACGTGCATATACCATAATATAATCATTGGCGGACATTCATTTCGTTTTATTGAAGTGAACTATGAATGTTAAATGTAACCACTGCGTTCAAACGCGGACGCGAACGCGTCGCAGACAATTTTCACTGGCCTCCGGAGGAAGTAACAAATCTGTCCTATGTATGAATAGAAAAAACTGATTTGCATTCATAGAAATAAATGTCCAGTTTCCCTTCAAACTCTCGTATTCGAACGAGCAGAGAATGTAGAAGAAACTTGCAATACGGTACTGTCTAAGAAAGTTTGAATCCTTACGGGTTGAGCCAGTTAAGAGGAACAAACCTGCCCTTCATGTTGGATATATGTGTTTGCAATTAGCGCGCGTGTACAAGAATCGGTTGCGTTTGTCAGCCCCGGTTGAATTGGTTGTACTACGATCGTCAGTCGTTATTCGTATGTCGTACAAATGATTGCAACAGTGCGTGAAGCACATTCTTCAAATATACATTAATATAAATCTCATAACTCTAACACTTCATTTATGGTGTTTGATCACTAGACTGCGGGTCTTTATGCAAAATAAAATTTTTCCAAGTCAATCGTATGAGACAGAAGTTAAATGAAAATGCATATCCTCTTTCAATCATTTTAGTCGGTCGGGAATAATATAACAACGTCGTTCAATTCTTCTAATGTCTTTACAATTCTGTATTCGATCATGCCATTTTTGTCATAAATGAATTGCGTTAGATTTTTTCCATAATTTTCACATGCAATTAAATAGGGACAATTGACTGAAAATCGCTAAACGGAGTTTTCCCTATAACTATTGTTTAAAGCAATGAATAAATAATAACAATAATACCTTATAACTACTCTCGGGGTCATGATAGGGGTTGAAATTATATATAATATTTTTTTAACAATTTATCAAATGGCTCATTGATCTTTTCAATCAGCTAAAGACCAGTCTTGGCCTCCTAAACCGACTGTATACTTTGGAAAACTTTTCTGAAGAAGTATACAGACAACAAGGTGACATTTTGTTCTAATATTCTAAAAATAATCTACTTGCAATGACTAGTTATTTGTATAGTGTTCTGTATTTGTAAACTGTTCAAGAAGTATTCTAAATTATGTATTAGCTGTTATTGTGATGAATATTCAATACTAATTTTTCCATGAATATTTACAGTAGTTCTTTATGTATTGTTAAACAACCAAAACCCTACCATCTCTCCGTATTGAGAACAGAGTGTCCCTAATAAGTGATCGGGGGGGGGGGGGGGTAAGTGTTCTCAATTTTAAATAATGTTTTGCAATGATAAAGTTTCGAATATGATTTTTTTTAATTGAATGGTATTTTATCTTTTTTTATTTCAAAAATTTGTATTTTATAACCACCTTTGCGTGGTCAGGACTCCATTTTTTTCTTTTCGAATGCGATAATAAGTAATTGAAGATTTGACAACAATCTCTTTAAACCACTTGATCAGCTTTGATCACTTTTTAACCTTTTTCTCTGAAATTCGTGATGGTTTTTTTACTGAATTTAATAGGAATTAACGAACAATTGGAACTAGTTGCTAAAAAATTGGAATTTGGATTGGACATTTATAATTCTGGGTGAAAATGAATATTTCCATTTTTTTGTATTTGATCTACTCATTTTATCATAAATGCATAAAATCCACAGTCTCTTCGTCCACGTGAAGTACGTAATTAGGAAGAAAAAAAAGTAAATTATACCTTAGCAGTCACAGTATCGAAGCTGGTATAAAAATTCAATATTCTAGAATGACTTTAACATTTTCAGCCCTTTCCGTCGAAGTATTGAATCCTGGGTAATAGGAGTACTACGTGCATCATTCTCTATTATACATTTCTATAGAAACGGTCGGTACATACGGCTGTCTCGGACGACGTCTTTCTTGTGCATTCATATAAATGCGACTACTGTTGACACGAATTTTCAATCCGTTGGTGTGAATATTTATGAGAGCACAAAAATATGCGAATGAATGGAGCCGTGTGAACAAATAAAAAGGAGATCAGCAGATGCATCAATAGGTTGGAAATATACATAGAATTATTTTATATGAAATTACTATCTTTTGAATGTAGATGAAATAATATTTCGAAAATTGCTGTGTTATTTTCTAAATTCTACTTATAATTGTTACAATAAATATTTCAAATTATTAGTTTGTTACGAATGACTTGTTTACCAAAGTCAATAGACAATAATAACGATACTGTCAATTAATGTGTCGAGTTTTAATAAATGAAGACAAAAGTTCAAATGTAGTTTAATTTTACTGTATATATTTATTCCTAATTTACAAGCTTTGTTCGTGTAATAAATATGCTATTTCGATGAAAAATATGCCTTGCATTATTTTGTGTTTTTGCTGATAACTATTTTGCATAAAACTCAAAGTAATAAAAAAATTGTTTTAGATATTAATATAAGAATTGAGATATTATCTGGAAGAATGTGCAATTAAAACATTTTTCACATTCTTATCGTAATTCTAACAATATGTACTCAATATAACAACAGGCTTAACGCACATTAAGCAACGTACACATAACTTTTGAACTAGTAATCTCCTAAAACTGAAACAAGGATTTTCGGCATTTTCTCGCCAAAATCTACAGAATTACATTTAAAAAAGTTAAAAATTTCTGGTTTCCCGAAGTAAAGTTTAACCTAATAATAGATTAGTGAACATCCTTCCGACTACTACTACATTTTTTAAATGCAGAATAATCTCACGCTCTTATTCAATGCCAACAGTTGTTTCTATAATTTTACCATTAAATTTTTCAATACAAAATGAAGAATTTGCTTGAAAAATTAGACAGTAATTACATTAAAAATTTCGTAATGTCTCTTATCATTAAAAAATAAAAATTCAGGAACAAAGAGACATGACATGATTATACCTTTCTGAAATGGATTTGCGTTTTCGCGTGAATTGTACAATACTGTTCGCGTGAACGAACAGAAGGTTTTACGAACAATTAGAAATTTCCGAAAATTCAGTGACCTGCCTCGTTAGTGAATCCACCCGGTGTGCCAGCCATGAGTCCCTAACAATTGAAAGCTCCTGTCTTTAAGAAAAAGTTGGTCCCTAAAGCTGAGTTATTGGATCCCAAGGACTCCCTGATGTCTGCTCATTATGCACCTCATGAAACACCCTCACTGTACACGCGCCCTTGTATTCCCCGGCGTATTTCACCGTGGGTTTCCGCTAGGTGCATTCAGGTTCTTCACCAGCGTCCTCACTCTTCCTTGCCGCCTCGTTATGTATTTTATTCCATGCTAGTGGAGCCCGCAAACGATTTCCCCCGGTAAGTGGCAATTTGCATAAACGAACATCCGAAACGTATTCCTGTCCGTTCCCATACCGTGATTCGTCATCTCTTCTGGTTTCCGCCAACTTCCCGACACCATAACATCGTTACGTTTCCACCAGAAACAAGATTTCACTGGTATCTAATATTTTCTGTGCTCTGTTCATTCGTCGAACATTATCGCAGTTATTCAATTCACATTACAGGCCGGAAGTATTTGAATTACTTTAAAAGTTCAGCTATTATTAACATTTCATCATGATTATCGTAGCGAGAACGTGTCACAACAGAATTGTATACGACATTATGGATTCAACCCTTGCAAGGTGGATGATTTTGATCATTTTATGGTGGCCAAAGCTAAATTAACTCTAGCTTTAATTTGTTAATTTCATATAATCCTTGTGAGTACACATTCCAGAAAACTGCAAATTCTTCATTAATAAGTAATTTATGTGAGATGAGCCTTTGAAAGGCTTAAGAAATAATTATTATAATTCACGCGTATAATTCGTACGAATTTAACAACTAAAACAATAGAACACTCATGTAATGTAAGCTTCATGTAAAAATATTGTACTCGCTAAATAAACCACTTGGTTTAAAGCATTAATAAATGAATAAATAAATTAAGCCAGATGATAAACTAGTGACATGGATAAAACGTGCACGCCCATGCGCATATGTAGAAATTGATCGATACTCTCGCTATCAACATACCTACATTAATCAGTGCCTATTAGTTTTCTAATCACAATTAGAATATTTTGTCCCGAGACCATTCCGGAATTAAAACTGATTTCCGCCGGAATGAATGCCTCCATTTGTCAATGAAATTACATTTATGAGGAGAGCAAGTTCCATCGCCAACGTTTGCCCGGTGAGCGCACAATGTTTAAGTAGTCGGCGTAGAAAAATCAGGTCATCGGGAAATTAGCAGCTGACGCGGAATGTATGCGTTTCGGGGTTCCATTCGTGTCCCGGGAAACCAAACAAAATGCTGCATAAAGTCCATGATTGGATCAGAACGTTTAAGCACCAATATTGAAACGTTTCGGATGTAATAGACTTCGGGACGGATTTATCAGCGAGCGGTTTACTATACAAACTGCGGCGTTTTTTCCTTTGAACGGCCACGGCAATTTTCTGCGCCCCGAATAAATAAAGATAATGAAGCAATTTGAGTGTTACTCGGAGAGCGGCGCGGCGCGTAGGTAGCCGAGAGCACGCCCGCTCGAACCTTTATCAATTCAACGGTTGATATTAACGAAGGGGTCGTCTGAAATTCTGGCATCGATGGACGCGGTTTCCGACACTGCGGATAATTAATCAGGCGCATGTCCTCGAGCGGCCGACAGGAACGTATAACGCGGTAAGAGAAACTAATAAGCCGCGAACCATTCGGCGCAGGAGCCGCGCAGGGCTCTGAGACCGAACCGAGTCACTGACGGATGCTGCGCGCGTGAGTTCCGTTCCGTTCCGTCGTTCTGCGTTATGGACATACCATCAGCCGCAATCGCCGCAAGGATGTGGTCAGAAATGTTTCGATTCACCGGACTCGCTTCGAGCTACGTGTCTCGATCCGTATGCGTGACCACAGCGACGCGGAATGCACCACTGTTTTCAAGAACTTCGACGCGAGTCTATCTATTACGCGGGTCAAACAGTTACCCCTAAATTTTGATTTCAAGAAAGATATATCTCAGGCATCGTAATTTTTATAAGAGAAAATTTATAGTTGTGCTGTAAGAGATACATTTAAGTAACAAATTTTGATCGTAGAATAACTATTACGAATGTCTAAAATTATTATGGCTAACAATAACCATTAAAAATTACCAGAGTTTTTTTGGTTGCCAGTAATCATTATCGACGAGGAATTCTATTTACGTTACAGTACAGTTATGTTCATACTTCTGCTTTCTTAAATACCATAAATTTTGTTTAAAAATATTTCATTTTAGTCCTAGCAGAATATACCTACTTTCTAGCCTATGGAAAAATATGCAGGATGTATGTTGCAAATAATACTTTAGTTTTTATTAATAACCTTAAGTACTTTACTAATACATTAAAATAGTACTGTACTTAGTACTGCATTTAGTACTGTATATACAATATTATGTGCAAATTACACAAGGTAAGGGGCCCAATTACTGTGGGACTGCCAATTATTATGCTTGTGTTAATTATACTTGTTTTTAAAGCATAATGAATAATAAAAAAGAGATATTAAATTTGTTTCATTAAAATCAGTTAATATGTTAATATGTTATATATCTCTTTTTTAATATTCATTATTCTTTAAAGATAAGTATAATTGATATAGGCACAGTAATTGGTACCTCCACAGTAATTGGGTCCCTTACCCTGCGGTATTTCACATATTTTTGTTACCACACCTATTAAGTTAAGTTAAGTATACCTCATATTCATTTATTAAGTTGTTCGAAAAGATTATGCCACTTTGATATGTATAATTATGCTTGTTTACTCGGATATGTAAAATATCTCTTAACTGAATGAGCAAGTACAGAACATCATATTTAAATAATTTCATTGCCACAATTGCATAATGCATTTTCGCTTGAAAAAAGACATAAACATATTTTTGAATCATTGTTCTGTCTCCGAAATTTCTTCTTCCATATCTTTCTCGGCCAGTGACGCAAATACATGAAAAATTGCTCGCCAGAGGCTTGTTAACTTTTTTTTTTCTGTACACGTTAAACCTGATGTAACTGAAGTGCACTTTATACTTGCTCGCGCTTTTTCATTTGTATTTTCAACAGAAAATAAATTAATGACATCTGACGGACGAGTCACGCTGATGGGATTTTATAATTCATTTCGCTGAAAAATACCCAAGAGAAAAATTCCTTGTGGCCAGACGAGTCAAGAGGATTTTAGTACCTTTGCCGAATGAACTGATTTAAAGCCGACCGGGCAATTTTTCCTGCTCGCCCACCCTTGCCAGTGGTTTCGCCCTACTTATTTCTTAATGGAGGTGTAGGCTAATCGCCTGGGGTACTCCTTGAGCTGCTATCCACCTTTAAACCACAATCACTATATTAGCTTCCCTAGATATTGTGATTTTAGAGTGTTAGAATCATTCGCGGAATATTTAAACTGACGTCTGAAAATTCCACGCGTATAAATATAGTTGCATTTTTTTGTTTTGCAGAACAATCATAGATTTATTTGATTATTTTATTTCTTTTCTTCATATGTAATAATCGTTACTGCTTAACCAGATTTCCAAATAAATAATTATCTTTATCGAACTTATTTGTTTTATTTAACAAAATATCTGTTCTTATAGAGTTTTTCTGAAAAGAATTGTTACCCATAGGAATTTCTTGAGAAGGTGTTCTCATAGAACAGATATGTATTTTAGAATCTATACGATAAAAACTCTATAGAAACAAGTTCTTCTGAAACGTTTATTCAAAAAGTTTCAAAATACGAATGAAAAAGTAAAATTATTGTTCACTAGTTTTATTTAACAATATAATAAAAATAGAATAAATGGTATGGAAATCATAACAGTTACAATTAATAATTACAAAAGATTTATTGGACTTTTGAAAGTATAGAAATAAATATTGAGAATATTGAATGTTCATAAATCAAAATTTTGTCATATTCTATCATACACGAAAACAGTTTGCTTTTCTAGAGAGACTAACAATAATTTATCATTTCGGAACAGAGTAATGTCAACGAATATGTCGTGGACAAACAATTCGTTGCAAGTACACTGCCGATCGATACAGTAACCGTGCATTTTCGACTGACATGTTATAAGAAACGGAACGAAAAACAATTTGTAAATCTTAAAAGTTCATCCATTATCAGATATGAATCAAATCTCCGCATAGTTACTTGCTAACATTCCGCGTTATTTCTTGGTACAATAAATCACAGTATATCACAGACGGTATTTTGTTAATGCAATACTCATACTCTGCTGACTGATATCGTAATCAAGAAATCAAAAGTTTCGAAAAACCAAAGATAATTTGTATTCTTTAGATTTTCTGCTTTCCTTTTTTATAAATTGTCAATATCGACTTTGCAATGTCTTAGGTTGACACACAAGGATTTGTTAAGTTATTCTCGACTTATTGGAAATATTGAAAGAGAAGATGCACATTCATTTAACTTCTGTTTCTTGCAACTGATCTGAACAATTTTTATTTTACATAATGGTCTATTTATAATATTTTACGATGGAGTTCCATTTACTGAAATATTAAATTTTTGAATTTTTTTTTAACTGAAACGTAATTCTTAGAAAATAGAATTTTAAAGTTGAATGAACGAATGAAGTCTAACTTCTAATGTAACATCTACAATACCTAATGGTATTAACATTGAAATAGATGTTGAAAAAGAAATGTAATCTCAGAATTTCATTTGTAATAAAATATTCTATAGAACTAATACATTCTGCACATTAATTTATAATAAATACTACCATTTTTCCGCATGCATTTGTCAGTATGAAACAATGTATAAATTAATATTCCTGGAAAACATAATATCGCAAAGAGAAAAAACAGAGTGTCAGACTACAGCTGGAAGAAAATGTAAGGGGCTGTTCTCCATGACAATATACAACGAAAATGAAGAATAAAAATATTTCGATTTCGGTTTTATTTTTCAGTTCTTAACAATGAAAAATCCGCCTGAAATGCGACAACCCTACCAACAGAGGTGTACGTTGCGTACGTCATAGAGGCGCGCGACAGTCACGTAAACAAATATGTGCACTTTTAAGGTAAGCATGTATTTGTCACTTGATACGTGACTGTCGCGCGTCTGTGACGTACACAATGTTAGGCGGACTTTGAATTTTCGAAATCGCAAATTTTTTATTGTTCATTTTCGTGTTGCATTGGCATCGAGAACCACCCCTTACATCTTCTCCCACCTGTAATCGAACACCCTGTACATGCGATATCCTTGCTTTCTTTATCCCTTTGTACAATAATCACAGCCAGACTCGTGATAAATGTGTCATATAAAATCTACTAAATATGTATGTTACTAATTTCTTTTAAACCGCAATGAAATTCCGTTTTGTTGGTATCGATATTTATTTAACCATCAAAGAATATACAATATAAAATACATATAAAAATAGACATTTTCTTTTTCTTCTAAACAATTACAAACCACGAAGAAGTGCGAATCATTGTAACTGTAAAACAAAACGTAGCGCACGGGGATAAGAAGTGCTTACATCTAAGAAAACATAAAACAATAAATATATTACTTTTTAGAATTTCAAAGAGACAATTTGTATACCCAGAATTGCATTTTTCAAAATGACAATCATTGTTCTGAAAAACTGGAAGTTGTATGAAATTAGGGTAAGGGACACAATTACTGTGGGGTGCAAATTATTATGCATGCGTTAATATACTTGTTTTTAAAGCATAATGAGATATTAAATTTATTTCATTAAAATCAGTTAATATGTTGATATGTTATATATCTCCATTTTAATATTCATTATGTTTTAAAAATAAGTATAATTGATGTAGGCACAGAAATTGGTACCTAACGCCCCCCCCCCCCCCCCCACAGTAATTGGGTCCCTTACCCTAGTATAGGTTTAATTTGATTGCTGTAAACAAATATTTTATTTTTATTCGAGCAGAGGTTAAGAAAGATATTCCTGGCAAAAAGTCTGCCTCGTACATATAAAAAATGCATATCTTATTCATCATTTTTCGAAACTTTTCCGTGAAACTTCAAGAAATAACATCATAAAATGTTAACAATAACTAGTTGATACAACAGAATTTTATGTAATAACTGAATTTTGTAAAGTACGAACCTTTCTTCATGATTCCTTGATGCATGTTCTTCTTAAGATATATTACACTGAATCAAGTTTATTTAAACATGTTAATCCTAGTGGTTTTGTTAAATCAAATGAATATAAAGTTTAAGCTACTGATAACACATAATTTAAAGGAAGACAATTTTCACGCGCATGATTATTTTATTAGAACATCATAAGATGAAAATTAAAGTTTTATAACTGAATTTTTCTTGTTGAATGATCTTTTCTATAAATCCAGAAACCATCTGTCAAGAAAAGTGCTTACCAGAGTAATATGTTCTTACTGACTCGCATAGATTAATTAGAGAACTGCTAAAGAAAGAATTTCGATATATCATGGCGTATAATTAATCGCCCTAGCTCTGAATAGGTGTGCTGAGATTCATAAAAATACTGATTCCTCTATCCTTCATTAATAGTGTGGCATTCATTAAGTGAATGGAAACTTAGCTCATTGTCTCCTTATCACTTCGAACGTTTTAGTTCGACTGAAAACTGGTATGGTTCTCTTTCTTTTTCAATGCTATGACTGAATGGTTTTCGAGAATGAATTATTTTCTCTTCGTGCTTCATTCAGCTTGAAACCATACGTTTTATCGTCTCTTACAATAAACATTTTCCTTGTTATAAAAACGTTCGATATTCCAGAAATTTTTACGCTGTCAGCGTTCTGAAGTATGTGGATGCTTTTACCCTTTATAGAAAATTATAGATTTTGCATAATACCATATTTCATGAAAATCGATTTAGACAGCTTGTTCAGCCTTTTATATTCCAAAAATATTTTTCAAAGAAAGTGGGTATGTAGCATGACACGATAAAAGTATAGAAGATAACGTAGAGGATATTCCTGTGAAATATTGTCCACACAATGACTGATAGTAGCTCTACACTACATAAGCCATTTATGTACATTGTATTAATTTCAGCTTTTAAACGTTTTATTCTATCATAATCATTGCGTCGAGAAAGAAAATTGTCATTACAGTTTTAAGACAATATTCTTTGACAGACTAAACGAAACAATGAAAAATTTCGCAAGTAATTTATTGAATGAAAAAGTTGCTTAGACAACAATTGGAAATATTTTCGAATTTACATTGGAACATTTTATTATATCCACGTAATATATTATAAATGTTCGACAATAAGAAATGTAGTTTTTCTCGAAATAGTTACGTTGTTAAAAATTAATTTACTAGCCAATTTCTATTCCTATTGTATAGTGTAGATCCATTCGTTTATGTTTGTTCACATTCATTCATGACTATTTTACTCGTTTATGGTCATTCGCGTTCGTTCGTGATCATTCTGTTTGTTTATGATCCATTCGTTTATGTTTGTTCACATTCATTCGTGACTATTTTTACTCGTTTATGTTCATTCACGTTCGTTCGTGATCATTCTGTTTGTTTATGATCGTTTGCTATTTTTTATTTAGACGTTTTATAAAACTCTGCTCTGTTTAAAGCAATATTGCAATAGTTTTAATAAAAAATATTCAATTCGTTCAGTAAGCACTCGAAGGCAACATCAGATGAATTTTTTTAATTGAAAAAGTTAAAGATATTCTAAAATTAATTGATGAAGAAACGATAACAAATTACAAGGATTAATGCATCCTTAATTAAAAGGGAATATACAGTGTTTACTCGATATATGTCCAAAACGCGAGTCTAGCCGGGAATATACAGTGTGTCCCACGAGCTCTGTCCACTTGAATATCTTGGTCATTTCCAACAATACGAGAAAATGTTACGTACAGAAGTTGTAGGGTTTAATAAACTACAGAATATGGTATAAATGATATTCTTGTAAGTGGAGGCGTAGAGAAGATATAGAGGTCACCTTTGTTTTTTTAAATGGAATGTCCAATTTCTTATGCTCGATTTCGATAGATTGGCGTATTCTGAGTATAAAAGTATTAAAGTGTATTTGTCCTAAAGCTTACCTTTGCTGAGATATTTGACTGTCTTCCTGAAGATTGTTCGAAATGTCGGCCATTTGCAGCGATGCAACGTTGTAGTCTTTGAACTGTTGTGAACTGTTGTGTCTCTTACACGTCTTATTGTTGGAGCGTCTATTGTAGCACATGCTGCGATAATTCGTTGCTTCATATGTACCGGAGTTGTTGGTACATCTCGATACACAATATTTTTCAATGTTCTCCACAAGAAAAAATCTAGGGGTGTTACATCTGGACTTCGTACTGGCCAGCAAATAGTGCCACCGCGTCCTATCCATCGATCTGGGAATATTTCATTAAGTGTATTTCCAATAATATGTATGACCAATAATGCGTGTTATGTAAATTAACACGCCCAGTGTTGGTAAAAGTAGCCACATCGGTAAATAGTATTGAAGAGAAAAAAAGTGGATTGATTTGTAGCTGCTCTTGAGCCCATCCACAAAATGTAACACGATTTGCATGATCCATGTCATGTAATTTCTGGTGGAGGCTAATGTGGTACGGATGATATTTGTGACGAGTGAGAATTCGTGATGCACTACATTTGCTGACTTCAGATTCACGCAGAATCTGACGTACACTTATATGAGGATTATGATTTACCATTGCAACAACATTAATTTCATTATCTTCATCACTGCATACAGGCTTTTCACGAGTCATCTTACGAACAGCGAGACTTCCAGTTTCTTTTAATTTTTTACATGGTCTTTCAAAAATCTTGTGTGAAGGGCATATGCGGTTTGGATATCTTTCGCCGTACAAATTTCGAGCCACAATTCCGTTTCTCTTAGTTTCATTCCTAATTGTTCTTCGAATGAAAATTTCATATTGACTATCTTATGTTCACTAACTGAGAAACTGACTGACTCTGACAGACGTCGAAAGTCTACCAATGTTTACATTTGACGTAGTGAGCATATCCTTGAATACGTTCCACAATGAAAGTAGTAGAATGAAAACAGTCAAATGTCTCAGCAACGGTAAGTTTTAGGACAAATATACTTTAGTATTTTTATACTCGGAATACGCCAATCTATCGAAATCGAGCATAAAAAATTGGACATTCCATTAAAAAGAAAAAAAAAACAAAGGTGACCTCATATCATTTATACCATATTATGTAGTTTCTTAAACCCTACAACTTCTGTAGGTAACATTTTCTCATACTGTTTGAAATAACCAAGATATTCAAGTGGACAGAGCTCGTGAGACACACCGTATATCGGCCAGGAGACACTACTCTTTGAACCACTCGTTATACCCGACCCGTATTTTGTTACACTCATTGGCGACCGAGGTCTGTCGAGCTTCACGGCCTCTAACGGGGTATACCCCCGGCAGTGGGGATAATTCTGGGACTTTTATCGGCCAGGCATTTGGGACACATATAGATTAAACACTGTACCTGACACCGAGTTCCATAGAGGAATGACTTACAAAAACGTATAACTAAAATTAAGGAGTCAAGGTTAAGAAAAAAAACAAAAAAATTGTTTAATGAAGAACAAAATGCTTTGCATAGAAATCTGCCAATAGGTTTGGGTTCAGTGTAATAAGTGCAAAGATTGTGTACATGAACAATGTTAAGATTCTTTGAGTCTATACCATTATTGTAATGTTTGTAAAGCGAGAAACTAAATAAAAAGAGCAAAACAATTATGTTCGGGGCTACTGGGTCGAAACAGAGGCTGTAGTATGTTGTTGTGTTTTTTGCAGAATTATTTAAAAATCTTAGAACGAGAATACTTTAACGCACAAGCGTGATAGTGTGCAGAAATAATGCAGAACAAATACGAACGTTTAACAAACAACGAGGTATAAGATAGAATTAAACTTTACTAAATACAGGGTGTCACAAAAATGTTGTACTTCCTTGGAAGGGATGATTCCTGAGCTCATTTGAAGTAACTTTCTTCTTTGCGAAAATTTTCTCCGCGGATTTGTTAACGAGTTATTAACGAAACACGCGGACCAATCAGAGCGTGCCTATAGCAGACGGATTCCGGCTTGGCGTCGGGTTCCGCTGACCGTGGCGTTGGCATTGGCCGAGCCAGAATCCGTCTGCTGTAGGCACGCTCTGATTGGGCCGCGTGTTTCGTTAATAACTCCTTAACGGAGCCGCGGAGAACATTTTCGTAAAGGAAAAAGTTATTTCAAATGACCTTAGGAATCGCCATTTTCAAGAAAACACATTTTTGGGACACCCTATATAGTGGATTACATATGGAAATTTACATGTTTCCATTTTTCATTTTATTTCATATACTATATTAATAGCCGAATTAAAGAAATTAAACCTATACAACAAATGCCATCTAATTGATCTTTTTTAAATTTACTTTACTAAATACAGCAAAAAAAAATGTTTTGTTTTTATTTATAATGAATCGGGGAATGTTTGTGTTTATATTCTGCAAATAAGATGTAGTTATAATGAATAGATCATACACTTTTTTGTGTTTCATTTAACTGTCTGGAGCTACCCCATTTTCCCCCTAGCTATCGTTGCTTTCGTAGTTGTCGGTGTATCTATTCTTCACGTGGAAAACAATTCACTTTCGACGCGATACGTTTAACTGACGTGTAAAATCAATCTTTTGGGGAAGACTGGAACTTTTATTCGTCTATCCGTCTCGGCAGGAGTGCTGTATTGTAGGCGAGGCGCGCTTGAGGCAGACGAGTGAAAAGAAAAATCCTTAGTCGGACGGCGCGCGGTGATCTTAAGGAATTCCGCGATGTCAGGAGGATTCCTGCGGGACCCCGGGAGTCACCCAATCCGCGGGAATATTTCCCCGATAAAATATTTTTAACTGGCCGCGCAGCCATGTTTGTACAAAGGACGGCGCCCCGGTCTGAAAACGTCGGAACGTATCTCGTCTCCCCTTTCTATAGACAACCAGAGACCCTTATCTCTTCGTTTCCGCATTACGCGACACCAGCTGGAACGCCGTTGATTGTAAGAGCACGCGCGAATTCTGAAAATCGGATTTCAAATCTGATTCCAATGTTTCTTCGACCTGAGCTCGCATCTTGTGATTTTTGTATTAATCCTTTTGTATTTTGTAATTAATCCTTCAGGGACGACGTCTGTATACCGTGCTGACTCTGACTGAAATCTGATGGATTTCTAAAGTACCGTAATGTAAATGATTGTTATGTTGAACATTTTTTGCAATCAATAGAAGCAAACCAGTTAGCATGACAGTAATGGTGTCGCACCGTAGGTTAATAGTTTTATTACAACTAATGTCGAGGATCATCCATTGATGTATTAAAAAATACATCATTCCATTTAAGCAAAACAAAGTTGAACTTCGTATGATCTTCACGCGTCTACTCACGAAAAAACTAATAACACTAACATATGCCCCTCTCGATACCATTTAAATTTCCTACTAAATATTTTTCGTTACGAGTAATAATAGCTTCAAAGACTGGATTTATTCATATTTCGTACAATTTTTCTTATAACCTGTACTCGAATAAAATAGTTTATTCTAACAGGATATTCTCACAAGTTATAAAAAGTTCTTTACAGGTAAATGTAAATGTTCTTTACAGGTTACAAAGTCAATAAGTATAGTATTCGAAAAGCTGTTTTATAACCTACAACGCCTACAAACATGATGCACGATCCCTCATACATGCTCCATTGGCACGCTGCAGCTCGCTGTATGCACGAAGTTTCCTTACTTGCTTCTAGAAAAACAAACCCATAACTCTTCCTGACATCACGCGAGGTGTTACGATACGTTAATTGCCGTTGAAAACAGAACGACGGAAAGCTAGCAATAGGTACACAAACATTTCAAATTACTTTTCCATATATCTAGTCAATTACAAAAGTCTACGTACACTACAAATGCATATACAGGGTGAGTCATCTAACGTTTGCACCTCAAATACCTTTGTTGTTTTTAAAGATACGTCAAATGTCTTAAAGACGAGGTGCCTCACTCTGTATATATAAAAATTCACTTCTCTTAATAACTTCAATACGTTGACTATTGATGCAACAGTAGTCTTAAATTTTGTTATGTTTTATTGTGTTGCATTTCATGTACTTTTATCATAAATAGATAAAATTCGCAATGTAGTTATAATATGTACAATAATATTACAAATAGTAGTGAATGTTTTATATTATACATATATTAAAAATAATAGCGAATACCTGGACGATTAAACTCACGTAAATATTTTTTAATAGAACAGAAGTTTTTGCGATAATGTACGTCATTATTGACTGTGAGAAATATTAAGCTGATTAACAAATAGTGCAGAATATTGCTATAAATTTTATAACCGTCTAGGATTCTACAGAATCTAAAAATTAATGGTTATAGAACTGATACGAAAGCTGATTTAAACAGATGATTTAAGAATCACAAATAAAATTTATATTAAGAAATGTTGGGGGAAAAAGTTCAAATTTACCCCTAAAAAGATCGTCATAAATTGATGTAGTCCGATTTTTTGATTTTTCATAACAGTTATTCAGAATAAAAATCCTTCACAGCTGCTTCAATCAGAGCCTCTACATAACAGTTTGAAACACTTATTTGGGGAATTCTTCCAAGTTCAGCCCATAATGTCCTGTTAACTATATTGTGTATTACAAAGCACCGAAAAAGGTAGTTCGAAGAACGCTGGAAATGTGACACGTGTGTCAGCTGGCTCAATGAAGAGTGATGAGGAATTCGTGCATGCGAATAATGGCACGTAAGATGCGAGCGTGACTACCCTAAGGGCTGAAAGTTATATTCTTCTGTCATAAGCTAGCTGGAATATTCGTGAAAGAATGTTGTACGGGTAAAAGCTATAAATAGTGAAATTAACGGAGTCTGAGGCCGCACAGTGTTTCAAATTTTTATGGTTTGCATACATTTAGTTGTGAACTTATAAAATATGAAGTGAAGTTATAGCAGAGTGCATCCAGAAAAAAACATTTGCACACGTTTCTCTTATCTTCGTAAATAAAAAATTAGAATTTTCACCGACTCTGCAGAATATCTTATGTGTATTATAAAAGCCATGCATTATTTATTCAGAAATTCATAAAACGCTCTGTATGTAGATAACATAAAGAATGTGAAAATAGTGTTCGACTACAGGTAAGAGACAGTACAACAGGAAAATGAACAATAAAAAATTTGCGATTTCGACTTCGTCTTTTAGTTATTAACAATTAAAGCTCCGCCTAAAATGCGGAAACCCGTCCAACGGAGGTGTCTGTCGTGTAAGTCACAGAGGCGCGCGACATTCAAGTATCAAGTGACAAATACGTGCTCATCTTGATTCTCGTTTGGGGCCCCAGCAAGGCGAAAATGTTTTAAGGATTCACCAATTAATCGTTGATCGACATTGAACCTGCCTACTCGTTAAAATTCACAAGAGCATTTCTAATATCCGCCCTATGGAATTATCTAGTATAAGGGATCAATTGCTTTTCACTTTGCAATCAGGCTCACATATGTAATTAACTCGCGATCACTATAAAATGGTTTGCAATATCCATTGTCTCCATAAATATTGAACGAAGTCCTCGCAAGTGCAACTATTCACAAAAGTGCACATATTTGTTTACGTGACTGTCGCGCGCCTCTATGACGTACACAACGTACACCTCTGTTGGTAGGGTTATCGCATTTTAGGCAGATTTTTAATTGTTAATAACTGAAAAATGAAGCCGAAATCGAAATATTTTTATTGTTCATATTGTCATGGAGAACAGTCTCTTACATTTTCTGCCACCTGTAGTCGAAAGCTCTGCATGTAAGATCCACGGAAAAATAAAAACCAACGCTTGAGCAAAACCCGATCCTATGAATCTGAAGATACAGTCTACTGGACACCTGTGTCTCGACCACCCACGACCACAGTATCGTTAAGATTATCCTGGCTTCTTAAAGGTTTGCGAAGTTCCTTGGGGATGCTTCACCGAACCATTTTACAATAACATCCAGCTACCATTGAAAATACTGACACAAGTTTCACTGGCACTGTTTCGATCGAGGGGTGTTTACCAATATCAATTTTCATCGCCAATAGCATTAACTTTTACACAGTTATTGTATTAGTGTGTACTAATACGTGTACGCTATACGGACATTATTATTAGACAATCTATAATACCTGATTTTATATAGTATGTACAGGGTGTTTCAAAATTCTATGTCTGCACCTCTGGATGGGGGGGGGGGGGGGGGAATCTGTTAAAAAAATAGACCGCAAAATTTATCTTGACCCTTTTTCCAAGGTTAAACAGTTTGTTTATTGCACTCTATAGTACTCATCGAGAACAACGAAAGTCACATAGAAACTATAGGTCTCAAGTCAACCGTTTTCTTAAAAAATAACTTTAAAGTTTCGTAAACTATTTTATTCCATACGTCTACAGGGTGTCCCAAAATGGTGTAAACTTGAGGGGATGATTTTGCATGAGAAAATAAGTCGAAAATATAGAATACATTTTTTTCATTTGACGCGTTGTTTTCGAGAATTGACTATAAAAATACGTCAAGTTCGCGTGCCTAGCGTTCTTCAGAAGTAGAATTAGTAGGTCATGAACAGACGCGTCCGATAATTCCTATTCAGCTTGTTCGCCGAATTTTCAATCTCAAATTTTTGGGAAAGGAGTCAAGTGAAAAAATTTGTTCTATGTTTTCTCGTGTAGAATCCTCCTCCACATTTATAGAGTCTTGGGACACGCAGTATACACATGGAATAAAATAGTTTACGAAACTTTGAAGTCGTTTTCCAAGAGAACGTTTGACATCAGTCCCATGGTTCGTTTGAGATTTTTGTTCGTTGCGATTAGGACTATACGCCGCAATAAAAAACCATTTTGACCTTGAGATTCAAGGTTAAGGTCAGTTCTGTGGTCAATTTTTTTAACACGGTAAGGATAAATGCTCTGCTTATTTGGATTATTGGAAGAAAAGAATTAAAAAATTTCTATTCGCCCAAACATTCAAGATTTAGAAATGGAAGTAAACATGTGCATCAATTAAGTGTCTCAAAATTATTTTAAAGTGAGAGTGTTCTACTGTCTTTAGTAAGCAATACAATAATTAATAAATTGAGTAAACTTCACGCTTTTGTATAGCATTCGTAGCTGGCATTGAAAAATACTTTGTTTCAGAAAAATTTCAAATAAATGCTTTAGAAAGAACAAGTTGACAAATGAAATTAAAATATGATAACTTTTGTAATAATAACTCACTAAAATTGCTATAATTGACTATGCCTTGTGGCTAAACGCCAAAATTCGGACAATTATGGACGCAAAATTGCAACGTACGAACGCATAATTGATCTACTAACTGATTATGTGCTTGATTATGTGGCAATATGCACGTATGCAATGGTAGTAAATTTTTTTTCAAAGTTTTGTGGTTAATGAAAAAAATCCTGTCGTACTGCCGTATGTCATGTAGTATCAACTGATACAAAAACATAGTGCTACAAGATCCTTAGGGCATTTATCGATTGGCTATTACAAAAGGCTATTACATCTAAAATAAATAATAGTAATTGCCATGATTAATTTAATTTGAAATCAACACGTGCCACGTTTGTCACGAGGGATACCATTAATTCAGTAATAATTCTCATAGCAATAAAACTTCATTACTTGCAATGTATTCTCTCATAAAATATGGACAAAAATATTATCACAAATATCGCGAGTTTCTCAAGCATGCTGTTGTGATTTTAAATAACAATATGTTTAAAATTAATCTAATTTTCTTAACCTAAATTATGGAACCATTGCTGTCACACATGTCTGCCACTTGATGGTGAACATAGGATTGTTATAATTTCATTCATTCAGTTATAATTGTTATAATTTAGTACTATTTATATTTAAAATGATAGGCTCTATTTAACACTCGTAAGCATAGCGGTGCGTTGTATAAAGGCATCGGGAAAGTAGAAATCGATCAGAGTCACGCCACCATGCAATTAGTGGTACATTGCAAAAATTAACCGCTAGACGAGTCAGTGAAAACGATTGTAAAAGTGTGCGAGGAAGCTTTTGATCCCGGCTGGCCTGACAGCACGGAAGATTCGAAATTCCCTTGAGAATGAGAATCAGACCGAATCGAACAAGAGTTGGAGCTGGGGACTTCGTTCATTAGCGGCCAATTATTTTTGTTCGTTGAAACGGAAGGTTTTTCCAGATTGCGATCATGTGACGGTACGGTATTAAAGCTACTTGATATTTAGGTGACATGGAAGACAACTCATTTAATGGATTCCGATCAATAATTCTCTTGCGTAGAATGTGAAAAATACAAAGATTGCCTTGACATTATTAGAAATTTTATGTGAAATACATAAAACCATGAAGCTTCGAAGAATGGTACCTACAGATTTAAAGGAAATCACATATTTTCGCATAACTGTAAACAACATTACAGTTTTTAATTACAAAATCATAACTTGTTCCATTTTATGTTATTCTCTGTATACAATCAAAATTCGTGGTCTAAATAAAGTCAGGGAAATAGTGTAGCACAAAACAAAACGAAATCGCGTTGTTGCATTCGATTTCGAGAAAAATGCAATTAAAAATCAATCTGGTACGCATGCACACAGCTGATGGCGGCGCCCTTACCCGTCAAAAACGCTTAAAATCGTTCAACTTTAAAGACGCATAACTTTCGAATTGCTAGCAGTGATTTTTGGTATTTTCTCGTCAAGATCTACAGGATTATATGAAAAAAAGTTAGAAATTTCTGAACTGCCAAGGTGAAGTTTACTTGAATTCTTCCTAGAAAAGTAATAAAAAAAAGTATGTGTAATTATCCTTGTTTAATATTCCGACATTACGTAACTTTGATAAGGGTATACATACGTTGCGTGTAATTTGGAAAAAGTATGTTGCAATGTAAATTATACTGTTCACGTAGCCGTAAAAGTATGTCCCGCTTTTTATGGTAACGTAATCCGACTGCAATGAAATTTATCGCCGAGCGTACTGTGATGAATGTGAAATTCTGAAATTAATTGATAGAAAACGAATCAGTTGCCAGCTGATACAACGTTACCAACCAATTGTAATGTTCTTTTTACCACGGCTATGTATCTCTGTCGAGTATTTACAGATTCTGCTGCACTTCGGCATGCTCGATATTTCATTTGCGAAATGTATATTCTCTTTTTACCATCGCAGATTATATCTCGCAGTGTTTGTACGACGTATAAAACGAATTTATTAATTAAATTAACGAAGGTTTAATATAACATTATTTCAGAGAAATGTATTCTTTGTGAGCTTGCAGGGTCGTTGATTTTCCGTTTAATATAACGAATGTGCACGACTTAGCAGATAGATCACAATTTACCCCTTAATGCATAAGTATTTTTAACTACAAGCATTATTCCGGAGTTTTAAATTAATTTTTAAACTTGTTTCCACTTGGTTGTTAACAGAACATTGACATTGTTCGATCTCTCTAACTAAACGCTTCCTACATGCATAAAAAACGAAACATAATTTCACATTTAAAAAGTTCGTAAATGTCAAAACTTTTAAAAAACTGGTAAAAATTAATTATTTAGCAATTCACATGGGCGTAAGAATTAGGGCGTTAAAATTTGGTATATTGATATTTGCTTCCAGGTATCATCAGATGAAAATATAGCACTCCTAATAAATGTAAACAAATAATTAGAATACACAGGTTTTTATCCAACATGAAAACTGTTTATATTGATTGTAAGAAACAGAAGCTAAATGAAAGCTTGTTCCTTTACTAATTTCAATATGGCGAGAACTAATACCTAATAAAAGTGATACCAGCTACAAAATAGTAACAGAAATTATTCTGTCATGATTGCTACATTCTTGAAGCAAAATTCACTCTTTCACTCTAAATATCCTAGAATTATATTTGAAAATAAAATGTAAAAAATAGTATCAGGAATACATTTTTTTAATTTGGCTTTCAATATTGTCGTAATGTTATCCGATTAAAATTAGCGGTTTTTATATTTTATTTTTTTAATTGTGAAAGGATGATCATAAATATTGGAATTTAATAATTCCTTGATACGTGTCTATCAAATTTTAAACCGGAGAATTTCGTTAAAATTTCTGGGTTCAATGTGATTTGCGTTAAAAGTGGCAGAGGCTAACGACCTTTCTATCGTTCCATCAAAAGCTGATGTAGATTTTTAAGCGCATATCGTTGAATACTTTTAGCGATGAACAAAATTGATTATGCCGTCAAATATTGAAGCTTTTAAAACTGAAAAATATTTTGTCGGAATATGAGAATTCTTATTTACGAAAAAATGCACAATAAATTGTAAATTGTTTACGCCAATTCTCGCGATGATCGTGGTAGTAATTGTAGACATATTTCCATATTGCGTTTGCTGAATGTATGAAAAATTTTATTCTGAAGAAGCCAAAACCGCTGCAATTTTTAATAAATACCCTTCAGAGCGTACACATACTCGTGTGTAAATATAATATTTTAATTTGATAAATGATTGTTAAAATTTTTTTCGATATATTAGTAATAAATAACTTTTCAATGTTGTTTAATACCGCCTTCCATTGAAAAATTTTGATACCTATGCGTCTTCATAATAAAATTGTTGTACGTGTTAACTGAATTTTTTCACCGGAAGTTCAGAAGTTTACCTTAAAGTTAATACGAAAAAAATAACCTTCAAAAGTTTTTTCCGAATCATTATATTGCCCCTTCGGTTAGGTTAATATTGTCCTATAACGTTTTTTTCTATTACTAACACTAAGCGAGATATTCAAGGTGGTCAAGTTAGCTGGGACACCCTGTATAGGAGAATAATCTTTTAGCTCTGAATTTTTTACATAAATATTACAAATAAATCTGATATACAGAATATCAATTTAACTGTTAACTATTATTATGTGTTTATTATTATTGTTATTAACATTATTATTATCTGTTTATTGTTATTCGTTCGTAGGGGTAAATACTGTGATGGGATGAACATTTTTCTCAAGGTCATATTTTTCCAGATTTCAAGGTCATCACAGTTTATTTTTAAATTGAACTACATATTTTCACCATCGCGATACGATAGCTGAGGTTAAGATGTTCCCAACCGCCTACAATACTATGTGCTTCGCGTGATCTTGAGTACAAAAAATTCATAAACACTAGGCAATTGATGGAAATTGTGAAAGAACTCTGATATACGGATTAATGAATGAAATTTTATTTTAACAAGCACTCTAAATGATGTTCACCAATTTCGATATGAGGATTTAGAAGGATTGTGTAATTTTGTTGCACAACTACAAATGTTTCGTCCAAATTCTAATTTCCTAATAGCCAATTCATATCTATCATTAGCTATTTGTATTAAGTTCAATAAGATCAAATTACTAAATATACTAACTAGTTAGAATGCTTATTGTGATATTTTATAGGTCCTGGTTAACCTAAATTTCATATTTTCAAGAACATATTTGTCTCTATTCTTACCGATCCTACCTATGTTACAAACATTGTTTTAACAAGTACCACGATTCGTGTTTCAAAAAGAACCCACTAAAAATTTCTAGAACTCTTTCGATCCGTAGGAAAAAGTGTATATCGTTCCCCGTCGACGATTTCGAAACACCAGTTCAATTTCGAACATTTTTATTTTCTCGACTTTACATACCAAAAGAATTTCGATCAAAAATCGATCTAGATTATGCCACAGCCGGAAAAATCGTCCCGTTCGTGACAGAATCCGAGCGGAATTCAACGCATTGAAAAATCCTCGACACAAAGTCGACCGATTGCTTCCGCTCACGCGCAGTTCATTGATCAAACTATTCGGCAGTTAAAGGGCCCGAAGTATTCGAGAGATACATTCCATATGATTCGCGTGCGGGTGTGAAGTGAAGTTCTCCTTCCTCTGATCGGTCGTCGGTATGAAAATCGAATAAATCAACGGAGAACAAACGGGTTCCATGGTCGTGCGTGGCGTTCCGCGAACTAGACCGTAAATCTATGTTCTCGGCAGGGGTCAGCCGGTAAAAGTGATCTAGACCGCATAAAGCAATCCGGTGTTTATTTAATGACGATAGCCCGAGGCCCGCAGGGCTGGGAACGTGGTCGATGAATCTTGTTGCGACAGACGAGTCGGAATCGGACTGTCGATTTGCTCGGTTGACTACCCGGTGGTGTTTATTCGTCGCGGCGACGTTGCCGAGCGCGCTGGGGAAAATGCAGAATTATTACATCCCGACGGAGAAAGGGGGTTGCACCCGGCTTTTCGAGGCGACCGGGCCCGGCAAACCTAGGCCGGACATAAAATGGAGCAGCGAAAACACACCCGGTTGACGAATGCGATTTGCTGCGAGAAACGACGCACCCGTTCCCGGCGAAATGACGCCACTAACTACAACCCCTTGAGAGCCAGCCACAGAGCATCGATCCTCCCCCGAGGGGGCACCGCGCCGCGTAATGCATCGACAGGTTCCGTCGACCGTTCGCTCTCTCGTTCACTTATGTAGCTGGTTTATATTTGCGATTTCTATTTTCATTTCCGTTACTGTCGATCGCCCTCCAATTTTACTAACCAACGATGTCTTCTCCACTAAGGACCGTTGAAAACTGCTTGGTAGTTACGCGTGCTAGGGATCGAGAAACTAGGGGAAATTGGGGCTAGTTGGCGACAGCTTATTATCAGGGAAATCGAAGGCATATAGCCCGGCGCTATATCACTTTCGATCATTTATTAGAGAGGGTCAAGGATTGAGTAGGTCTTCTTAAGGGTCTGACCACAGAGTGGGCAAGACGATGGTGCCTTCTAAGAAGAAGACTATGATCGCGACTGCTCAGCACTGACCCCGGAAGCACAGAAGAATAAAAATCTCATTAGCCCACATTAGTTTGCATCAGTTCATATGATAACCCACGAAAAATTTCGAATGTAAACAAATAATATAAAACGCTCTAAAAATGCTTAGTAAATGTAATAAAATTAAAAGGAGATATAACAAATTACTGACGCAATGTTTTATATTGTATCTGTAGCGGCCAGCTGCAAATAATAAAGTTGGAGAGGTTTTAGGACTCAGGCGGCAATTGAAGCTATTTTTTAGGAAACTGTCAGGTAGAATCGATAAGACGCCTCCTAGGGTTGCCATTAGATTTTATTAGCGACAGCCTCAATAGCCCTCGCAAAGAGTCGTAAAAAACCCCGAATTTCTAACGGCCAAAGTCGATGGTACAGGAACCCCGCGAAGGTAAAGGCCATCGTTATCTGACGATGCACACAGCATGTTGAGGGTGCGTGGCCTATGAAAATTCCGTTCCAGTGCCAAACAAACGACACGTTACTTTCGCGAATTCCCCATTTTTATAGTGGCATTTACAAGAGTGGGGGTGCAGAGACACCCCCACGTATCGATGACTAAGATGTATTAATGTGTAGACATTTTATTTAAAAAGGAGACAGACTTCAGTCTGACTCTCGTTAAACAGCCAAGCAGTAGGCCCTTAAGAATAAAGATCATTCAGAGTCCGTCTGGCATACTTCTCTTTAACCGAACCACCAAACCTACTTACATATATGTATATAAAATACATGACAATTTTTGTACTACTGTCACATACATTCGTCCAACCAATATTATGTTATTCAATATTATACAGCAGGGGTGACGAACTTCTTCTCTGCCAAGAGAAGACTAGGGGAGGGCGCACAAATTGAGGAGAAAAAGGTACCTTCTATCTGTCTGTACCGGAGTGTGCATGACAGAGACGAAACGCGTCACGTGACCGGGCTGTGGCGGAAGCGTGGGGAATAGCGCGGCAGAAGGGGAAGTTAGAGTTGGGACAGAAATCTTGATCTGGCGACACTGCTCCCACTCCCGATCTAACCCTTGTGCCATAGTGATGAACAGGATACCTCACTCTTTCACCTCCGTTCAGCAACCAAGTAGAGGGGGCAACTCTCCTTTGCCTGAGTAAGCCCGAGAGAAGAGTGGGGATGGGAGCCACAGCTGGCTCGCGAGCCGCCACACAGTGCGAACAAGTGGGGCATATCTCACTACACGTTTATATCACGATGCACGAAAAATTCCTTTGGTAAAACTGCATATTAGGGTAAAACTATACAATACGCCCCATTTTTAAAGAAATATCAATAAAAAATAGATTTTTCAGTAATTTTTTATTTTATCTGTCAGATCATATAAATTGTTCATTTCTCTTCAGAACTATTCCTTGATCACGAACAAAACGTAATAAAAAGTAGCAGGAAATTATTATTTTTGCTAACCTTACGTGGGGCATATTGTAACACAGTAGACGGGTAAAATGCCTCATCCATGCGACAATACGCCTCTACATAAATTATTCACTACTTTAGGTATATTATGCTTAATAAAGTATTATAAAAGTTTAAACAAAAGCAACAAATACTATAGTTACGAACAAAAATAGAGTAATATCGAATGAAATTATATTATTTCTTATTAAGGACTGCTCTTTTGGCTTTTCGACCACAACGATTGCAAAAAGGATTGTACATTGTGCAGAACTCATGTAACCAAACTAAACATGATGTACATTGTATCCAGTCTTCTGTTGATTTAGTACAATAATAGTATTCAGTACACTCTACACTTGTTAGTGTCTTCATCGGAAATTTCTTCTTCTGAAGTATCCTTATTCACTTCTAACTAATTGCTACTTTCAGAAGAAGATGTTCTATTCTTACTTCTTTTTGTCTTTGGTTTCTTTTCAGGATGTTTATTCTTGGCCAAATCTTTAGTATGTCCTAAAGAATAGTGTTCTGTTTAGTATGTCCTTTGCTAAGAATTGTTGAACGACGTAAAGGAACTTTAGATTTTCCTGTACTAATATGCCTTCTTAGAGTCCTTGAAGGTGTACTGAACACTCTAGAAGCTTCGTTAACTCCCATTTGTTTGGTTTTTACCTTCTCCATTGCCTCATTGAGATCTTTCTCAGACCACGATGCCCTTAATGTAGTCCTTACATATTCACGCTGCATTTCTATTAACAATTAAGAAAAAAATGCGTCATAATACATAAACAGTATGATTTTGAAGGTGGGGCGTATTATCCAATAACGATTGGGGCGTTTTGTAAATTCTTGGATACAAAACGCCTCGGCGTAAATTTGGCAATAAATCATTGACAAGAGGCGTGGGTAACATCGACTTAAACAGGTTAGTTTTTCTACTTTTGAAACATATACGTTAATTTATCATACAAGAAATAGTGACTTAGAAAGCTGAATTTGTTTAGTACTCACCGCAAATTGTTCAGAAGCCGAAATTCGAAAGGTTTGAATATTTTTCTATGAAATGTAATAATTACGCATATACCTTAGCAGCGTCTGTGGGCGACTGAGGTAGGTTCGAACGTGTTGTTTGCAACGGCGTATTCTTACTTATATGCGTAACACAATGGTGAGGCGTTTTGTCAACCGGGGCGTATTGTATAGTTTCACCCTAGGAGGAAATTGATATTATATATCAATTTCCATAAATATTGTTATTTTTTTTTTTTTAGTATATTAAATTTATTGTTAAATTTCATTTCTTGTGAATAATTAGCATTACGTATACATTAGTAACCAAATTTAGATTTTTGTAGAAAAATGTTGCGATGGTCGCATTCTCTAAAGTGCCAAAAATCGAAAAATATTACATGAACTGTAGTGTTGCAATAATAATTCTGTGTAATGGAAAGTGCTTACCAAGGTATATGCACTCTTTTTACATTTAATAAAGTATGTTTACTTTTCGTACAAATTTTCAACAGTGGTTTTATTTATTAATTGCATACTTGAAATTAACATATAACAAAACCATAAAATATATCCTGAAATTCATACATATTCGGATATATTACTTATTATAGTTTAAGAATTTTATAGTTTTGTTTGCAACCAACTGCTACTTTTAGTTTTATGAACTTTTTAAGAAGTATCCATACCTTTCCTTTAGGATCTATCGTGGAAAATTTGTTAATTTCATTTTAAACTTATTAGTTGTATTGTTAAATTTCATTTTCCGTGACAAACAAATTTGGATTTTTGTCCAAAATTTTATCTATATGCAAATTAAAATTATTAAAGCAGGCAACTGAGAGTGGCGTTGGAATCGGCCGAGTTGGACTCCGTCCGTTGTAGCTGCGCTCTGATTGGTCCGCGTTTTTCGTTGATAACTCTTTAATAAAGCCGCGGAGAAAAGAAATTTTCGCAAAAAAAATACTTAAAATGTGTTTGGGAACGTGCCCTTTTTAAGGGAGTGTAACATTTTTGGACACTCTGTGTATGCGCCTAGTGACCAAACCGTACTTCTTACACTGACCGTATATATTCGCCTAAAAGCCATGGTCAAGCGTCTTATGCTGGGCGAATATATCTATGCGCTATCGTGACGCTTAAAGGGTTAATGTCGTTTGTTGCAGAAAGTACAGCAGATGTTTTTGGAATTTGCGTGACGCAACTTCTAAGCAGCAAATCATCACACTAATTTCCATTGGTCTCGGTACATTTCCATGTAACTAAATTCATGGATTATCAAAACTTTTTCACTATTTAGTGAGACGAAAATTACAATATGTATTTGTTGTTGACCGTACCGTTCAGTTCATTATCGAACTTCCCTGAGCCTCAATACCATCAACGTAATCTTACCACAGCTCATAGCAAATATGCGAGCTACTACTAAAAACTAACTTTCGAATGATTATTTTACCTTTAGTCATTTAATAAAATGGACCCGAAGTATTACAACTGAATAAATAATAACATTTTCTCCAATTTTTAGATTTACCTGCGATTTATAACATCCAGCGTAAATAATTATTTCATTCTCGATTTCTTAACGCACACAGAATTATCCTATGAAAGATTTTTTAAGCCCAGAGGTCGCCTATTTTAACATTGTTCTTTCAAATGCGAATAAGCTTTGAAACGTAAATTTTTTATATATGAAACGAATTCTCCTCCGAGCGTTCTTGAAGCTAACATTAAAAGCATTTTATCTCATTACGGTGAACAGGACGGTACGAAAAATCCATTACCTCGCTGCCATGCTATCGAAAATAAATCACCAAGTAACATCACCAGCTAAATCCACCATAAAATCCAGTGGGTATTAACAAATCAGGAAAGTACTTTCTCGGCCTTCCCTTTTTCACTCAGCGGGCTTAAGAGAATTTAGGAACCGACCGATGTCATTCTGTGTTCGTACCGACGGTTAACTATACGTTACTAACCTTCCAGGACAGGGTACTTTCTTCCTCTGGAACCTCCACAATGTTTCAGTGTGCGTTGATGTGTTCCTTCAACAGCTTGCGTTGGTCCATCACTTCAAATCACTGAATCCTGGTGGACGAACATTGAGTTAGTGTTAAGAATGATAAAACCAACGGCAATTAAACTAATTAATATGGTATGATTTTTATGCATCACGAAACATTTCTGTATCGATTGCAAGAAACAACGAACCGATATAAATTAGTTTCTTCATTTTTTCATTAATAATTTTGAGAACGATATATGGATGCTTTTAAATTATTACGAATTAGTACGAATTTCAATCAATTTTCGTAATCTTGCACTTCCTAAAACGAATTTAGATTTGTTCAATTTTTGTCTTATCAAATATATTCAATTTGTGGATTTTTTATGGTTGTTTAACTGTCAAGATGGTTGTTTAACTTACATAATTCATTAATTATTCTTACGCTTTTTAAAATTGAAACGTATATTCGTCAAATCGTTAAAATTCCAGATTTTTGTCTCCCTTGTTCTACATTATTTTAATTAAACTGGGGAATATCATCAATATTCCCAAAATTACTGAGTATAGATTGAAAATTATTTTCCCCTGAAATTTAATTTAGTCACTCCTCCGTATCTTAAGGTTTTACATAAAACGAAATGGGCGCGGCTGCGTCACTACTTTAAATCTTATATTAAATTTGTTTCACCACTTAACCCTTAGTTTTTTCTTCTTATTCGTTAATATAAAATGTACCTCTTAGTACTCTTATTGCCGAAAGTTGCTTCAAAGTACACTACAGCCTTCACAGCTGTCATACTTATTGTTAGGGTTAACTGACCGTAATTTAAGCTTCGTTCTTCCATAAAATACTAGGTGTATGCAAAATGTCTGGTTTTTATTTTTACTTGTTGATCATAAAATACAGTGCTTACAAATCAATTTGGGAAATATTTTCACTCGTTTTCTATAACTTTTTACTATCTTTCGGAGAATTTTCAAATTTCTTGGCGAAAGACAAATATCAGTTTGCAAGCACTGAATTGGCTGAAAAATGCAAACTATTGCATACACCTAGTAAAACCAATTTTTTAGCATATTTGGTAAGTGCATTATTAAATTGTAAAGAAATTTTTAGAAAGAAGGAAATTTAACAAGTTCACTGTAATCATTTGATTTTGTACCAATCTTCAACGCGACAATGTTCTAAATGCAGCATTATCTTTCCGAAAACTATTAAAAAACCGCAGCAATGAGAACTAACTATCTAAAGATTGCACTATGCATTATGATTTTAAATATCGATTTGCATAAGAATTATCACAAACTGGAGAATAGCCAGGATAGGAACAATCACCCTTACGAGAAAGGACCATCCACACTGACCAGCCTGAAGAGACTGACTGGCGAGGAAGAGGGGGCTGTAGGATAAGCAAAGATTCAAACAAAGAAATCGATAAGTAACTAGATGACCACAGAATTCCTAGAAGAATTGTCGATATCTATCTAAATGGAAGACCTCAGCTTAACCCCTTGACTACGGCAGACTTTGATACGCACCGGCCGTACCATACGGCAGAAATTGAGTTATGATGTGCGTTGAGAACGGCGAACTTTTGGGTAGGGATGCATTTTTGTGAAAACATATTTCAATAATCAAAAAACTGAATTTCACTACATTAAAACAATATTATCTATTTCTTTGAACCGAATTAGTATAAATATTACGAATTTAATATTAATGTAAATAATAAAGCCAAACTGTGTAGAGCGCCTGTAGGCGCTCTCAGTGTCACAAACGCAAAATTTCTAAGCGCCTATAGGCAGTAGCCAAGGGGTTAATAAACATTGCGACCTTTTGCTAATCGTAAGTTGCTCGTACGGATGTAACAATACATACACATGTATTATGTATCTTCAAGATGCTACATTTAGTTTTGCACTTTGCCCGTAAGATATCGGTGTCGAATGAAAGTTAGCTAACACCAGCATACCCAAACTAGGCACTCGAGCCTAGAATAGTAACTATGTCATTCCATATTTAGTGTACACATTTAATCTCGTCCTTCCACACCAAGTGATTTATTTTACGGAGATCTACGTAAATTTTTAGGTCTCTTTAAATCTGCATTCAAGGACATCGTCAAAATTTGTCGATACTCTGTTACATTCTTGAAAAACTATCTTCAACCCTATTTGGGCTATTGTATACCTCGAAATTGATCCATTTATCTACTTATTTTCAGAATATTTTAGACAAAAATCAATAATATACTCTTAACCTTACACCATTTAATTCTGTTTTAAGAATTTGTCTTCATTAATTTTCTAGACAAGAGTAAAAATTTATATTCATGGTATGTCCACATTTTCTTTAATGTTTAAATATTGACAACAAAAGAAAAGAATTTTTTATTTCTTATATGGCAACGGGTTAATATATTTGGTTATACTTTACCACAGGAAACCAGAAAATTTTAACTTTCTCTTAAAGTTTCAATCCTAGGAGATCAGTAGTTCAAAACTTATGCGTGTTTAAACTTAAGCGATTTTCAGAGTTTTTGTTAGGTAAGGGCGCCGCCATCTTGGTGTGTACTCTGCCACGCACGTCGTCTAACGAGCGGAGCCGCTAGATGGCAGCACAAGCACAAGATGACGTCGATAACGTAGATTTGCAAGTTAGTACGTAGTTCCCGCCCCCACGCGAACCTAACCCCGACCAACCTCCTCGCGAGTCCGCTCATTGGACAATATCTGAGTACGGTGAAAACGCTGAAAATAGACATCTTTACACACGCATAATTTTGAACTACTGATTAAATCATGGTTTGCGACATTTTCTCGCCAAAATCTACAGGATTACATAAAAAATGTGAAAAATTTCCGGTTTCCTGAAGTAAAGTTTAGCCATCGTAACTAATAATTACAATGCGTTTTCTCAATAACTGATATGAATCTATAATGTTTCGAATGTAATTCGCAATGTAACTGTCTTTTGAGTTAAAAACAAGCCTATTTTCTTAATCAGATATCAAAGTCGACTTCAATGATTTGTACATAAGTGGCATACAAAATTAAAGAACACTATTTTCGTAAAAAATTGTTTATATTGAAACTGTTATAACTTTATGAAGAGAAATCATATAGCAATCTTTCTGAACTCATTTTAAACCCCTGTAAAGCCTCTGTGTTCACAGACCTCGCGTAGATTTTTCAAAAAAGCTTGTGCACTATGTGCGAAAAAGCAACATACGATGAAATACGGTCCAAAAGCGATTCACTAAATATGGTAAAAAGCAAACATACTTTTTCCCCTTGAAAACTTTTCAAATTCGAACGACTGCTCCTCCATTAAATAATTCTTTTGAGGGCTAAAATCACCATGAATTTCAAGATTGTAGTCTCTCCTTTTATTGAACTTTCAATGAAAAATCTGTTCTCGCGAAAATACGTTCAAAAGGAGAAAGTAGCTGCATTTTCACCATTCCACAGGATGTAGAAACGTCTTTAAAAAAGCAATTATTTTAAATAATTGAACTAAAAAAAGCGATTTTAAAAGCAGATGCTTTATCCTTTACAATAAATCAAAAAATATTTAACGAAAATATAAATGAAAATTTTCGTGACAAATGCGTGCACAACTGCCAGAAGTTAAACAAAAGCAGAAATTCAATACACAAAGTTGAAAATTAAAAATTTATTTCGTAAAACTACTATCAACATATTTTTACCACGTATTTTCGTTTCGAAGTTCGTTTCTTCAAATGTACATTTCGAGCGCGAGGAAAGAGAGAAATAAAAGAAAAATGAGAAATATTCGCGGGTTGATCATGGTGCTACACGCAGGGTTAGGATTTGAACGTAAAACTTTTTCTTTTCTTCGTTATGCGCTTTCGCTAGGTTTCCTTCCTCGTTCGTGTCGCAATAAATCTAACCGAAAAATGCGGGAATGTGCCGAAACCTTAACTTCATTACAGCGGTGCGCTTTAATTTTAGCGGTCAGGCGTCCGAGCAAAAGAAAGGACGCTGATGGCAGTCGAGAAAGAAGAACGAAATACGAGCACCGCGGTAACGAGTGTTGTTACGAACAAACTATCCTCCCGTCTGAACAGAAAAAGATGGGAAATTCGAATTGCCGGCTAACTCCGGTCCACTCTTCTCACTCCGGAACAGTGAATTTTTTTGCTGCACGTGTTTTTAAATAAGGTCCGTGCCTTATAAACTAACTTTTAGACCTTGAATTTCGGTAACCACGCCATATACATATGGAAGAACAGTGAGCAGTCATCGGTAAAATTATATTATAGAAATCTATTTCATCTACGAATGTACAGATGATGTGCAAACAATTATTTGCACTATTTTGTAATACGGAACTTTAATAGACGCTGCTTGAAACATAGACTGTCTAACTTTTTTAACACTAGAACGACCGGAGCAGTCAAAATGACTGCTTCCTAATTTTTTCTTTTACAATTACTGAAATTGTAAAAATGTTTTCATCGGAAATTTTTTAATGAACCTCTTCATTGAAGCACATATTACAATAAAAGTTGTATGAAGTCTGAATGGGCACAGTCTTGTCACTGTTACAAAGCAATATACGTTAGTCGCATATATTGCTCGGTCGTTCTAGTGTTAAGATAACGTTCTTACATTATAATTTTGTGGAACGTAAGAACGAGTGGTGGAAAGTAACAATTAGGTATAACTTCATCTTCTGTGTATTCTCGCGCCCGCGAAGTGACTATCCCTTCTAGTCACGAGGGTTGTAAAGCCTCGTAGATCAACCGAGGTCCTTACGTCTTTTTATGGAGGTAGGGATGTTTCAAATAAGTCAGGTTGAATGAATGTCTGTATTAACTATTGTATATATTTAAACTGCTAACGGATAACAAATTGAGAGAAACGGTTAGCGTGGAATGTGATGATGCGTTCGTTTGTTACTTTCCGTTTGGTTCGTTATATTGACGAAATACAAGCATTTCGTTTTTTATGATCGGGACTGAGGTTCCCAGATTTTCGGTCGTCTTATACCGGGTGGTTCACGAGAAACAGGCCACCTAAATAGCTCCGTTAGGCTTAGAGATAGAAGAAAATGTTACAGAGAAAATTTGTACCGTTAAAAAGGGGCAAATATGGTGATATAAAAAAATGTTCCGATTGTAGTCGTTTCCAGTCTTTTGATGGTCATCGATGATTTTTAAATACCACCATATATTTTTAACTTCACAGTATTGTAGCTGACGTCAAGATGAGTTCAATGATATTGATACACTATGACCTTCAACTGACCTTGAACTAGAAAATTTATCATAAAGCAATGATAACTTCAAAATGTGCAGTCATTTTATCTGAATTGAATTAAGTGTTCGAAATTATGACCTTGAGCAGTAACAGTAACATTCAAACATTTTACAAAGCAATCAATTGTACTTTCAATTGTTTCTGTTGGAATTGATTTACAAGATCTAATTACTTTATCTTGCATGTTCTCTGGTGTAGTCGGTTGATCACGAAATACATCTTTGAGTGTTCTCCACAAAAAAGAATCAAGTATCATGCGAATATTTCGATTACACAAATTCCACCGATATCCCATATCGCTCCACCAAGAACTTCATGGAAGAGATTTTGAAAATCGCGTAGATTTTTGTGAGTGGTTTTTTAGTAACGTATTATTTATTCATGAGGCTTCCTTCACAAATCGTGGTCAAGTTAATTTGAGAAATATGCATTACTGGAGTAATGCGAATCCACGATGGTTACGGAATCTAACATTTTATTGTCCTTGCATTACAATATCCAATATTTAATGTAGGGTTAATTTTATTTTTGTGTGTATACCCTCTTTCTTAACTATGTTTCTATTTAAATATTTCACGAGTCATAATTTTAAAAAATTAAGCAAATTATTTATTTTTTAAATCTTCTTTTTTAACAATGTGGTATAAGTAGATACACGGTTGCTATATCTTCATTTGTAATATAAATTCAAGTCTTGGAATGATAAAAACAACACAAAATTGAGATTAGTGTAACAGGAAGTCAACAGCTTGAAAAAATTACGAATGGAAACTAAATGATAAATAAAAGAGAGATGTTATTGAAATATACTGCATGTAGCATATTGTCAATATTAAAACTGTCACATAGAAAAATTGCAAATAAACACGAAGAACATAAAAGTGTAAAAAATATACGTTTTCTGGTCCCATTTAGATACATTGACACTTAAAAGTTTAATGATATGATCATATTTATCCGATTAATTCCATCATTAAATAACAATTGGACAAGATATAATGCACCTATTTCGAGAAATCTTTTAAAAGATATTATCTATAAATTTAGCGAATTATTGAAAAAGTTTTATATTGTTAAATCGAAGATCTGTAACAAAGCTTCGTGTCGTGGAGAATATTTTATGATCATTTAATATTTAAATGAGAGATTAAACATCGTAAAGTAAGGAAACTTCATTTTCTTCATTACACTTTCTTTCATAAATCTCCGAAGTCAATTTTTTTTCTTCTAAGGTTCAAGAATTAACTTAAAATTTAAAAAAAAACCGAAATAAAGTTTTACGAGGGCAACGTTTAAAAAAAGCATATCACAGGAGAGAAGATGAATGGAGACAAAGCGTAAAGTGCTGAACAAGTAAAATTTTCTTCTATAATCCAGAATTTTGTGGTACGTCTTCACCCCTCCCCCCTTCCCACGAACACGTAAAACACATAAAATGTATTCATTATTTTCTAACGTAAAATATTCTGCAATTTTCATCCCCTGGAATTATTACTCAGTTCATTCTGGTTTATTGTGATGTTAATCTTTCTGGTAGAAAAGTGATACTTTAAATAAGATATTAAGAATAAAAATGCAATTTTCTTGACCTAAACTCTTATATAAAAATTATGATTAAAAAAGGAAGATGTATTTGATCGGAGCTAACCAATCAGTCAAAATTACGTATTGTTATTCTGATTGTAGGAAAAAGAATTTTCAAAATATTATATCTAAGTTTGAGCGTATTGCTATTTTGTTTTCGTTTTGTATATTTTCTTGGGGTCCTAAAAAGCTTCAACAAAGAAATAAAACCAAGAATACCCGTTCTCCTGTTGATTTTCTGAAAGATAAAAGATTATTATCTGCAACCACTTTGTGTATGTTCTTTATTTAGTACACTCCTATGCATACCTAAATTGTTTTTATTTTCTGCAACAAAGGATAATCTGACGAGACGACCAAAAAGATGGCATACCGTGTATGAATATAAATGAAGTATGTAGCTGGTACCTGTTTCCTTTGAGGTTGCGTTTCTTTGATGCACTTCAGCTGCGCATGCTATTAAATACAAGTAGATGGCTTGTCCGATCATTGCTTGCTCTTTCTACTGCCTGCAAGCATGAATAATTGTGAAAACTCTTTTCCATCGTATTATCTAACTTTTTATGCCGTCAATCTAATTTCATGTTGTAAAGGTGCTCTGTGCAGCTGAATTGCTTTATGCGAACGGTAATAAAAATTTAAAATAAACACTTTATGACCACAGATGCCATTGTATCAAATAGTAATAACAAGACCATTTAAACCATGTATGTACAGACCATATATTGCATGAATTAATTAAAATTTTTGTACATTAATTGAAAAATATGAAAATTAAAACTGCAGTTCAATATCTTTAATTTATTAAAGTGTTTTTTAGTATGTGACTAATTTGTTACTTTTAGATTTACTGTGAAAACAGTAGAATTCATTGAAAAAGAGTAGATTGTATTTTATTTATCTAATATTATTCTATTTCATTTTAACACTTGGATATATTATTTAATTTATCTTGTATGGGGTATACGAAATTTTCTTACAGGCATTATTACTGTAACATAAATGCTGCAACTTGATGACGCAAAATGTGTGCAACAATTTTAAGAATTAATTACAGATACACAAACGCCCGAAGATAATGTTTTATATTCGAAATTTTTATATTAATTACGATATGCACTATGTTGTAATGACACTTTATTTGTGTATTAAACCTCGTAATATTGCAGAGCAAGCTTGCGTTTTTTTAAAAATACTATTTAGCAAAATTTAAACCTAGTACGGTTTATTGATAAAATATTGCTTTGTTGTTATTTAACGATCAATTTTGTAGCCTTCACAACGTCCATTTTAACAGTATATTAAGACGTGGTCGTCGACTGTTTCCTAGAGATAAAAAGACTTTTGAATCTTTACGGAATTGCGATTTTCAGTAACCCAGAAACATTGGATTTTCCATTAGGTTCATGCGGCTTTTATTTCACAATGAATTTCTTTCAATAACTATTGCTAGTCTCGATGGTATTATACACCACTCTATAGCTTTTTCATGCCTATCAGATTTGTTCTGGAACTTCTCGTTTCCAGTGAGTAACCATAAAGCTTTCAGTTAAAAATTATGAAGCTTCAAGCGAATAAAAACGAGCTTCCTCGATAACGTTCTAAAGCACACAGGAAACTTTGAAAAAAATAATTTTTCATGATCTTAAATGTGCGAAATTTCCCTCCAGAATATTGCAGAGCTGCTTCACCAACTCTGAAGACTTAAAAAATTGCTACGGTGTTCGAAAGAGGTGGTAAACAATAGATCAATATTATCAAATTACTTATTTGATAGATAGAGTATAAGATGAACAAATTAACAAGAAATTGTATTAAAAAATAATTACAGAAACCCATTTGCTGAAACATTGACCATTATTATTTAGTGACTAGACCGCGCGTTTTATGTAATTACGGAAAAAATGAATACGTGAAAAACAAAACTGTGAAGACATTAGAAATATTTAGCAATATTGTAACACTACTTTCGACTTATTAAAATTATTGAAAAACAAAATACATTTTAATGTAACTTCTATTTCTCAGGATCAACACAGGCAATTTTAACATAACGTAACGCCATTTTTGTGATAACTTGCACATGCTGCCACAATAAAAACTCGGAAAATTATTCGCAAGAATAGCATAATACTAGACTACATAGCTTCTACAAACCAAGGAGATAATGCAGCTTTAAGAAAAATATTTATTCCACTATAATTAGGTAGACCACCCTATACATATATTTTGATTGATAATGATAGTTTAGAATTATGCCTTAATTATGTTCCACACACCCTACTAGTATAGACAATTCATTCGCAGTGGTTCCATCAAATTAATGTATCTTTTCTTGCAGATTATTATATATTTTTTAGGGGTTCACTTGTGACATATAAAGAGGGGGAATCAAAACTATATTTTTATTTCAAGCAGAGCAATAGAAAATACAAAAATTAATTTCCCTTGAACTTACTTAATCCCACAGAACGTATTAGACACGGATCCACTTTTAATAAAAAATACCAAAAGAAATTTCATTATTTTTGGACATTTTGTCGTCGTAAATAACAGAAAATCTGCATCTTCAGGTAAATACCGTGCATCCGGTATACGTAGATCGTATTACATAGACGGTGGATGGTTTGCGTGCAAGCATGAATATACTTTACATACTTTTTCCATAGTAACTGTAGCAGGGATACGCATCGTGACAGGAGAAATAAAATAGCTGTACATTGTAGGATAACCTTCATAATAGTTTTCCGCCAAAAAGCGACCGCTTTTAATTCTCCAAATTGCACTAGAAAATGAATGATTTCACAAGTACATTTTTAATTAAATTGTTAATTAAGACGTGCCCGGACATGGGCCACGCGCACCGAGACGGGAATTAATTTTTATGTACGCGTCTCGTTACGTTAAAAAAATGTTTCCTTCAAAGTGACTGGCTTTTTATATTTCTGTTTCCTGTGTCGGTCGGCCCAAGCTATACAGGTCGTCCGCGAAGAAATGACTGACGAAAAATATTTTTCTGTCCGGCTTTTGGACGTTGAAAAACGCTAACAATCCAGTCCTCAAACACGGGAAACGAAAATCCGCCGCATGTCTTCAGGACCAACATTCGTAAATTATATTCTGGAATGTCATTACACGCGCACACATTTCAATAAAAGAGTAGCCTTCGAGTATACGGCAGAAAAGTATCCGTTGTTAGCCGACGGATCGCGTTTGTACGGCCTCGAAATTACCATGTTATTACAAAATAATGGGTGGAAAGTATCACGTGTAAAGGGTGTTACAATACTCGATGCTTTGACACGTTACGTGGACGAAGACTACACAGAAATTAAAAGCGTATTCTGCATCAAAGTTCTTCGTGATGAAACACCAAAAATGGTGCAGCGTGTTACGCGACACCATTTTAAAGGGTTTGGTTATACTGTACCTCACGAAACCAGAATTTTTTAATTTTTATTATGTAATCCTGTAAATTTTGGCGAGAAAATGTCGAAAATCCAAGTTCAATCCTAGATTTTTTGCATTTTCTCGCTAAAATTTACAGGATTACATGAAAAAAAGTTAAAAATTTCTGGTTTCCTGAGGTAAAGTTAAGCCAACATTTTAACTAGGCTATACAATTCACATTTTTGATAAACTGCATAAAAATTATGTTTTATACCATTGCAAATGGAAAGATCTTATAGGAAATGAGCATTAAACAATAAAGAACCAATCAGTTCAGAGTTTTAAGTTCCAAATAAAATGACCATATAGAAGTTATTGTATTAATTTGTTTAGAGAGGATGTACCCACTTAAAATAGGCTTCCTGATCATTTCTTCTATCTGTGATAGTGCAAAAAATGTTTCTTCCAAAAGACGCAATTGAGGAAGAATTTTATTGTGAACGCTTAACAGTTTTTTATCCAAAGTTGTCTGTGTCTACACCGTAAACCCAGACACTGTGTCCAGGCAATTCCGGACACCATGACGCGCGCGAGCGTATGCAGTTGCCAGCTGGTTTCACGCGGACAAAATACGCGCAACCGAGAAATATGTATGTACCACTCCGGCAATTTTTTTCCGTGTCTTACGAATAACTTCAGAGCATGCAGTGAATTCTAATTATGTAGGTAAATCATAGATAATAGCCTCTCGGGAAATACTCCAGAGTAGCATGCGAATTAAATAAGAGCAGCTTTTAATTACCTCGGACGCCTTATTCGTGGGTTTTTCACTCTTTAGAAAAATACTTCAACGAATGAACAAGAAAACTATAAGGGATTATTATTCTACCGCCATTTGTCATGTCGTTTTCTAAATAAGGTGTACTGACCTCATACTTTCATGTCCAATAGCTATTCTATAATTCTCCACTATCGTAATCAAGTGTCTTTTTTTTTAAACAATAGTTTCATTTCATTACATTCCTTTATATTTGCGATGAAATAGCGGGAAAAAATGTTCGCAAGATTTTTATATAAAATGTGAACTCTTTACTGTAACAATTATTAATTCTATAATATTAGTATTCATATCATAAATAATGAAAAAATTTTTTATTTTTTTGAATTTTTTATTTTTTTATATCAATGTTACTTATATCGCTTTTCAATTTCTTAATTTCGCGCCACATGGTATATATTTCTGATGTTGTCAGGTGGCATAATTTCGATAACTAATATCTCATTACTCCAGTTTTTTTTTAACATTTCGTATAATATAGTTCAATAATTGTTTTAGTTAACGCTTTTAATTCATGTAAACGGTTTTTATTTATAGACAAAATAATGAACATGATATATATAAAAATACTTAAGACATTTTTTATTTCAATATTGACAAAAATAATATTTGTTGTACTTACACAGAAATTCTAAATTACCTTTTTTGAGAGGATGCTTCGAAGAGAGTCTAACTATAAAAAAAAAATTAATTTTGTATACACTTGTATAGAAGCTGTCGCTCGTTTTGCATGTCACATAATTAATCAGCATAGAGCATTCATTTCAAGTGAAATGCATCAAGTAAATTGCTAGCATCGGAATTGTTAATGATTCGAAATGTAAATGCCTTTAGTAACGAAATTCAAAATATTCGTGATACTGTTTGGCATTTAAATCAAATTTATCATGTACATAATTCAAAGCGTACAGTGCCAGTTAGTAAATTACGAAGAGATAAAATTCAATAACCACTACAATTACTGAATCAAAAAGTTCCAAGTGCTTAACAAAGGAAGAGAAAATGTCGTAGAATTTTATTGGACACTTGAAACATTCGGCGAGATTAAGTAGCGTGTGCTAACAATTTCCTCTCCGCCCGGTAGACTGCCAATACGCTTGTATAGGGTAAATGCCTATATCTTCTCCAGAAACGTGACTTGGTTTTCTCTATGCAATTCTTCTGCGACACAACTTTTATCTCGCGAAACTACGACGCACTTCTTCGCGTTTAATGAATCACTATAAATTCCCCTTTCCGACACTATAGCAAGATGTTCGACATAAAAATGCTTGTCTTGTTTTCTGCAGTCGCGCTTTAAATTATTGTTTCCGGCAAGTGTCGAAAACTTTGGTATTAACACTTTGGCTGCCACATTGGTTATACAGTAAATAAATATGTGTTTGACAAATATAACATTGTTGCAAAGTGACAATAAATATTGTGTTATTTACTTCATATTTACATAATTGAATTAACTTTATATTACGTGAAAGGTGAGCGCACAATTTTTTAATAATAAATTTGTAGCGACCATGGTGCGTGGGAACGTGGGAATTTTCGGACGCGGAAATTCCATCCTTCTCAAGGGCGTACCATGGGAGGTCGGGTTGAGGGCCCGGTCATTTAAGTGACGATTGCCAGAACCTCGGCCCGACCGTTACAGTATCCTTAAGAGTGAAGTCCCCGGATGCAGTTGTTTCGGGGGAGGAAACTTTCTCCATGCCCTTGTGGGGGTGGAGAACCTCCCCTTATTCTAACGGTTTTCGGGGACCTTATTAACGCGCTGTCAGGAAGCAGGAGGCAGAAAGCTACGAATATTCGGCGTGGACACATCGCGTACATTTTCCGATTCCGCGTGACTTTGTAGCATTTTCTCATCGACGCCTTAGTATAATACATCGTTTTATACCACCACGTGTCGTACCCATCACTATCTACTCCTCATATCCTAAAAATTCAATAACTGAATTGAAGTTGAATTTGAAGTTGTAGTCAAGTTCTATTAATTTTCGCTTATTTAATCTCCCAGCTTGAATAAGTTGATGCGAGGTATTTATTTATTTGTAGACTATGCAAGAAAAAATAATTTTCAATATCATTTAATTTATACAATTATATCGAATTATGAAATTGATAAATAATGTTACAATGCTTAAACTTTTTATCGCGAAAAAATGTACTGCATATTTCTATTTAATTATAGGTTACCAATATTGTACTTTCTAAACCACTAATTAAAATTTGTATTCACTAAATATAAATTAGCGTGGAAATATTTAACAGAGTTCAAACGTTCCAATGGAAGAATTTAAAAACGAAATGACGTTGTCACCCTTTAGCTTTGTAAAATGCCGTTTTACGTTTAATTACAATATAATTAGTGTTCAGTCAAGTTTAACATAGGTCCCGTCGGAGACAATGGCTGGCCGTCACATGATCGACGTGTATTGGCTCATTGTATCCCATTCAGTAACGCTTTGTAGTGGGTACATAATAAACCTGAACACAAAGCTTGTATTTACTGTCGCCATCTCCTTTCATGTAGCAATCAAGTACGTGTGTATCTATATTTAAAAAGTTTGATACATTTACGAAGGACACAAGCTTGGTTACATTTTAGAACATTTTATATTTATACGATAATACTTCAGTGGTTACTTTTAATTTGTTCCATACTAATTTTTAAAGGAGTGGTGGTTATCCAAACTGGTAAATGTAACTTTCGGCGTAAAAATTGTTTATTTTACACTTCGGCTAAAGTTCCGAAAATCGGTCTAATCCAATTGAGCTTGAAAACTGGTAAATAGGTTCATTTCGCATTAAAAACATGTTTCCCAAAAGGATTTTTGGCGACTCGAAAATTTTTTTTTATTATACTAATCCCACCTACTTTCCTTTCCTACCTTATTCGATACCCACTATAGCGAATTCTGTTCTTTTTAATTGACGGAACACGTGTTTTAGGACGGTGCCCCTGCCCGGCCCAAACCTAACCCAGACCTAACCAATATTATTTTCCGAGACTCCAAAAATCCTTTTGGGAAACATGTTTTTAATGCAAAATGAGGTTGTGTACAAAATTTTAACTCAATCGGATTTGATCGATTTTCGGAATTTCAGCCTGCACTTCTCAGCAAAAATGATAGTATTGTAGCGTCCGGTCGCACGCACACAAAAGAGTCTTTCTTTCGTGCAAACGGCCAACGCAATTTACGACTCTCGTTCGACGAAGCTATTTTTGAGTGGACATTTTCCAGACCTAGTCGAAGTATGTTTATTAGAGTTTTGTCCCAAAGTCCTCAATAGCAAACTGAGACCGTCATAAATTAAGAGACGAACCGAAGGGCACTTGAAGCGGACCCAACGGTCTATCGACACTTGGGTCAAGCATGAGTGGCCCGGAGGAAAGTCCCATCATCTTCTCCGATCACCTCGCCGTTCCGAAAACAAACACGCCAAGGGCGGAAGGAACGGGGGTGAGACGAAGAAAGAACAGCTCTGATTGGAAGGACCCAAAGCGTGGGTTAGCCAATCAGGGTTGTTTAGGATTTTTACCAGGGCAAACGAAGGCGTTAGAATTAGGTTGTACAGGACTTTCGAGGAGTCACTCAGAAGTCGTCGCGAGATACACTTCGCATAAAATTGTACAGTCGCGAACGATACGTGTATATATAGAGATTAAATTGAGTTCGCCAGCAAAGTTTAGTTCACGATAAATAGACCCTATCCACAGTATATTAGGTTGGCTTAAATTACAGGTTTGCATATGATATTTTCAGTGTGGTTTCTGTTAAAATGAATTTATTCAGTCGAAATAGTTTACATTATATTCTATTAATTTATTCAACGCGTTGCAAAACTAGAATCAAAATAAATAAAAAATTTAAAATTATTTTCATGTTCTAAAAAATTACTTAAACTTATTCTACACTCACCACTCATACTTTCAACAAATTTAATGTTCATATTATGAACAGTTTCTGCTGCTTTACGTCCCAATACTCGTAAAAATATTTTATGGATTTACTTCCTTTCCTATTGCTGTGTTTATAGATGTAATACTCAGAATAAGTAAATGCAAAGAACAATAGTATGACCCGTAAACAATAGGTGACGTTTATGCTTTCAAAAGATATATTGCATAATAAACATATATTGAAAACGAGTTGTATACAAATACTATGAACATTACAGTTTGACGGTTTACCATTTGAAATTGCTTTCTGCAACACGAATTACAAGGCATAGTTTTTATTTAAACGTTTAAACGATAAACCAAAAAATCCTTTAATGAATCGTGTTAAATCAGGTTGCAGCTTCTAATCAAAACAACATAATTATAGTGAAATGCGGCTACCACTCTATTATGTTCTATCGTGGTAGCATTCTATAAGCCATTCGAAGCAGGATGCGCCCATTTCTGGTGTATAACAAAAGGGAGCTTAAAGTTTAATCGCGTTGCTCATAGAGCACTGTCTAATATGCTGTAGAACCAAAATTAATGTCGCTTGATTAATTGTACTTACTGCGACGATAGAAACCAATTTCAGATATTCGCTGTTCTGGACGGTGTTTAAGAAAGCATTACGATTTAAATATTACTTATCGAATAGTAATTTAATTTCATACAGAAACAATTAGAATTTCTAAATGAAGGATCATATATTTGCGAAACTTTAAAATATTAAGGAACCAAATTTATGAAAATTATAAAAGTTTTATGTGCTTTAAAATGGATGTTCATAAACTTAAGAAAGTCCCCGATTTAAGTATGTTTAAATAAAGTGCGTAAGATATAAATAGATCGCCTGTATTCAACATCAAACGTGTAATAATTTTAATTAATTCATTTTACACATGTAATAATTGATTATTTACGCTGTGCTGAAGCAAAAGAAAATAAGTGTGAATGAAATGTGGACAGTTTTCAACGCTAAATTCAGGCAAACAGGAAATAAAGTTTTGCACTTCGAATATAATTTTGTTATGAAGCTCCAAACATGCCAGGGAATCGGGTGCATCTGTATACATACATATTACATCGCACAGACCAAACCGGCACGAAATGCGAGACAATCGTCTTCTCCCTGTATTATATTTGCGGTCAAATACAATTCCATTACTTAGCGCGAGCCATATCGTTGCATTTGCGAGAGCTCCGTGATTAGCTGCGCAACGTAATCCTAACGCTTCATGAATTTCATATCAATGATGTTACCTTATGGGGCTGATTGGTCTCAAACTATCCCCTTAACGCACAATTCTATTTGTCAATTATATTTACGATCCCAATCATTTACCTTCATTTTACAAAAAGTTCGATAAGTGTTAAGGATTACGAATAAAAATTTTCTTCGGATGGTTCAATACAGTTATTCTTATAAACTTATATTCTTACATTTTTGGTATAATACATTATTATTACTACCACAAAATAAATAGTGTATTTAAAATGATTAGAGACATTGATTTGAAATACCAAGAGAATATGTTTATTCAATTGAAATAACGAAATAAACAAAATAACAATAATGTATAAATTCAATAGATTTAATCAACAAGAAGATCATAGAAGGCATACAATTTTCGTAAAATTCAATCTTTTCGTTTCAATGATCACCACCTTTACAATTTTTGAATTTTTCATTCTGTTCCAGCCGACACAATTGCCATACTCCTCCGCAATAAAATACATGGTGCTCAAATTTGTTGGACTTTGAATTTTATAAACGTTCAAAACGTAGCATTTTCCCGCTGTTACACATTAAAACAAAACAAAAATAGAAAGTGAAATAAAAAGGAAAATTCTCGAAATATTAATCAATTCGCGTACAGAACGCATACAATTTCTAGTTTTTAATAATACAATTAATTGTTACGATTTTAATATGAATATAACTTTTTTTTTAATCGTTTCGTGCAACTTTCGAATAATTATAAAAAAATTCTATGTTCACATTGTTTAATAAAAACAACCTAATAGCTTTCTACATTTGTTAACCTTAAATTTAATTTGTAAAATCAGAATCACTTCGCCAGCTTGAATCCTATTCTCATGTAGGTATCTGTGACCGGAAACATACGTGATCTGCCTAATAGTGGGTGTCAAGTATAATTCCAGCAAGAGGAGAGTCTCTTGTGAAGGAGCGAAATCGACATACACAACAGCAGATGACTGCGGTGTGTCTCTTCTTCCGGTCGGCATGTCAATGGAAGTGCTTTATTGTCCTCCTGATGAATTTTCTAGCCTTGCGAGGGAACCCGGTTCCGAAATTAGTCTTGTTTGTTTCATTTTGTTCTGCAACAGCGCCCCCTTGTCCTCGCAAAAGGAAGGCTCTTGAGCTTCCGTTTCCTGTAACCTTTCCTGTAACTAACCAATTGGACACCGATTCCCGTATACAGGATAATTCACCTAACGCAATGTCCCTAAATGTCTTGTAAACTATTAACCCTTCGCACTCGGACGGCAGCTCTGAGGGGACATCGTGAATCTAGCTAACCACTCGAATATACCTTCTCAGGGGACATAAAGAGATTACTTAGGAACTATACTAGCATGTTTCCTCAAAGTTTTCATTTCAAATTTGCATGACAAGGCAATAATATTTCTATTCGTCATTCTAAATTGTCTTAAAAAAGGAACATCTAAAAGTATTTGCTCATTTCAATGTTAAACAATGATATTAGATGCTCTTTTTTTAAATGTCAATGAACATTTCAGTCCTTGTAGGTACAGGGTGTTTTAAAATCATATGTCGCGACCGTTATAACGTGATTCTGCACCTCCGGATTGGTAGAGATCTGTTAAAAAAATGAACGGCAAAATTTACCTTGACAATTTTTGCAAGGTCAAACATTTTTCTATTGCATCCTATAGTACTCATCGCGAAGAACACAAGTCACAATAGAACTATAGGTCTCGAGTCAACCGTTCTCATAATGAATAACTTTAGAGTTTCATAAACTATTTTATTCCATACGTCTATAGGGTGTCCCAAAATGGTATAAACGTGGAGGGGATGATTCTATATGAAAAAATGAGTCGAAAATATTAGTTTTTAAGAAAAGTGACTTTAAAAATCCGTCAAGTTCGCGTGCCTAGCGTTCTTAAGAAGTAGAATTAGTAAGTAATGAACAGACGCGCCCGACAATTCCTATTCAATAACACGCGTGTTCGTCGAATTTTCAAACACAAATCAAAAAGGAGGTGTCAAATGAAAAAAAATTGTGCCATATTCTCTCAAAATATTGCCATATTCTGTAAAATCACTCCCTATAAAAAAAGGGCTAAACCTAATAAGTTAATAAAAGCAAACGCTTTAGTATGGCAGTAATGGTGTTTTACAATTATTTAAACTTAAATATTTAACTTTTCACAAAAAAACTGAGAACAAAATACGCCCCACTCGATACCATTCAAATTTTCTCTCACACATTTGTTGCTACGAGTATATCGAGAAAATCAGGATGTCAAAATCGGTTGAGACACCCTGTATAGAAAAATGCACGTTATTGAAAAGTAACATTACATATCAAAATAGAAATTGAAGACAAAATCATCATTGTACATTAAAACGATGTACATATAATAAATATGTAGACTGTAATGTTATTTCTTGATCAAAACACTGCATAATATGTGCATTCTAAAATCGAATACTGCATATGCAACAACCTGCTATTATGACAAAATGTTTTTCTTTTGTTACCAATGCTTAAGCATTAAAGTAAATGTACGCATATAATAAAAAAAAAAATGTTCTCTTTCCGTGAAATTATTAAGGATAAAGAGGTTCTAAATATTACAGTCGTAAAGAAAGTCGCACGGCAAGGGGTTAAGGGTTCCATTGACGCTATCGATCATCCCCGAGATATTTTCCGTGTATCCCATGGGTTCATGGGTTCTCGAAACTCAAGCGTGAAAGGAGAGCCCGGGACAATCGTCTTCTTGGCGCAACAAAAGCAAGGCAAGTCGGAAATGTACTGGCCGATACGAGCGCGACGCAATAGCAGTTGCGGAACCACGGAGTACTGTAGAATTCACACTAATGCCATTCAGTATCCTCGCCTCTGATACCCTGCTGTCTCATGCAACTAACAGTGTCGCAGTACTGTGTCCGTTCCACCATCGGTCATTTTCTGCATGCGATATGCTTTTCAGAGCTGGCCCGAAAATCCCTTAAAAGATTTCCTGCTTTCGACGTATGCGGATATCATCGGCCAGACAATTTCAAGTGCCTATATGTAGCTTTAGTGCAAATATTGTGCCTGTCATTGTTTTCATTTTTATCGTAACTTAGATAGTATTATCATAACAAAGATATCTTTTTTAAATATTCATGTTGTTTAAGCAATCGTTTCACAAAGTTTAATAAACAGATTCTAAATCTACGTGGCATTTGGAAACCTATCAAGCACAAAAAGCCGTTTAAAAAACATTAATCACCAGACTGTGGAACATTATGCAAAATAAAAATGTTCTGCATCTCTTATACGAAACAGGAGACACTTAACCATTTTGTTGTTTCTTGAATAATTTTAGTAGGTAGAAAATAATGTGATAATATTCTCCAATTCTTTCAATCTCTCTAATACTTCAAATTACATTATATTTTGCAGTCTATAAATGACAATTACTATATTATTAATTAATATATTATTAATTAGTATATACGTATGAAAATTATAATGTATACTATAATATATATTTAACAAATATATATTTGATTCCAGCTTTATAATATGTTAAGACGGGGTTCCGTCGTCGTACTCTACGAGCCTGGCGAGCGATCGGCTTTTGTCCGAAACGATTCTCGTGAGGACCGCTCGATCTGATCTTCCTCTTGCGTTCGTGATCGCGTTGCGGTAACATCGTGCGTCGTGCGTGTATCCATAGTTTAACATAATAAACTATTTGGTTTAATAAATATCGTATCTTTTAAACAAATATTATATAAAATGACCTATATTATGAACGTCACTTCAAGTGGTCTTGAATTCTATTTAAAAAAACAGGGTTGACATTTATGTAATGTTAAGATGCTCTAACCTGTATATTACAAAGATGATGAAGTAACTATGCAATGTATAAGGAATTAGAACACATTCTGTGCAAGTACAGAATCAGAACATATGGTTATGTTACTCCTGATTATTACATTTCAAAATAAATTAGTCTCGCTTCTTGTATCAATGATTAATACTGTAGGGTTATGAATGAGACACTGTATTAGAATGATTGTTTAGAGTGGCTGTGGACGCGATATCGTGGCGCCAACGTGTTTGGGTCCGGCGTGAAAGGGAGTCTGTTTGGGTCGAAGTGTGAAAGAAGAGTGTTTGGGTCTCGGTGACAAGAGTAAAGTGTTTGGAGGCGCCAAGCGCAGGGCGTGCGTGACTGTTTGGGTTTTCCGAATGTATGTGAAACTGATAGAGAGAGAATGAGAGTGCGAGAGAGGAAAAATGAAAGTGGGCCTTGGATAAAAGGGACGAATGCGAGGGATGTTGTGTCAGTCGGTAGAGAGTCAGTCGATAGAGAGTCAGTCGGTAGAGAGTCAGTCGGTAGAGAGAGAGAGTCAGTAGAGCGAGAGTCGCGAGCGAATGCGTCAAGTATCGAGTTATTAAGAAAGAAATTAAAGGACTATAGCGAAATCGGTGTGAAATCACTCTACCCGATACGTCACACCTAAGACGTAGGAGTTTCATTAAAATATTCCTACAATACATTACATTACATTTGCCTGTGTACATCTAGATATGTATTATAATTGTTCCGTATGGAGTATAACCCTTTTTAACAAAGATCAAACTGAGGCCCGATATAATTGGAAGCGTCAAAAACTAGAATTTGACCCTACGTGACATCAGATTATGAACGGAGCACCCTATTCATTTGGAGGATACATAAACCGTGTAGAGTCAACTCGAGTCGCATTCGTAAGAGTCAGTAACAGTGAGATCGGGCTAATGTTCCGTTTCGCATCAATAGACCTGATAGTCCAGTAATTGTTCGGTATTCAATAACTGCTTTTAGACCCCGCATTGCCAGTACGTCAACACCGAACACGTTCCAGTAAAACTACCTTTATTATACATTCACTCGCGACACCAACACTTGTAACACACATTTCAATCAGGATATATTTGTGTTGTTTGGTGATTCGAGCAATCTTTAAAACCGTTAATTATCGTCCAATATCCTAATCTAGCAATTGAAAGTTCTCACACGATATAATCTTACTAACGTTCTTCCGCACTGTCATATCATTTTAGGAGCTCTCCGGTTTCGCACCGGGTTCTTCTGCGTTTAACTCCATTCTTAGAGGCTCCCTGAATTCGCATCAGTTTCGTCCGCGAACCTAACTAATAAATTGAAACCATATTCCTGGGGTAATAACCCTTCGCCGGCTTCTCGCGCTGCTCGCAGCCCTGACTCGTAACATAATATATCAAATATTGAAAAGGAGCGTAAAGTATGCAAGGATTCTCATATCCGCTAAAATAAATCGAAAAATGCTTCACCAACATTTTTATTCCTCATTCGGTGAAAATGTACTATGTCTTTTTATTTAAATGCGACCATTCATTATAAATTGATATATTCTAGTGTATATTATATACACTGTATTATTTATTATTTATAAATACTCTGGAATAAAATAGACAATCTCGTATTAATGTACCGCCACACAGGACTTTTGAGTTTACATGTAGTATACTGTGAAGAGGACATGTATAGTTGCTCGTAAACGCAAAAGTACATTTTATAACGACAGTTGTAAACCTGACTTATGTCACTGTGACATTTTTTGCTCCTGTCGGTGAGAACTGCAACACCATAAAGTCTAAACCCTGTTTCTAGAGTGTCAAAAAAGTCATATTAAGTTAATGTATAAATATTAGTATCGTGAAACACAATCTAACGTTACGATTTATTTACCTTTGCTTGATATAGAGCTAACAGAAAATGTTACACAAATGAAACGCATTTACAACAATAAAGTTAATACTTATACTGAAATTAAGAAAAACTGTAATCTGAATCATTTTACTTTGAAACGTATTAAAAAATATCGGTGTTATTATTTAACACGTTGACTGCCACGGTACTTTTCGGGGTTTCCCGGTGTAAAAGTCCAATTTAATTTAATCATCATCGCAAAAGACTGTTCTTCTTAAATAATTTATCCTTTTATACGCGAATGTCATTTCTTAATGCAAAAATATTATTAATCATATTATGGCAATTAATCAAATTACCAGATAACTCGTAGTTGGCGTCCTAGGCAATAACGCAAACTACGAGTTATCTCGTAGTTGGCAGTCAACGTGTTAACAATCATACGAATTTGGTATAGATTGCTGAATAAGGGATAGTATTTTGGGTTATCATACAGTACAGACATTATACACCTGCGAAAACTCAATAGAAGGTTAGATTGAAATGTAGTACTTAAAGCAATTACTAACTACCGAGAAAAATTTAAATACCTATATATTTACAAAGAGAAGGTGAATGAAAATCTAGTTGTGATAAACACTTATTAGTACGTTGTAGTGTTTATGTACAGGGTGTTCGCGAAAATTTGTACCAGCGTTTCTTTTCGTAAAAGGTAAGCATTAGAAAAAAACCAAAGAGGAGATAGTTGTAGTACATTTTAATAGTAATATGATAGCGTATCTCAATTTTTTGTATTTTTAGTATTTTTGTAGAAACAGGTGACCTTCATTTTTTTAAATGGAATGCTACATATTTGTTTACGTCAAATGAAAACGGTCATTGAGACGGGTTCAACCATGTAGTATACTATGGTCTTCAGGGTCATACAAGGGCAGAAATAACAGAAATAGATTTGACATTTCGTAATATTGTATTTGTAATGTTTTTCGTAATGTTTTACCTTTTTAAATTGTAGATTTACTTTTTAACTTGCAAATCTATAATTCAATGCAAAAGCTAAAGGCTTAATAGGTGGCTGAATACTTTTGTGATCAATTCTATACGAATTAAATTGTAGAGAGAAACTTTTGCTAGATGAGACGGTCGCGAAAATCTTTAGTGAGAGTTTTACTTTCCTAATTTAAGAAAGCTTAGCATTTATCTGACACAAACATATACACACACGCGCGCAAGCACGCACGTACACACAACTTTTTTTTATAAGTAGAAGTGAGCAAATAGCATTCATATAAATAAGAACGAAACTCGCGAATTTCACGTATTCACATTAATAAATTAATAACTCAAAAACATTCGAAGAGGTGAAATTTGTGCAAGTCTATTCCATTAGTCTGCTATCTAATAAAAGATCAAATTATAAATTCCAACTTTTAACGAATCTTTCAAAAACCTGATACAATGGAAGACTATTTGAATGAAGGTAGTCTTACAAAATTAAATGAAAGAATGATATAATAGTAAGGAATAGTGACTATAATTCTAAGTTATAGATAATTCCTTCATGGACTACTTCAGTTAAAAAATTTTCACGTTACGCTTGTTTTGCGTTTCATTATTACATCTTATTTTAATTGTTGAAATTTTTGAAGCACACAAATTTTTAATTACAAAGGAACCAATGAAAAAATAAATTCAGGAATGTACTGATCATGAAATCACTACTATTGTGTAATAAAATTTTAGAGCGTGTAGTAGTTGAACAATTTTGTTGAAAATCATAGTATAGCACACAGTTATTTATAAATCTTTAAGATTATAGTTGTAATAAATGAATGGGCAGATTTATATGTGAAATATAGGATCGAAATAAATATGTACGAAACATATTTAATACATTCCACAGTAGAACATCGAAGGCATCATATTTTGCGGATTTGTGCAGCAAGTTTTCGTTTCCCCTACGGGGAATAGACATTTTTATTCATTCAAAAAAAAAAAAACAATAAAACCCCTACCTCCGAGAATTCTACGTCCCCGAAGAACTGGTGATAAATACTGCCATCGCTCACATGAAACAGCCGATGCAAGATATTCTCCCAGGACCTTTTAACACAGAAGGAAAAACAGAAACATTTACAGAAGCGTTCATCGTTATATCTTCACCGCCAATAGAAATCCTGGTTGCTGTGAGAACCGTTTAAGTTGTTATCAAGGCCCTTACCTTTGGGATTTGATTCTGAAACTCTGCCAGATCTTCCTTAAGAAATAGACAAAGCCAGAACAAATTTTATACAATGTTACTTACTAATGTACGGACACTGTATTGCCCCTATAATTGTTGCTGTGTACAAGAGCACATAGATACTATACTGATTCTTTTACATGAAGATAAATCATTTATTCTAGATTGAAAATAAATAAATAATACATTTTGTTTGTTTAAGAAATTTTAAAGCAACAGTTACTACATTTTCAAGTCACATTAATACTCGCACACGTTTATGAAAAGTGGTGTTTTATTTCGAATAAAGTGATCGAATATTAATGCGATGTGAAAATATGACAACTATTTGTTTAAAATGCATTATACCTGTTTCTGTATTTTCAATCAACAAGAAGTGACTCGTCGCTTTGCATAATATACAACAGGACGCTTACATCTAATAATTAAATAAATAATTTAACACTTATACAAATTATACAAATCAACAAGTACAAAAATAGTATTGTAGCTAAATATTAATATGAGTAATTGTGTACAGATAATAAGATAATAAGTTTCTTATACCACAAACGAGGTATGTATTAGATAAACCAAATTTTCTTCTGTCATAAATATTGTACATATGCCATTTATAATATTTTGTCTATTAAATTATTGTACAAGTGATCTTTTTTATTACAAAAGTATACACGTTGGTCTGCTAAACCTATCACAAGCAGATATTTTGGAACCTATTCATAGTCATAAATATCTGGTTGTCTCGCAAGCGTGCAAAATTGAAGCTAACTTTAATTGTTCAAATGTAACGTGGGGTTAATTTTGATAAATAATTTCAACGATTTTCGAATAATAATAATAATAATAATTTCCAATTTCCCAAAATTTCATATGTATCAATGTAACTGTACCATGATAACTGATTGAATTATCCACACAGGAAATGCGTGTCTGACGGTAGCCCCTGGCATGGTTATGCTGCTGCCATGTGTTATTATGTATGAATGCATTAACATAGCAATTCAAATTATTGTAATCATTGACTTAGATAATTTTGATGAATATTTTTTTAGTAAAATGTACTATCATCTGGCTCTTACTCTTGGAATTGCACAAGAATTTTTTATTCATACAGAGATATATAATATGCTTTATTTTTTCTTATAGTATACAGTATACTATAGTATAATAACTAGGCAGCGAATCTTTCGCAAGGAAAAAGTTCTCTACTCTTTCGGCGGGCTGTAATATATAATAGGTTTCGGAGAGGAAAATTTGGAAGGGAGTGGGGAAGGTGTACTGTGGAACGAATGACGTGGAAGAGAAAAGGTCTAAGGGTCGTTTAGGCCTAGTGACTCGGATGTTCTGGCTGACGTGTCTACGGCTTACAATTAGTAATCGTGATGTGTTGACGATTACATTAGTCGGGTATAAAACACTACGATCACTACTCAAAGCATACTAGCAGGCACGGTGCTCTTATTTCAAGGTTCTTCTGCCTTGCGAAAGTGGTTTTCAGCTCATATTTTGCAAACCAAAGCCAGTTACGAAAAATTGTGGCAACAGAAATAGTTTTACTTATTAACTTTACTTAATTGTTGGCAAAAGTACTTTATAATGCAAAGTACAATTTGATTTTGTTTATTGTTCAATGCTAATGTGGCTAAACTATTTTACAAATTTTTTCGGTTCTTTAAGAGTGAAAGTTTAAAAACCGTCTGTCCTAGTGCGTTTAGCGTTTACGACAGGTTAGATTCCTAATGGTTTCTGAGGGGTAGAGACTCTATACATGAGACAGGCGTGACTGTCACCTTAGGTTTCTTAGTATTGTTTCAGTACAGGTATAAATAAAATGTAATACATGGAAATGTTTCAATATCTCTGTTATTTGTGGTTATACGAAAAAATTCCAGAGGAGAAAATTGCACTGTTAAGGTAAATATAATGTCAAAATAAAAAAAAATTTTTGGAAATCATATTTTCGAAATTTCAAGGTCACTGTTATTTTTTATTTGGAAGTTTTAAAGGAAGTCATATAACTTTCCATATTCCTATTTAAAACAAACAGACAAATTCAACGATATCGTTCCATAGTTAAGGTGAATTTCAAAATTTTCAATTTAAATGCGTCACGTGATCCTTTTATCCGATCGACCTTAAATAATGTAAAAAATTTCTTCTCTACTAAAGAAACAATTCTGGAGGGTGTCGTGCATTGGATCTCGATAAAAATTTTTCTCCATGTATAGCTTAGGTCCACCCTAATGTAAATATCCATTTGTAAAATTATGTTAATAAAATGCAATTACAAAACGTCACTTGAAATGTCAACTTATTAATTATTAATTTATTTCTGGTGAAAAGTTGTTGACATATTCCTAACATAACGTAGGCTTCAAGAAAAGATTTTTTATTTTATATGATAGAAATGACTAAAATAATGTTTAATGAGTGAGAAACTTTCAAACAATTACAGTGAGTAATCAAATAATTATTAGAGGCACAATGTGAAAAATATATTTATTTTCAATCTGATAGATAAAGTTCATTACAGTTTGTCAAAAGTATATTTTCAATTTGTAAACATAAATATCCCATTAAAGAATAAAAAATATTCGGTGTACTGTATCTCAAAATAATATAAAATGATTAATAAGCTAACATAATTTTATTATTAAATTACTGTAGTACTGTGGTGACATAGAAAATATAGTAAAAACATGTATACTAATATTGTGGCAAAAGAATAAATAATGTCTGAAGACTGAATCAATCGAATAAAGTAGATATGAAAGGATATGGACGTGACAATACGTTGTTTCACACTTTAGGATTTCTTCGTTGACGCTTTCCCAAGATTTAAAAGACAAATGTGGATAAAAGATGTAGACAAAAGTGGTTATTCACGTTCACCGATTCTTTTCCTGGTTTGAATAGCATGTATCGGGTGCAGTATCGATATCGTCAGGATTTTAGGTGCCAACTAGCTTCCCGAATTACCATTTAAACGGATTGAAATTGTTCGACAGCCCCCGTTGTTCATAGTTGAATTATCCTTTCACGGATTATAGGCCGAAATGGGCTATGTTGTTTCTCTCGAATTTAAGGGATATCTACGCCACGGAGCTTCCAGCACGTAACTCAATCATTTTTATGGAAATCAAGCGTAAACTAAATATGGAGAGCTCTGAACCCAATCGGTGTACGTCCCTGAGCATGAAAACTCAGATAATTAAGACCTCTAAATCGAAGTTGTACAAAAAAGCCAGCGCATATAAAGGTTTGGAAGAACGCGTATCTTAACAAATAACATACAAATAAAATTAATTACGAAAGACGATAAAACTAAACTGTTATAGTTTAAACAAAAACGCATGTTTTCATTCTCGTCCATTACTCTCTGTCTCGATTTTAATTGCTACTGAAAATTCAGATTAATAAATATGCATATGAAATTATAACGCAGGTTATACATTTCGTTTAGCACAATTCGAATCAGATAAATTTTGTTTACTATTACGTAATTATTCGGAACCGGTATCAGAGAAAGTGCCAATTTGTACTAATAAAGATAAATATTTCCAATTATTTGACTCATTTTCTATCATTTATTTTAATTTATTTTACTCGTGATGTACTTAAAATAGTTTATCATAACATAGTAAAAAACAAAAAATAGGAACATAACACGATCGAGTATATCGGTGTGAGACCAGAAGACCACTAACAATCCAATTACAATACTTCTTTATTTTTCATTCTTTTTTTATGAAACGTTCACCAACATATTCGTCGCATTTTTCTGATTAAAATGAAACCACACACGATATCATTCGGATCATATTTGCATTAATTTACACTACTTGTTAACGTAATTGTAATGGGAAATAACTTTAATCGTTCATTGCACAAGTAAATATCATCGGGTTTATCTCATATTTGGTATCATTTTCATTAGAAAAATGCCACGAATGTGTTGGTGAAAGACCCGTAAAAAAATACAGAAGTTTTGTTATTGAATTAATAGTGGTAGTGGTAGTGATCTCCTGGTCTCACACCGATATGCCCGACCCGTATTATGTTACACTACTAGAGCTTCGCTGTGCTTTTCTACGTTCGGCGTAGATCAAAGAATAGTACTTCCTGGACGATATATGTCGATGTGTAAAAAAATTCTAAAACTAAAATTCTAAACACTTTTACATTTTATCTCCAACATTTTAATTTTTGTCATTTTTGGAAAGGATGCAGTAAAATAGAGATGTAGTTACTAAACCGTCGGGTTGATAGAAATACGAGTATAGACAGCCAGGGGACAATTAGAAAGTTCCGGTAACGGCAATATTGTTAAAACTTCGTAATTGTGCCTAATTACCAGTGTGGTCATCGGTATGTGAGACTGTTAGGAAATTCAAGTTTTGACGGTAATGTATGAATATTATATTAAGAGATAGTGCAGCCAATGATGAACTAGTTGTTTAGAGTTTCGGCAACGAATATCTTTCAAAACACTGTTACATTCCATCATAAACGTGTGAACCTAATAGACCGTCAAAGTAGTTTCAAATGATAAAAAAAAATGGTCTCTAGCAAATTATTTCGAGGTTAATTGTGATATTAATATTTTTCGAAGTAGCAATATAAATTTATATTTTTAAAGACTACAATTTTTATAAATTCTATTAAGCAGTACCACGTAGCATTTTTCAGTTTAAAACATTTTATATGCATTTAAAATTGATGAAGAATCCAAAATAGATACACGTTTGTTGATTGACATGATAGAACACAATTTCGGTGGTCACTGTGAATAAATTGGACCGACAATTAAACGACTTAATATTCACGGTAACATGAAATAATATAAATAACAATACCAACAATTATGTTTATAAATTGTGTATTATTAGTAACTATAAGTCCTCATTAGTATTTGGAGTCAGATTATTATTACGACCAGAATCAATATTAGTAATACGTAAATAATGTGCCAAAAGGCGATGAATAGAATCTATAGTAATGAATAGAAACAGTCTGTACTACATTATTGTTCGGACACTACATTGAACATATTCATTTATAATGTACAGTCGACAGGAACAAGTACAACGCATTCAGTAAAATTATAAAATTTTAATGTGAATTTCAATTCATTCTGGTCTTAATTAAATCATTAAATGAGTAAAGCTGCCTTATTGAAATACATTAACAATTTAGCAAATTTTGCGTCTTAATGCGTGATTACGTTAAAATAATATTTCTGTTTTCATAATTATATTATAAGATATATATATATTGGTAGTATGCCGAAAAAACTCAGAAAAAAAGTATTAATGTATGAAATTATCCCATAAATCATGGTATTTTCCTTGCATACTTTTAGAGGGTGAAACACAACGACATTAAATTCTATCAATTTTCCTACTAATTTAAATTTCGCTTACTCAATTATGAGAATATCAATGTATTATGTTTCATTTATTAAACTTATTAGAAGAAGAAAGAACTTTCTATTTGTTTTGTATTTCTTACAGTTGGTGTGGATATGTACTTCTGATTTTGCATGAAGATATGCAGTGACTATATTTTTCAGTTTTATCTTCTAAGGACATAAAAGAATGACGATTTCTTTACGAAACTATTAGTAATGTATTAGTGACATTTTTCTGATTAAAATGAGACCAAACATGACACAATTCGGAGCATATTAGCTTGTTCAATTGACGGTTCAGTAGAACCTCGATTATCCGAACTGACGATATCTAACAATACGTTCTCATTATCCAAATGTGTATGTATTTCACAAGTAAACAATGAAAGCGATCCATACACAACGCGATCTGATATCCGAACACACATATGCCACTGACTAGTTCGGATAATCAAGGTTCTACTATATTGTGAATTAAACAAGTAAATATCATCCAAACTATGCCATGTTTGGTGAGAAAGGTTTCATAAAAATGTAATTTATAAAAAAAATTAAATTTCTTTTTATTTATAATTTATAAAAGAAAATAATTGAAAAATCACATAAAATGCACCTTGTATGGTGATCGAATTTGGCCGTTCGACTTGACTCGCCGCACATCTTGAAAAAATATGTAAAAGCAAGGGCGACAAGAAATGGGGCGATCACGGGAGCGAAGATGTTCGAAATTTTCTTCATCGCTCCGGCAAATCCCGTAAATTTCGGAAGCTATTAAGTTTATCGGGATGGGTAAGAAGCTTCTAAGTTTTATAAATGGCGTGCGACCGGTCCGCCGCGCTGCTGCCGCCACCGCCGCGCCGCAGACTTCCGTGCAATCTACAAAAAGCGCTCGTTCTTCAATTCACTTAATTTTACCAGCACACAGCGAACGGGGGTGCAAGTGTGTTGGCAGCCTTTGCCGGGACGCGATCGATCGATATATCGTAATAGAAAACGATTCATCCGTCTTATCGTCATCCTCGTCTATCTAGGATCGCTGGCCACTGTGTGTCGTTCAGTGGGGTATTGAAATCGATCTGACAATGAGACCATCTAAATGAGCAGATTTTGTCATATATGTGGAGTTTATTATTTTGTTATATATGGAGAAGAACGGAAAGAGTTGATACATTCGCGAGAGAAGAGATTGTACAATTAACACCACATAATGCATTGATTAGACTGTGGATTTTATGCATTTATAACAAAAATAAGTAGGTCAAATGTGTATAATGTGTTCTGTGATTTATTAAATTGCCAAATATACTTCTAACAATACTACAGAAAACATTATCCGTCACATTGTCAATAAATATATTTTTCGTAAATTTCTAATATTATTCTAATATTATTCGATCAACTTTTATAAGTGTATATTTTCTTTGGCTACCAAAATTCAAATTAAATATAGAATTAATTTCTAAAGAATTACGTATAAAACATTTTGAAACGTTTCGAATTATTTGCATAAAAAGTGTAGTTATACTAAATAATAATAATAAATAATAATAATAATAATAATTTTATTACTTTTGTACGAAATACTGATGTTTGCGAACTACAAATGTTCAGAAGATCATTCTCGAACAAAAACAATATTTATCAAAAACATTAATTTCGTAAACCGAGTCAAATGTTTAAAGCCTCCGCATTTATGGGACGTAAAAAAACAAATTATTTTGTACAATTCAGAATTACACATTTGTGTCGGTTATGCCACGTAAAATACATTTGACACCGAACGAAATGTTCATAAGGTTTAGAATGTGAAAATAATTAGTTTTTTTGATAAAAGTAAGTCACATCATCTAAATCTTTCGACATTTGCGTCTGTTTTTGAATTTACACGTCAACATATGTACATATTACACGTTACCTTTTCATGGTTACTTTTATTTCCATTGTTTCCGTTGACCGAAACTCGTAAAATTTAATTTTCTTTTTCCATCAAGTGAACTAATCTGATAACCTTCAGCGGATGTGTACGCGAACATTATTGAAAATATTTTATTTCCTACGATAAATTTTTAAAATATCGTTTTACTTTAAAATACCGAAAATACTGGATTTATTTTGAAATATAACCAGCATTGATTCTGTGTTCACAAAGGAGTAACCGAACGATGAAAATCTCGTGCAATATAGTTCTTTGTTCCGTGCCAGTGGTCGTACTTGAACTAAAAATAAATTTACTTTGACGAAAATTATGCTTTCATACAGTATAATACGATTTCTTTTTTGTGATTATTTTTATTGTTCAGAATGATATTTGACATACAAATTGTAAATAGAAGAGAAATGTAATTCGTGCTACAGGCCACTAAAATAAAAATATGTTAGTTTTTGAAATTTCGTTTCTTACGTATTTGTGAATAAATACACAATACTAAATATTTTTTTATTGGTAGCATAATTTCCATAAAGGTATTTGAAAATTTAAGAATCAAAGGGTAGGAAATAAAGGATATGAAAAAAAATGTATAACACATTTCAGAATTTAATACTACGATCTGATTGTACTTCCATTTAAACTCGTGAAAAAATCAAAACGCTATGTAATGTTCAATGAATTACTTCTATTAATTCTTAGTGAACTAGTTGAACTATATTGAAATGTCAGGCTTAACTTTACCTCAGCAAACAAAAAATTTTTAACTTCTTTTTATGTAATCGTGTAGATTTTGGCAAGAAATTGCCGAAAATCCAAGTTTCAATCTTAGGTGATCAGTAGTTCAATAGTTATACATGTGTAAAGATGTACGATTTTTAGCGTTTTTGACAGGTAAGGGCGCCGCCATGTTGGTATAAGACCGTCGCGCGTCGCTTAACGAGCGGAGCCGCTAGATACTGTGCTACATACTGTAAAAAGTTAAAAATTTCTGGTTTCCTAAGGCAAAGTTTAACCAAATATCAATTTTTATCAAATATACATCTTTCAGTTACTTTTTCAATTTGTTTTCTCAAACCTATCAAACTGTATGTTGTCATAGTTTATTTTCGAAAGAGTAATATGATTGTGTGACTTAGATATTAGATTTCAAATTAATTAAAAAATAATTAATACATAGACGCAAAGATGAAGACCAAGAGAACCGATTTATATTTTATTCTTATTGTAATAATATTTCTCTCGACACTTGTGTATACACAAGAATTTATATTAAAATATTTAAAAACAATATTTCGGAGAACCAAAGACCTAACATACATAAGTTTCTAATAATACGGACTTCAAACATTGAGATTTAAGTCTGAGACATTACATTTTCCAAGGTGTATGCAATTCTAGAAAGCTATGCCGATTTGGAAAATCAATGATTATGATAGTTAAGAAAATGATTGTTACATAGCATGGTTATTTTAGGGTCGCATTATGTGATTTTCGAAAATTCTATTGAGTAACAGCTTGCAAATTGTTTTCTTCAAAAACTACATTGATGTTGCTAATTTTCGTCAATATTGCGTATAGTGTCTATTAAGCTAACGCTAGAAGATAGTAACGGTGATTTAGCTTTCACAAGTCGTTTCGTCTTCTGGGAATTTTTATTCAATTTTTTGGAATTTCTCTGACCTCCCAGAGGTACCATTTTCCGAGGCGAATCCGTGGTAGATCTCATATGCTGCGTGGGAGGTAACGGTAATTTAGCAAATCTCAAGGCGATACGATTCGCACGATCCAATTCGTCACCCATAGGCAGAAAATATTGGCCTCGGTATCTCCTTAAAATACCATATTCTACGCCTCTTTGCAGAGCTGCTTTCACCTGCAATTGTTATCGGTAAATATTACGCGTTATTATTTGCACTGCGTATGGCGTTCAAAAATTTCAATGGAACTATAGAATGTGAATGGTGAATGAAAATATTCCTACGCACACTAGGCTCAAATTTTAATATTTATGAATAAAAATTATTTAACGAACAACTGTAAATCACTTTTTTTTTTTAGTTATAGTACTTTTCAACAGATATTTTAGAATGAAATGTAAAAGTTAGAAATATTTCTTAGATTAATAGAATTCAATGAATTGAAATCAGGTTAATTATAGAAGAGAATGCTTGTCGTGATTTTTATCAAGATCTTGGTGAATCTGACGAATCAACATAATTGATTTAATTTTTAATTTCGTTGATATGCATTATAATGTAGTTTAGTGGAATGTACATATAAACTGTATCTCTGAAAATTTGTTTACGTTATCTGTCGACTTAAATGTTACATAACAATTTATTGTAGATAAGATTATTTATTTACCAGTTAAATTTACCGCTTTCGTCATTGTTTCACTATACGAATAACTTGCACATCATTTGTCTTAAACGGTAATTCTATGGCGATTCTAGCACGGAACAATAAATTAAAAATGTAGAGTAAGACTTTTCTTATCGTTGTTGAAAATATCAACGTTGAACATTTATCAGACATTCGTATATTCACCCTCGCAAAAAAGTAGAAACAAAAAGTGATGGGCAAGCTATTCAGGTTCCATTCAATAGGTTCCGAACTCGGACGAAATTGAAAAGCTGCATTTTTTCGAGAAGAAGGCAACCTATCAAAACATTTTATTCTCTATTTTCAATTCATTTTTTCATAGAATCGCCATTCTGTTTACAGAATCGAATAGGATGCACCTTGAATACTGAAGGTAGTAGAATAGTCCATAAATATCAGCTTAATTTTGTTATTAGCCTGTAGTACATTATTTATAGTACACACTGGCGATGAACAAATGAGCTATGTGATTTGTAACGTATGGATGCTCCTGTTCTTAAAATATAAAATCAGGTTTCCGAATTCATTAAGGAATTAATCATTACCACGGAATGATTGAAACAAGTTTATGAAATCATTAAATAAGTCATTTATATTCAAATTTATACTTTCTTTTTGTTAAATTGTGCTCTGGTTATATTTGGCAAAAATGTATACATAAACAAGCAAACTATTGTACAAGTATACAAATATATGAATTAGAAATATTAATATTTTTTTACTGATTAATTAACAAAGTGACTTATCAACACTTTTAGAAAACGATATGTTATATGTTATATGAATTTTTTCTTCGCAACACGACTACTAAAAATATTATTACAATATTATTATTATTATAATTATTATATTATTTAAGTATTGTTACTGTAATATTATTAATATTATTATTATTATTATTATATATTTAACATTAATCGAAACCTGTAGGTTTATACGATTTTAATAAAGTAAAATAAATTTGCGCATTGCGCAAGATTTAAATGACAACAATAGATCAGAATAAATTGCATATCAAAATAAACACAATCAAAACCAACAAAATGAACCAGCATTTCAAAGTGAAATGCAACTATTGATCAAATCGTGCAAGTTTTATAATTACGTAATATGCATGTGCTGGCCTTAACTGTTGATTTAGAATTATACGACAAGATTAAATAAATTCTTGCCATAGACGCTACTTACCAAGAAATATATAATTTTCCGCAAATATTAATTTTTGTATTTTTAAAGAAGGAAGAAGTCGCATAGTCGCGCAAAAATACATGAAACACTTAAAGACGTTTTCTTCAAGAAAAATTGTGCGCGCAACACCGCACGCATTAAATATAAACGTAGGAAGAATTTTAATCGTAGATGCAGAATGCTTACAGACGGACCATAATTCTTTTCGCCGTAACGTTTATCCACCTTTTAACATATTTTTTTCAAGTAATCCCTGTTCGAGGGAAAAAGATCAGACATGGCTGTTAAATACAACCAGAGGCACGCGTCTAATAGATCGCCTCGAAAGCTTTTTTTTATGCTATCATAATTACGTTTCAGACACTTACTTGTCGTTTAACGCGACCCTCGCCAGCATCGGACGCATAACTTATGTAACCTATGATCTTCTTCGGCGTTGATCCTTTGGTTTCGCGGAGATCCTGTATAGCGGATACGATCAGCGCAGCAATTTTCATCGGCTTTACGATCCGAGCCTTTCTCCTTGATATTTTCTTCGGAACTATCGTCCTTTTCCGTACCATCGCGCCGATCAAATTTTTACCAAGAAATCGCTCTCCTGGTAAGTGGAACTACAACTTGGAAATTTTACGGCACCGTTGCCAGCGAACATCAAAAAAGCTCGGGAAATGTCGGCAGTTGTCGGAAAAATTGTTTAAGCGTTCGTGTGTTTCCCACTAATGAATTGAAGTTGCCTTCAGCTACGAGAAGAAACATTCTGTGTCGTTGTGAACTGTCATGAAAATGGAAAAATATAACTTGTCTCTGTTTAAGGTCCGTTTACATCACACAGGGTTGTTAATATTTGTAATGGGTTTGTAGTTATTACTAAATTCTCTGTTTTGTATTTATCTGCATACGTAGAGTCGCCAGATCAGTGGAATTGACTCGAATTGAGTGGGAAAAGTTACCCTCTCTCACTCTCTGCCGCTACCGGTCTAGTCACGTGAACGAGCCATGGTGAAAGCGTGGGAGAATTGTGTCGTAGAGTGGGGAGAATTTAAAATTTATTTTAATATATTTTTTTTAATTTTTTCAATTAAAAACTGAATATGTCTACTTCAGGGATCTTGAATTGTTCGTGTTGTGTAAAGTATATGTATAGAGTACGCAAGTATATGCAAGAAGCATACATTTTTGGGAGTTTATGAGACAAAATTTGTAGAATATGCAATTTTTGCAATATGTATTGTGACGTTGCAAAATTGGCGACGTCACTTCTCTGTCCATTTACCTTGGAAACTTGAGGCACGTAAAACCATTTTTTGACGGTAATGTAGATCGGGCCCTTAATTTCTGTATTAAAAATAAGGGTTGCAGTTAGTTTGTCCATACTTTACAGTAGCTCATATTTCTATGGAGTATTAAAGTTTATTATGCATTTAATTCAAGTTAATTGAATGATAGAAATTCTGCATATATTATGTTCACTTGTTCGACATAAATTAATTATCTTATTTTATTCACATTTCTACGCAGTGATATCAGTAATTTATATTGCACAAGTTTCTGGGAGTTTATTTTGTCACAAATAGATTTATAAAGAAGAAGTTCTTTTATTATAGTATCATTAGAATAAAAATACACATAAAGATCGTACTTTGTACTAGTAAATATATAGGAAAACTCAGCATCTTCGAATAATGTTTATCTTTAGTTTTAAGGGACGTTTGTGTAATTAAGCGCAGTGTGGAGCGACATCAGTACCATATTTATTAACTCAATTAAACAAACATTCTAGTGGTAATGGAAGGTTAGATTTAATCGTAATTAACAGCAACCGACCATCAGCGGTAATTAGTGATGGTAACAAAAGTTGTAGATACGTGACCACCAATGAATCACTTGCAGCCAATACGTAGAACGTAGATTTGGACAATTAATCGAAGTTCCAAACGGTCATTCTAACTACTACACTCGCATATTGGAATATCAAACAACTGTTATTATAGAATTTATTGAATTTTAAAGTATTCATAATGATGATAAATTAAAATTCACAATTAACTTATATTTTATCATATATTCAAATTATCGGAATGGAAGATGAATAAATCTCGTTGTTAAATGAATTCTCTGACCTTTCTAACGCATACTATTTAATAATAATGTCTGTCTACCATCCAAGAAACATAAATTTTTGAAATAGGCTTAATTACTTTTAATATTGCAGATATTATGGAACTATAAACATGACTTTCTTTATGCATAATCCTTGTTTATTTAAAATCTGTTATGAAACAGCAACGAATAAATGATGTAATTATACTATTAATGAAGTATATTGAACACAGTGTGGTATCACCTGCATTCTGATTTTCATAATGATCTAGTTACATATACCCTGTGACTGCATTCATATTTATGATCTCCGTTAATTAATAATACTTACGTTCTGGAATTATAATTTATGTTCCATAAATATCACATATTTCAAGTTATTAACGCTTTTGATTTTCATTCAATATGTTCTGTAATTCATATCGCAAAGCTATGAAATATTCATGAAATTAACTAAACCGATATATGAGAGATTATTCGAGCGAATTTATTTTTGGATAGTTCATTTACTTATTTCCTAACGTGGTAAGACCTTGAAAAATTACTTTAGCTTGTAAATAGCGTGAAGTATCGTTCAAGATATGTGAAGTCCTTCAGCTTGATAAAGATAAATAAGAGCGAAGGGAAGAGATTGTTTCCATCATTAACTATGTTGTTTAATTACAAATAAAAATATTTGTTTCATATATTTAAAGCGACTAAATACTGTAATTCAATTTGAAATTAATAGAAGAAATTAATTCGTGACTATCACAGTTAATCAAGTACAACTTTATTCTTCATTCAAATTTTTTAATCACCATATTCAAGATTCGTTAATTAATTGTAAGGTAGAGATGGCGTCTAGGAACCATATAGGTAGAATGTATTCTAATTGTTTAGAAAGAAACTGTAAAGAAAGGGAAACTAATTAATTCGTACATCTAATACAATTATAATGTGTGTTAATTCCATAATTTGAGACCAATAATGAGAATTCAAACAAAATTTTAAATATTTGAAAACTGTGTTGAAAATTTTAAAATTGAAAAGTGTAAAATATCGGTGTACATGCATTGTGAATATTTCATTGCTATTCCCAAAATTCCGACCAAATACAATGTTTAAAATGTCTTTTACACGCTACATATTAAACTAACCTTTCTAATATGTCAGAAGAAGTCGTTTGATCGAACTTTAAAAAAGATTTTTATTTAAAAAATGTCTAAATATTAATGAGAGTCGCTGTAGACACTACCCCTGACAAAAAGTGATCTATCAAACAAATCAAGTGTTTGTCGGTAAAAGTAAATGCGATGATAAAACACGTCATATATGACCAAGAAAATGTTAGTATATAAATTAATACGTTTATTTTGTCACAGTGTACATAATGTGCTAATTATACCAGACTGCGGATTTTATACATTTATAACGAAAATGAGTAGAACAAATGCAAGACGGTAAAAACATTTAATGAGTTTAAATATGCTGTTGTATTATTTCTAGCTTATTACAATTATTAATGAAAGAAATTAATGTCTAACTCCTGTAGGTTGAAATTAATGCAGATAATGTTTATTTTACATAAAAATCCACAGTGTATTAATCAAACATTCAGAACATTTTTATGGCGATGCTTATTGTCATCTTCACGACCACAAATATTAAAACGCATTCTATTACTTTTATTTGCTTTTGAAATTTCCTTAAAATTTTTCCATACAGGTGACCAGTTTATTATTTAATATTTGTTACAAAGCAAACCAGTCCGTCAGTTTATTGACATTTTTCTAAAATACTATTACCTCTTATACCATGTTTGTCTAATTTAATCATTGTATTATTATTCATATTTAATACAGTATCATTGATAGAATATTTTCTGCCAGAGGTAGTGGTCCAATATTTTTGGAATACCGTGTATTTAAAAAATAGCGGCACTTTGTCTGAAAGATCGTGCTATCTCTTTTCTCTCTCTCTTTCTCTCTCTCTCTCTCTCTCTCTCTCTCTCTCTCTCTCTCTCTCTCTCTCTCTCTGTCCGCAACTCCATCTGCCAATTTTACGATAAATATATTGTTTTCTTTGCGGCAACGAAAGGTGAAGTCCTGAATAATACGTCGCGTCACGCATCTGGCATTCTGCATCGGTATCAGTTTCAAGGAAGCGTAATTGCCCTTTTACTGCTCCCCCGTGCTTCGATAAGAGTGGCACACAGTTATGTGCAAATTAGTTCCCGTCAGAGATAGGTGGTCTACCGTTGATACGGGAGAACGTCGTTACGATGATTGAGCGCAAAGCTGTTATCACGTGAATAAGGAATGCAGCAAGTTTATTCAACTCTTGCGTGTGTCATATTAATTTGTCGTCACTGAAATTAATACCTAAGTTCACGTAGAGTTACCTGGACTGCCTTGAGAAATCACTTAAGAAAACAGAGAAAGTGCTACCTACCTGATCAGAACAATTTGTTCATCCTCTTGCATTGTCGAGTATAAGAGTATCATGTGTCAGTCCCGTGTATCAAATATTCGTTCAAGTTAATTTAACTTAAAACAAAAGTATGGTTTTTAATTAATTTATTTAGATATATGCATCTAAGCACGTTTAATATCGGTGAAGGTGCACATTAGTTTAGAAAGTCTACTAATAAGTGGATTTTACGCATTTATTACAAAAATATGTGAATGACATGCAAAACAGTAGAAACATTCCGAAAGTCTATTAATGGTATGAAATGCAATAAAATTTGGGATAAAGCCATTTTTATTAATTTTTCATGTTGTATAAAAATTACATAATACGTTGTGAACAATGAATATCTTTCTATTAACGTTCAATCTACTTTCCATCTACACCTCGATCGAAAATTATCGTTGAAATGAAATACGATGTTATTGATGTCAAATTTTATTAAAAATGTATTCAAACAAAATTTCTATATTATTCATTCATTTCCAGTCAATTAATTTATCAGTTAACTATTTAGTGATATTTAGATTATGTTATATTTGAGGAATAAATTATTCCGTAGAATAGAGTGTACATATTTTTCGTTCGAATTCGCCGAAAACAAACGCATTTTAATTGGCACGCGGCAGCTTTTATTTCGAAGCCACAGATTTCCAGTATTGTTTATCTTCGATTTATTTCTACCGTAAATATTTATATTTTTATGCCTCGATCTAAGTAAAAATGTGAAGTTCCTACATTGAATTTTATATTATCATTTGAAATAGTCAAATATTTAGTAAATAAGCAATCGAAAATAATTGATTTCCTAATAAGATGAGGTTTTGGAATATATCGGCATACATTCGCATTATCAAGGAAACTTACTTTTTATTTTCATTCAAACATTTATCTCTTGTCTTTACTTATCATTCATATTTCAAATGAAAAGTGTCAAATCTAGATTCATGGCCAACTATACCTCGGAAACAAGGCCAAATGGAATTTATATAAACTTTTCTCATTGGCCTTGTGTTTCGCGTCCATTGCTACTGTAACTCCCATGAGATATGCTATACACAGTATAATGTTGCGTATATAATTAATCGTATTCTATAAATTTATGGTAATTCCCATGTGCCTTAACCCCTTCGAATCCACAACCGAGATATCTCGCCAAATGATTCTTACTTATCCGGGCTTATGGATGAAATATAATAATTCGATATTGTTGATCAGACTGAATTTTTATGAAAAAACTGTATTGTTTTATACAAAATTTTTCAGAAAAAACTTAATTTTTAATATATTTTTTAAACAAATTAATTTCTTAAAAATCAGTTGTCACTAAACGATTCGTCATTTAAAGACGCACAAATTGGATTTTGAAGTTTTCGTTTAGGTCTAATAGTTTCGGAGATATTCAATAAAATAGATTTTTTAACCCCAACTTTGATGGCCATTTTCAGCCCCTTAACCCTAACTCTCGGGGGGGGGGGGAGCTCCTCGAACCCACAGGTTGGAAAACTTTAAATTAGGACTATTTTTCTTGGGTGAAAAATTCTCAAAAAATTATTTATTGTCGTTTGTACATTTAAGTTTAATATTCCGAAGTCCCGTTGCTATAGGAAAAAAATTACAGTGCATAGAGACGATCCCCAACGCTTCTTTTATCTCCAAAGAATAACAAAAATAATCCTAGAACTTAGAATATTCATTCTGAGAAAAGAGAGTTATATATCCACTTTCTATTTTATAAATATACATCTAAATAAAATGTTCATAAAGTATCACACGCTTAAATATTACAAAACTTTTTTTAAAAAACAATTTATTTAGGAAAAATGAGTAAAGAAGAATATGGGTTCGGGGAGCTGCCCCCCCTCGGGGGGGGGGGGGGGGCTCCCCATGCGACTCCGTAACGGCTCGAGCCTTGGAAGTGCTAGGGTTAACATGAATCTCGGCAGCTAAAACAAAATACCTGTTCCATTTTTTTTTTGTGTGTGAGTTCTATATTATACAAAAATTTCATTAAGATCCGCGTGTTACGATTGGGTAACCTCTCGTGTTAGTGCGAAATGTGACATCTCGAGCCTATAATTTCAGTTTTCACGCAGTATTTGACGCTGCAGCACAGAGTCACCAGATTAAGACTTGTCTCCCCACTCCACCTTCCTCTTCTAAAACGCTATTCTCCACGCTTTCGCTATGGCTCGGTCATGTGACGCATTTCGTCTCTGTCGTGCATGTGTCGCAATGTCACGTGACTAATGTGGTATTGGCAGAGAGAGAGAGAGGGAGAGAGAGTAATTGTATCTTCGTCAATTCGAGTCAATTCCCCTGATCTGGTGACTCTATTGCAGCAATGAAACACCAACGAATGACAAATCGAATTATACAATCGTAAAATATCTTATGCGCAGCATCGTTAAAGAGTGCAATAAACAGTCCTGTGAGAATTCTCGTTGACGACATCAAATAAACGACATAAAGCTGCGAGAAATGTGGTCCATAGAATATCCATTAGTTAAATTTTTATGTCGTATCAATGGATGTGGAGGTATTGAAATTTAACAGTTGCAATAAGTGGGTATTGCAAAGAAGATATAATGTTTCACTTAGAATAAGCATATATTTTTGATAATTAGACTGTGGATTTATATTGTAACATTCTTTTCTCGTTACTAACTTTTGTAATTTTCATGTTGATAAAAAGTAAGTGACTGATGTGAAATGTTAAATTTCTACGCGCGCATTATACAAATTTCAATAAAAATCATATGAATCATGATTTGTTTCAATTTCACAAAACTTGATTTTTATAATGACGTTAAGCAAGTTTTGTTATACTGTCACCTATAGTAAGCAGAAAAGTTTCTATTGTTCGGTTGCATGTCTCCAATCTAATGTTACTTCGTGATATGTTACGTAATTATGGATTTTAATTAATTGTATAAAAGTGAACAAGATTAACATATTCAACGCAGAGATAATTTTGTTTTACTTTCCATTTCGATGTTGTGTAAATACAGTGCGTAAGCAAAAGACTTGTACACGTAAACTTAATCGTTTTTTACAGGGTGCCTATACAGGGTGCCCCAAAAATTCGGATTGCCTTATAGGAGGTCGAAAAGTGAGGTTCACCATGAGAATTTTTTTTACTTCAACAAAAGGTTATATTAAAAACATATTTCGTACATAAGTTGTGTCAGTCTTATTTACAAAATACTACATTTTTGTTTAAAAATATCCAATATAAGTGGGGTGGCAGCCATGTTTAAGGGACGAGTTTTTAAAACTGTAACCATCATATCTCAAAAACTACAGAACCAATTTCTTTGAAATTTTTTACATATATAGGATTTTGCTACTAAACGTCATAGTTTTTTTTTTTTAATAAATAAAAGACTATCATATTTTCCGCGCAATAAACGATTTTTGTGTTCAGATTTCCGCCATTTTGAGAAGAATGGAGAAAACCGAAATCGGCTATAACAAGTATTAGTTTTTTTGTCTACTTTCAGGAGAATTTTCCCTTCTTTGATGCGAATAAAAAAGAAACGAGATATAATGATTATCGCCACCACCTTCCTTCAAAATCCGTCTTATAAACATTGGATATTATTTAACGAAAATTTAGTATTTTGTAGACAAAACGGTAACACAACTTATGTACTAAATGTTTTTCTAATATAACCATTTGCTGAAATGAAAAGATTCTGCAAGTCAAGCTAACTCTTCGACCTCGTAGGAGTATGTATCCCTTAAAGTAACTTTCTCGTTCCATAAAAAGATTCCATAAAATTATTTAAATAAAAAACGTTTTTAAGACGGACTAAAAAGTATAGAATAATTTTTCCTAGGCCCATACAGATTTCTAACCCCATAGAGATAGTCCTGAAAAATTATGATTGTGAATTTTTAATAACTGAAAATATTTGTAAGATTTAAAACGAAAACGTGGAGCACAAAATAATAGTAAGGTGTGTAGAGAGTAGCCGCCGTTGAGAAAACTCACACAACAGTTCATATCATTTGTGGTGTACTAAAACTGTTAGTGACTTAAGTGAACTATTCATGCATCAATTATCTATTGCATGCTCCCCACGTTTTTTGTTTTAAATCTTACAAGTATTTTCATAGCTAATACAAATTCACAATCAAAATTTTTCAGGACTATCTGTATGGAGTTAGGAATCTGTATGGGGCTAGGAAAAATTACTTTATACTTTTTAGTCCGTCTTATTTTCTGCTCTTTAGTCTTGTGTGTGCTGTCATCCAGTACTGAGCTATGTTTCAAGTTTCAAGTCTCTAGCTCATCGGGAAGTTACTTTAAAATCAATCGTAAAATTTGTACCGAACAGACAAGAAAACGAATTAATAAAAACGCGGTAAAAATGTACTCCCTCTGTCCCATAATAATAGTAGCAGTTGACGAATTTAATTTGTCTCATAATAATATGATAGTAGCAAAAGAAAATAAATACAGATCGCAAAATTTATTATCAAAAAACTAGATTAAATTAAACAATAAATTAAACATATTACTTCTAGTTTTTATTTTCAGTGTTCAGATAGTTTCTGGATTTTTCAATAATTTCGTTACTGCATTTTAAACTTGTAGGTAGGATCCCTTTAACTTTGCTTTCCCTATATTTACGTGAGCTTAAAATTATTGGACAATTGCAACTCGATCTTTGCTTGAAGACTCCCCTTTTTTCATCTTAGTTGTACAATGGGTTGATATTCAACTGAAATAATATTAGAAAAATAGTTGTAATTCGTAATAATTAGGTTAACCTAAAAATTGAAAGATGTATCAAAACAAATGACAGATGTCATGAAACATTGATTTTAATTGAAGGCTTCGCAATTTTGCGCTACAACATAACTTACAGCCGCATTCGCCAATAATTCCCGTTTCAATATTCGCTTGCTACTATTATTATGGGACAGAGGGAGTATTTCTTTCCTTAATAATTTTAACAGCTTTAAGAACAACGCGACAGTATTCGGCAATTCTCCTAATGTTTTCACCGTTTTTTACTCGCTCATTTTTGTTATAAACCTAGGTATAAGTCGTTTCATCCCTTTACGCGCCGATGGTATATGATTCTTCCTTAATACAGGCTGGAAAAAAAAATGAAATGTCGAAAGAGTTCCGACAGCAAACAAATATAAATTCCCCTGGTTCGAGCCGGAGTTCGACAGTTTCATTTTACCGTTATCGTTCTCCAATTTAGAAACTGCTGATTTAGGATAATCAATCGACGAACTTACCTCCTCCACAAGGGAATCTTATTCGAATAACTTAAAAAATGATGACTCCGCGCTGGAACCGAGAGGATTTAGAATCACGCGCGTGGTTAGACGTCGCGCGTCGTCGCGGGGTATATCGATCGAAAACGATTGTAACCGACTTTTCCAGTGCAGCTTTCTCCTTCGGCGAAATCGTAGAAACGTGAAGAGGGTTTGCAAATTGATGCGATCCGAGAGAACCGCGCGATATCCGACCATTATTACGGTGATGGAGCGTTAGGCTCTTATCGAAACCGGCCGGACGGAAGAGAAAAACGCGAGCGTGTACGGTATAACCGTACTTTGCGGGGTGGTCGCAATCGGTTCGCGACAAGCCTGATAAGTTCCGCGGCTAATAAGGGCAGACATCGTGCAGTTCACCAAGGAATTAACACGGTACAGTTTAAGCCTGATATCTGAAACGACACGCGAGTAGCCACAATTTGCATAGAACGCAGTTAGAAATGCAAACTGTCGCTGGAAATCTCACAATCAGTTACGCGATACCGGGCCGTACGAGACCCGAACAAACGTAATGGGAATACAAGTTAATAAAGGGGGGATACACGAACCGAGAAACAGAGAGACGTGTATTTATGCACCGTTTATTCCATCGAACAACGCATAAGTAGTGTCGGCCGAAATTCACCCCAGAAAAAAAAACAAAGAGGAATGTTACGTGAACAAACAGAAGTGTCCAATGTCTAGACTTTTACAAAATATGTCTTTTATAATATTTATTTTTATATGTTGTCGGTTTCAGAATCTGCGAGCTCCTGGCGTACGAACGTTGTTTAAGATACTTCGAATAACTTTGAATTGTAAAATTATTAGTTAAATGATTTTTATTCAATCGAGAAAATGAAGTTTTATTTACAAATGAAACTTTGTTTGTTTTATGCCATTTGTCTGTGTTCTTTACTTTATTTTTTTTTATTCTACTGTTATTCTGTGTTGACAAAGTATTAGATGGCTGCGAACGCACACACGTGGAAGTCACCGCAAAGCCGAAAAGCAGGTGAGAATGAAGTATTTTATTCTATTCTACAAATGAAATTTTATTCTCAGTTATTTTTCTTATTTATTGGATGAATACAATTTTTCCCAACACTGTGCATAAGTTCCGTTCTTCTTTTTTTATCTTTTTATTTTCGACCAATCGAAAATATTGCATTTGACACGGGATATTGAGATTTATTACACGTTCTCGACTGGTATTCATCACGACAAGTGTTATTTGATTTTCAATATCCTCACTGTGATTGTTATCTAATTATTGTTCAACGTTTTCTACATCTTTATGATGGACATTATTTATGGCAATCCAATAATTTAAATGATGCAACGACGTTCAATGTAATGAATTTCAGAGAGATTTCATATTGTGTAAATCTGTTGCATTGTGTTATATTGATGGACAACTAGTAATAAATTCGAAAATTTAGGTAGTATATGCATAAAAACGCAACAGTAATTTAAAATTCTTTAAATATTTTTACGATTTATAATATTTAGCGTTAAATATTATATTTTTGTTATAAATGACAGTTCAATATTTTTACTAGCAGTGGCCATTTGTGGCAGTGATTGTTAACACTAGAATGACCGGAGCAGTCAATACGACTGCTTCCTAATTTTTTCTTTTACAATTACTGAAATTGTAAAAATGTTTTCATCGCAAATTTTTTAATGAACCTCTTCATTGAAGCACATATTACAATAAAAGCTGTATGAGGTCTGAATGGGCACAGTCTTGTCACTGTTACAAAGCAATATACGTCAGTCGCATTTATTGCTCGGTCGTTCTAGTGTTAAATAAAACAATTACCATCGTAATACAAATCAATAATAATTTTACTTCATACTTTACCAAAATGTTAGGTAAAACCAATATTGTAAACAGCAAATTGCGTAGTAATTTTGTGTTATGTACGAGTATACATTTGTTTTCGGAGATTCGAACATATTCAGTGCACATTAATGTTTCTGATGGAGAAACCGTATATCTTATTGACGGAATCTTATTAGCCACTGCATATATTCATTTTTTTCAGTTGAATTTATGTATACCACTCTCCTTGCAGCATATTTCATTCCGTTTACTCGAATAGATTGGTGGATAAGGTAAACAGATGGAGAGCAAACGTAAGGAACAAAAGCGAAGCCTATGATAAGGCACGCAGCGTCGTTGGACTTTCAGAAATTTCTTAAAATATTATGCACTACCCGGAGTAGTAACAAGTAAATGGCATAAGGTCTTAAATTGCGCTACTTGTGGCGTGAAAAGAAATGATAAGAGGCTATTAAAATGTAGCCGAGTAAATGCACCGATAAAAAGCATTGCATGCTATTTTAAAGGCCATGATATTACATGATTGATGAAAGAGAATTGTTACCCTTAACGCTATATCAGTTTCCATGAATAAGTCCACGCACAGTGCTTTAACGGTTATATTATAAATAATAAGGAAATTACATGGCTCAACGTTATCACTTTATTAGCCACTACGCGCCCATTTCTCGTGTGTAATCGAAAGAGCACGAATATGAAAATGAAATGTAGGGAAATTTGCAATGTATATTTATAAGCAGTTCTTTAATACGACATTTTTCTAATTTACATAACAAACTTATCAAAACTTTCTTTGGAATTCACCTAATTACATTTAGTAAATCTTATTACACGTTTTAGTCAGTAGTTTTTGACAAAGAAAATACGTGCTTGTATAATGTTCATAATTTTATAATTGTTATCTTTTAAAATTGGAAAAGTAATTTCACACGGACAAGCTGGTGCTAACATGCTTTCATAAAAATTTGTTTGCGAAATACTGTAGGATTAGAAAGTTTTGACAGGTTGTTTAAACCAAATTTTTTACAACCACGCACCTGTTAGAATTTCTAATTTGACATTACTATAACGTGCCATAACTTTTTTCCAGCAACAACTGAGTATTTACTTATATTAAAAAACTAGACGAGGGAGGGGAATTGAATTGTGTTGTTTAATTTAACTCTTCGTGATCTAGATTATTGAGTATTATTTTGTAACTCACCGTGTTAATTACTTGTACTACATTTTTAAAATGTATAGTCAATCTTTTAGTACGTCCTTAATATAGGCACATTAAATCACGTTATATACATATAGAGGACCTAGGAGGTTGCAAATACATTACAGGAGGAGGTTGCAATACACACACACATATATATATATAAATCAAAAAATGTATATTTTGAAAAATATTTTTTGTGGAAGACTCTTGATCTACTTTTTAAAAAGTCGTTCTGCTTTAAAGAGTGGAAGAATACTTATGCGGCTGTACTTTTCCTCTATCCTTCGAATAGTTAAAAATTACGACAATTAAATGCAAATTGAAAAGACGCGTGCGTTAGAGCTACTGTATATTTCTCTATTGTACATTTCGTCTGGGTAATGATCTAGTAGACTTTTAATAGGCATCAACTCACTGTACTTTTTCTTCTGTACCATAAATAATTTAAAGATTCAGACAAATGTAGATTGGAAAAACGCGCGAGTTAGAGGTATGCTATTGTCTCGAACTCTAACTCTATCATTCATTTCATCTGGCCAATTGTCTGGTCGAGCCAGTATCACTCTTAACAGGCATCACGTGAAAACGCTAACATCCAGAACGCCGAGCCCTATAAATCAACCGGCACGTCGAACCAGAGATACGAAACATCTATTTCACATTGTCTTCCCCGATCAGTATAGTGCTAGGATGCGGCCACGGTCGGCGAGAGAGCAGCCAAGATAGGGAAAGGTCAATTAATCTTTCGTTCCTATGGACGATTCGTTCCTGGTATGCTTGGCAAGAGAATGAAGATCGAAGGTTTGGCTCGGCGAATCCCGAATCGGGAAAGAATCAGCAGGATCGAGGGAAAGGGGAGGGTGGTCGACGGTACGGTAACGGAACAGGAACAGGAACAGGAACAGGAACAGGACCAGGACGAGAAGAAGAGAAGAGAGGGAGAAAAAACAGGGTAGAAAGAAGCGATCTCGTGATCTTCGCCGTTTGCGAAAGCGCAGTGTCCGTGAGTACCTCTCCATGACCTTATCCGAGCCATGATCGCGGCTCTCCGAGAAATAACAGATACCGCGGAGAGGGATTTTCAATTATATTCGTATCCAATTACACCCGTCCCTGTGTCCCCCTCGCCACGAACGTGTCCGATGCAAAGCCACTTACGGTAGACACAAAGCCCGTTGTGTGCGCCGGGTAAATAAGCTGAACGTAACGAAAGTTTCTGTGGGTCAACATTACGATTCTATACTCCACTTTGGGAACGTCGTCGGGGCCAGTCGTATAACTTTATACCGGAAGATTCAATTATTGCGCACCGGCGCCTGAGGGCTCCTTTATTTTTCCCAGGACCAGCCCCCGACCTTCCTAACAGAATACATGAATCCTGCATGAGGAAAGATTGGAGAGACCAAGGTACACAAGTGCTTCAATGATTTCTGTTGCACAGGTCGTACGAGGGCCAGCTACAACCGGCAAGAACCATTCGGCCCGCGCTGTGTACCCTCCGCCTCCAGCATAATGGAACTTTTATTAGCCAAACGAGTACAGTACTGGTCGAAAATATTTGATCGTTTGTTAGATCAGTAATGAACTTCGCAATATTTCGCGAACCAAACTGGCTCTCCTGCAGCATTTTTTTCAGCCCGTCTAGTTGAAGACTAACCTGACTAATGACTAATAGCTGAGACTTCCATTTATACAGTGGATTTAAATTGATAATGGATTTTAATTTATTTAAATCCTTAAGCATCGATAATTTTTATATATATTTTTTTATATTTAAGAAGAGCGACCGACTTTCAGTCGGACCTGTGTGGCGATACTTCTGGCTGATTTGCTGGAAGCAGTTAGTAAATAAATTTTAACCTTCATTTTTTCACAGCTATTTTTACTTTTATGAAAATATGTATTTAATGTAAATTATTGAAGCAGTAAATTTATAGACGGTGACCGAATTATTACAACCACAGTATGAAAAATATTTATTCTCCATGTGATGGATAGTGGTGCTTACAGTGTTGCTAAATGTATTCGGTGGTCCTAAAAGTTGTATTCGTAATGCAATGCATTAACATTGCTAGATAATAATTTAATGTAGTTTATATTTTTTTCCGAATAATCTTTCTGGTAATGTTTTATCGTTGCCTGAGTTGTCACTTATTCAATCACCGCATTTGTTTACTTAAGAAACTATTATAATTTATGTGCATTTGTGAAAATTGTCTTAAGTGGTTAATAGTTACAGATTAATTGAAAGTCGCTGTAATTATGTCAGCGGACTGGAATTAGACTTCAAGTAGTATATTTTCTTATACTTCTTCGGAAACGCGATATTGTAAACTGATTTCAGAAACAATTTTAATAAAACACAAATTTAAAGTTTAAAATTTAGCAAATTTTTAATTGATTATAAGCAACCATTATTTTGAAAAGTCTAGTTATGACAATACAATTCCAGTTTTAGTATTCATAGTACGCAAGTAAAATGACATATTTAAAAAATATAATGACAATTAATTTTAAGGGAACTCGTACAGTTAGATAAATCGAATTTCGTTCCAATTTTGTAAGTAAAAGCATTTGAACGATTTCCGTTTATACGCGACACGATCAGATCGTACTGTTTATAGTATTAGTTCAAGCGAAGCGCTGAGAAGATTTTAAAAACAATTGAATCTTATGAGGCCACGTCCATTAGGCTGACGTACCAAGTAAATTTCATTCCTATTTTTATTTTTTCGTTAACGCTTCAACTCGACGCACTTCGCCAAAATGTACCGCAGCCTTTACTCTAAAAGCATTTTTTCGCGGTGCTGTGTCCACTAACAAATAAACTAAGTATTCTTTTTTAGCAGTGTCAGCAGGAGAATCTTTTAAAACGTTCATTTTACCAAATTATCAATTTGAGTTCTTAAAAGAATGTTACTCCAATTTCCCAAATCATGTTTTGTTAAGAAATCTCGTACAAAATTTATAACTATAATAAGTTAATAACTATATAAATAAATTTATATATGTAAAGTATATATATGTATATACAGGGTGAGTCGCGTAACGTTTTGCACCTCAAATATCTTTGTTGTTTCAAAAGATACGTAAAATATGTTAAGGACAAAGTTGAATGGTACAATAGGGCTGACACGATGCAAAAAAAATTTTGTCACTTTTTAAAATGGAACCACCCTTTTTTAAACACCTACAATGATAGTCCCTTTCATTAGGAATTCAGTGACTATATTATTCCAAGGTCATTCAAGGTGAAGGACAGAAAAAACGTATAAGATTTTGAATATGAAAGCAGAATACTTTTATCACGGTTGAGACTTGTAGTAAATAGTAAACATACTATGGTCGTAGTTAAAGTAAACATACTAAGGTCCTTCAATGTTATTGTTATTCAGCATTCTTATTTACTATCAGTATGTTTCCAAACGCGATTCCGCTATGTCTTATTCAATGACTGAAAAGTGTGATATGATCACGGTTTACTGTGAATGTAGACAAAATGCAGTGCAGGCCCGATTACTTTATGAAGAAAGGTACCCCGAGCGAAACACTCCTTCTAGACAGACTTTCATTAATACGTATAAGTTGTTTCGAAGTACTGAAAGTGCACATGCAAGACAGCACAAACGGAAAAATCCCACGGCTAATGAAGACAATGAAATTAATATTCTAGCAGCTATAGATTGGACGAGGCGGAACTGTTTCATGGCCAGCACGTTCGCCTGAGTTAAATCCACTGGATTTCTTTTTATGGGGTCTGCTGAAAGAGACCGTGTACATGGATGCTCCAACAACAGTTGAAGATATACGTTAGCGTATCATCACAGCATGTACGAATATCACCTCGGATGTACTTATCAGAGTTCAACATTCCTTCAGAGCTCGTTTACATCAATGTATCGACGTAGACGGCCATCATTTCGAACATTTATAAAATGCAGGTATTCTGCTTCCATATTTTTGTTTTATACGCTTTTTCTGTCCTTGACCTTGAATGACCTTGGAATAATATTGTCACTGAATTCCTAATGAAAGGGACACATCATCGGGGCCCTTCATTGTAGGTGTTTAAAAAAGGGTGATTCTAAACTCTAAAAAAATGACATAAAAACAACATTTTCTTATGGCATCGTGTCAGCCCCATTGTACCATTCAACTTTGTCCTTACCATATTTTACGTATCTTTAGTTCAACAAAGATATTTCAGGTGCAAACGTTAGGTGACTCACCCTGTATATATTTGTAACTGTATATTGATACAGTATAAAGCAAACGACTCAGTAAGACAGCAGGCTCTGCCTTATATGCGTAGGATCTCGACTGGTGCGATCCGTTTGTGCGAGAGTTAGACTGAGCTATACTAAGGACTGATGAGTATCACGGTTCCTCTATGTATCGAGAGGGCGTTCCTCAATAGTAGAAGAAATGCACTGATTGGTTCTGCCGAATGCTGCATTACCCAATCAGCGCATCCTTGATGATTTGTCACCCAGTTCAGACGAGCTAAGTTCGCCTTGCCCTGGAGAGCGTAAGTTGATACCTGTCTCTCACCAAGGTTGACCCTCGATAACTTCAGAACCCTATTTTTCGAATGAGGTGGTCCTTCGTAAGGACTTAATCTGACGTCTCGTAACTTTAGAGGAAGTGAAAACAAACGAAATGCAGGCATTGGCTCGAATGGTCGCCACATGTTAGACCGTGGCTAACCATTGAAAGTGGTCACTTAGTCACGAACGTATTTGGTATTTCGTATAACGATTCTTTCGCGACGAATCAATGACCGTACACGAAACCCGAAAATCTCGTAAACTATAAACATTTAAACCAACTTTGCAATCGATTGAAAGTCACGGATCCTCTTCATCATCTGACACTTGCAAAAAGATTTCGTATGAATCCGTCACACACATCAACCTTCGGGATCCGCAGAGTTAAAGATATCAAACAGTGTTTAAATCGATTCGAATACAGCTGGCTCGGACATAACAGGTGCGGCGCGCGGCAGTCAGTATAAACTATACCCGAATCAGAGACGTTAGTGATATACGATTGTTATGGTATTATTGTGAGTACAACCATTACCCGCGGATCAATTGCATTCGCGTAAGTCCAATCGGTGATTGCGACTCCGCATGGAAACAGCACAATCCTTGTACAATCCAGCGGAATGTCGGTAATTCCCAGGATGCGCTCCCTTTCGCCGTTCCACACCGCATACACTGGCGACTGCTTCTGCCACTGCTTCTGCTTCTCCTTCTGCTTCTGCCACTGCTTCTGCTTCTGCTTCTGCTTCTGCTTCTGCCACTGCTTCTGCTTCTGCCACTGCTTCTGCTTCTGCTTCTGCATCTGCTTCTGCCACTGCTTCTGCTTCTGCCACTGCTTCTGCTTCTGCTTCTGCCACTGCTTCTGCTTCTGCCACTGCTTCTGCTTCTGCCACTGCTTCTGCTTCTGCCACTGCTTCTGCTTCTGCCACTGCTTCTGCTTCTGCCACTGCTTCTGCTTCTGCTTCTGCTTCTGAATCGATCACTTTCAAGTCCATGCAGTCGAGTACGCTCACGACCAATAGTCACGTATGGATACTGCGCTATTGAAGATCGACCGGCATAGAATTGCGTCAGAGCAACCCGGGCGCGTATTCCTAGCCTGGCTAGCACGAAATGGTTCCGTTTTAATGCGTAGTCGATGCAGGATCGCGGCGGTGTGTCGTTCGGCGCCGATATTCGATAGCGGAAAGTTCGAACTGTTCGTATTTACCGAGATCCTTTCCGCGGTGTATTGGTAAACGGACAGACCGAGGCAGAGTGAACGCTCTTTTCGAACCGGACGAGTATGAATTATTGAATAGAATAATTCCGGTTTCATCGGAATACTTGGAATTGAACCCGGATCTCTCTCTCTGTTTTTGTTTCCGTTGTCGCCGGTGTTCCACCGTTTATCCAAGTTTTTTCGATAACTCCCCAGTAATCGTAATCAGTTTTAACGTAATAGTTCTCTTCTCTAGACGCTGGGTCTCCGAGCAACAGATGGTCCGACCAAACAAATTCTGATCATTAGATTGCGGATGTCTATGCAAACTAAAAATATTTTGCATCGATTGTGGAAAGCGGATGTTAAATAATAATTCATTTCGTCCTTTAATAGTTTTTTAACACTAGATTGCCGGATGAAAATGAAGGTGGTGGTCAGTTAACGAACCCCTCTGACAGTTGGCGGTACTATATGATAATGAGGGTGACCAGATACCTACCTTCATAATTCTATTAAAAACCAACATATGTTTCGATAAAATTGTAAATGAGTAAAATTGACTCGCTCCGGCAATCTAGTGTTAATATAGAAAATAACGTAACGATATTTTTAGATACTCTACTCTACCCTAGTACAAGCTTTGCTGAGCAGCGTGGCAACACCGCTTGTAGATGGATCGGGAGTCCGATTTTCAATAATGGGCGTGATGTATAATAATGCATAAGCAATATATGAATATTGTAACTATGGTAAGTAGAAGTGATATTAAAGTATACTAATTTTTATAAATGTGGTATACATTTTGTGGACTCTCGGAATAGCTTGATGTTGTGGTACATAAAATTTGCAATATTTACAGTGGTTTTAAGAAAATATACATAAGTATGAAATAAAATAAAATTATCTTTGAATCGAAATGCAACATGTGAAAATTAATGAAGAGATATACAGGGTGAGACAAGTAACGTGACGATCTGAAATAACTCGTAAGTTATTTGTTGTACGAAAATAAATTGCATGAACGAAAGTTGCATGGTTTTCTGGGGGACATACAGTGCTCTAATCTGTTTTTTATTACTTTGCTTTTTTATCGAGATATAAGGATCACCTTTAGTTTTTTTTAAAATGGAATGTCTAGCATTTTTTCTCAAATTCGGATAAATTATAAAATTCTGCCTAAAAAGTATTATACAAAGTGGGACTTAAAATTAATAATTACTGAGGTATTTTTAAAACAAGATTTATTTCAAGCGGTGTTCAAACTGCTGTACATTGCAGTGAATGCACTTGCGTAATCGAATTATCAGCGAGCGAAAAACTTCTTCCAGTATTTCCGTAGTTATTTCAGCACATGCACTAATAATACGTCCTCGCATATCTTCGACCGTCGTTGGTGGCTCGCGATAAACTTCATTTTTTAATGTTCACCGAAGGAAATAATCGAGCGTCGTTAAATCTGGCGAGAGAGGTAGCCAACCAATGTTACTGTCACGTCCGATCCAACGATTAAGTAATATTCTACTTAAGGGCATTTATGATAAAAATCAATAAATATCATTGAAAACAGTAGAAACGTTAGATGCTGTAGCGGCCAGCTGCATATAATAAAGTTGACACGTGCAATGCAGATGCTGGAGAGGTTTTAGGACTCAGGCGACAATTGAAGCTATTTTTGAGGAAACTGTCAGGTAGAGTCGTTAAGACGCCCTCTAGGGTAGCAATTAGATTTTACTAGCGACAGCCTCAATAGCCCTCGCAAAGAGTCATAAAAAACCCCGAATTTCTAACGGCCCAAGCCGATGGTACGGGAACCCAGCGAAGACAAAGGGCCCGTTACCTGACGATGCACACAGCATGTTAAGGGTGTGCGGCCGATGGAAATTCCGTTACAGTGCGATTCACCAGAGTGGGGGTGCAAAGACGCCCCCACCTATCAAAGACACAACTTTGTATAAAAGAGTAGATAGACGGCAGTCGAGAGCTCACTCTCGTCAAAATAGTCAGCCAGTAGGCCCGTGATAATAAACAGATTGCATGTCCGTCAGGGATTCCATTCATTACTACCGAACACCAACCATCCTTCCTAAAATGCATTTAAAAATACTGTTATATTATTTTCAGCCTATGAAACATATTAAGAAAGAAAATGAATTTCTATTTCACTCCAGTTTGTTGCAATTCGTGTAGCAAAGTTTCATTATGCATAAAAATCCGCTGTCTAATAAGTACACATTGATGTGTGTGAACATTCGAGAAATAAGCAAGAAACTGACTGAGAGTCTGGTAGGGTGGGTTAGGTTAGGAATACAGTGTTTTCTCGATATATGTCCACGACACGGGTTTACCTAGGGACATATTTCATCGTTCACTACACAAGTAAATATCATCGGAATTATATCATATTTGGTATCATTTTCATTATAAAAATGCCACGAATATATTGGTGAAAGCCCCATAAAAAAATAATGCAAAATAAAGAAGTTTTGTTATTGGATTAGTAGTGGTCTCCTGGTATCATGTTTACACTCCTGGCGACCGAGGCCACTCGAGCTTCGCGGCACCTCACGGGGTATACCCCGCGGCAGCAGGGATAGTTCTGGGACTTTTATAGGCTAGATATTTGGGACGTATATCGAGAAAATACTGTACTGAAGTATATATATATTACCTTCAGTACGGCTAGTACTAGAGTAGGTTGTGGTTGTACGCATAATAACACGTGAATGCTTCTAACAAGGGACGATCCCGAAGTGACATCTTCAGATCGTAATCTCTCAAGCCGATTCAACGTATACGCGTACGTCCACATAACCTCAATGTTGGCTAAACTGTTGAATTAATACTTCGTGTATCATTAATACACCTTCACAATTTGTAGTTAACCGATCAAGTAGTGTTCGTTTTGTGTAATTTTCAAGAAATCGCAACAAAAAGTACTCAACTTCCCCAAATTAATTACCGCCTGAGTCAATATTTAATCCGTGCGATGTTACCGTCTTGTGAGGCTAATAAATCCTTGGGAGGACGTAGTTCTTGCAAAAATAATAGACACATCTTTTTTTCTTACAGCCATCGTTCATATTCAAGGAATGAAAATAGCCCGAAAAGTTTGGGTCAGAAGCACATTTGGTCAAATATCTCGGAAACTATGATATTAGAGCTAGAGGGGGGTAGTTCACATAGCAAAATTGTGTATTTTTTAATAACAGATCTAACTATGGAATTCGATTCCAGATATCTTAATTTATTTAAAAAATACATTTTAAAATGACACTTTCTTATCAGCTTTTCCATTCAAATTGTTGCTAATCACCTCGCAGGTCAATTCCCTGGTTCGCCGGACTTTGCTTTGCCTTTCGCAAGCTCAAGTAATAGTTCCCCATCTCGGGTCTGTTACTACACATTTGGTTTCCCAAATACCGACCGTACTCCTTTCATGACCCAAGGTGATCACTGAGCGACGGTCCAACCCGAGATTTCTGGAATTGTTTTATACCTGGCTAAATTGATCGAAATCGCCGACTACCCGCAGAAAGCGACTGTTTCCTTTGACTTCTATTAGCACAACTCCCCGTCTCTCTCATCGTTACTTTTATTTAATTTACCCCTACCTGACTACTTGTGGTGGGGGAATCCTCACCACCAGAGTGTACTCCTCATTATTTCATAACTCTTAAACTCGAACACTACATGCCACATGTATCTGTCAACGAATAATAACATATATGTATACTTAGGTGGTCTAAAGAATTCTAGCTTAACATAAATCAATCCTTAACAAAAATGTTGACCTATTTTTGTGAATATTTGTGTGTGAAAAGCGCGTACCCAAATACAAAATACGTATATAATAGAATTTTGATTTTTGCATTTTAAAAAATGTTATTATAATTTAAGTATTTCGGAATTTTCTGTAAGACGGCAGTCTTAGGTGCTAATAATGATATGGTGCTACCTGATGGTAGTAGATTTCCATCATATTTTGAATAATTATATCAGGATGGAATTCAATATTTCATTTGGAACGATTTAAAATCACCCGCGCAGTTTAATTCTAACAAATCTGTTCCCCTGATTGCAGTACGATGAGGTTCATATGTAGTAATGATATATATTTTTATCTAATTACAGTTTATTCGGTTTCGCAATTATAACGAATGTATGAAGTCATATCGTTTAGTGCATTTTCGTGTATCCAGTCGTTACTCTCTATGCACTGCACTTGTTCAGTTGACTCGTTGGAACCTATTAGGTTGTTACATATGAAATGTCCGTTTTTCGAATGCGAACGTTATGCAGCATTATCAAGAAATACTATTATAGTCTACAAATTTCGTACACACCATTTGCAGGAATAAAACTAATCTTTAAGATTCGCTTCTTTGAGTTTTCATTTGTATATCTAATTTCAACATTTTCAAACATATTTTATTCCACATGTTCAAATTAGATTGATAATTGTATAATCCGAAGTGACAGAAAAGTGAAGAGTGTGCTACGCATCAATGACTTAAGCAATGTAAAAGTGATAATAATTTTGACAAAATTATAGTCGTACATACATTCTTTACAGAGAGATAGGTAATAAAGTTATTAAGTAGTTATAGTGTAGTTATTATGTAGTTATTTATTCTACTGAAAAATACGAGAAGCCTCGATAAAAAATTTGAATAATGAATTGAAAAGTGCGCTGATGGCCATCTAGAGACTGTTAATGCAACTTATGTAAAAAAAAAAAATAAATCAAATTTTACTAAAGTTAATTCCAGTAGTACCTAAACATATAACTTGTCTTTAATCATAAGCAATACAAAAATTTTTATCTTTACAATATTTCATTTTATTTAATATTTGAAATACCTTTTCTCAAATCATTTACATAGCACTGAACCCACTACATCGTTAACCCTTAACTGAACTATTTGTACATACCTCTGTTGTCCCACTCAAATTTCTGCTTAATAATTATTGTTTGTGTAACTATTATTGATGTAACTATTTGAGTATTTTACTCGTCACGTTTCTATTTATCATTTCAATAGTGGTGAATATTAAATATATTAATAGAATCATTGCATTTGTAAAGCACATTTTGGAAGTCCACTTAAAGGTTAATGTATTACAACTAATAGACTTGAGTCCACTAGTCTCAGAGTCTCTCCTCCTTCACTATTAATGTGAATCGATCCGGCTGGATTTCACGGTTGCTCGTAAAATCTATCATAACCTAGATTCTCCCAGAACGCATATTCTCTTTAACGTGCGCCGTGACTCTGATTCGCTATTAGAAATTTCAGATGCAGATACGCCTAACTACCGTCTAAACAGCTTTGCCTAAGACCCCAAGAACTTGAGACACCATCGACACTCATGAAGAATTCAAATCCTGCCGGAGGGTAGTTTCCGGGCAAGGTTGCAAGCTATGAAACTAGTTACCCGTTGTTTGATGTGTTATCTAAGAAGAAGACCCACGGGGAAAGGCGTCGTGTCTTGTTAATACTTTAATTTCGTGCACGGCACGGTACAGTCCATGCCGACAGAGCCACCGGCTAACAAATGGAGCTCTGCCGACACGCGAACTTTCCGCTTGCACCACAGTGGAAGGGGTCCAATTGTTTGCTCACCGGATTGTTGTTAGTTAAAGTGCAAAGTTGCTGATAACTCGCGAAAGGGAAAACGAACAAGCGAGAGTAACGCATAGAACCCGGACGAAGAAGAAGGAAACCGTCAGCGGAACGACGCGGCGGAGACGGAAGTGTATTAAGCGAATGGATTCCCTCGCATCCGCACAGAATCTGCCAACGGAAGTGTGAGATCATCCAATCTGATCGTACTTGATCATCTCTGGCGAAGGAAAACCCCGGCGAAATGTTTCGGCTGTAAAACTCGCTGGATCGTTTCATCAGCGGATAACGTTAAGTGTCCGGATCAAGCAGGAAAGTTTTTGATTGGACCGGTCTGTCTGAGTGCCAATTTCAGTTTACTTAGCGGCAGCGGCAGAAAATCGATAAGGATTAAAAATAAAACTAACCGAACCGGCTTTTGAACCGGTGCACTTGCTTTGCAGAAATCTATCGATTTACCGGTATCGTTTGAATATGAATATCAACCTTATCTCGCTAACCAAACTTTCTTATAACGACCAATCAATTTGAAGACTTCCTGTCTTCAATCTTCACAGGATACAATATGGATGTTGCAAGCTCTTTTATCTTATAACAATTTTACTTAAAATTAGACGTGGTTATAACGCACACTAAACCCTCAAAGACAGAATTTGTCAGCTCCACTCACGAATAGTAATGCTTGTTCTAAATGATTGAAAACTGTACACATCATTAATATTTCACGACATATTACTGTACGTGTGCAGTTATAAGTAACATTGTTTAAAGAATATGCATACAATGATAACTTTATGTGAAGTTCATTTTCAAAGAATTGGTATTTGCAAACTACAGATGTGCCTTTAGCAAAACTATAGGCAGCATTATCAATGGACAATAAATTTATTTTTCTTATTGTGACTAAGAATTTGGTCGTTCATTGTAAAACTCGAATAATAAAATTTATTTTTCTTCTCTCTCTCTCTGTTTCATTTCATGTAAATAGAACGTATCGTTGTATTAACATCTTGTAAAACTAAGAAATCCTTCCACAAATGCAGTAATATTAATCAAGCAACAAAAAGAACGGTTAAACTTTACCTCAGGGAATCAGAAATTTTTTACTTTTCTTTATGTAATCATGTAGTTTTTGCCGAGAAAATACCGAAAATCCGAGTTTCAATCCTAGAAGATCAATCAATTTATCAATAAATTCTCAACTATTGATCTATGACCTTAGGAAAGACGGTTAGAGAATTGCCGGTGAGTAAAGTGTGAACAGGATAATGAAAAAAGCTTGAAACGGAGGAGTGTAGTCGGTACTTAAACGAAGAAAAGAAATTTTGCGAAAATTCACGGGTCATAGGAGACTGATGCAGTGCAATGAAAAGGTAAGGTTCGAGTTCAAGAGCCACGTATCGCGATCCTACTCGTAAAAATAAATAGCAAGAAGACCTTGCTTCTATTTCTGTGTATTCTCGTATTCGGTGGGCCGAGCGCCAGATACCGGAGCTATGAAATTTTTCTCGGCTGCGCTACAATTTCGTATCCGTACCATCGACTCTAACCAAGCCTTAACCAACCGCATTGTTCACCTCTCACCGTTCATTTCACTTGAACGTATGCCAGAATAGTCGCAAGCAACGTAATCAGATCCGATGAAAATGTCACCCGTGTACAGAAATCGTAATTTTACCGCTTGTTTAGCTCACGACAGATTTTTTTGCACGACTTTTACCAACATACAAGACGAGAATCTGGTTCAAACGGATTCAGATCGAACTATCGTGTCTTACAATTTCAAGAAATGTGTATACAGGGTGGGCCAAAAAAAGAGCGACACACGTAAGGTCAAGAAGACAGTGTGACTCAAAATAATAAATAGTAAGGAAATCACGTTAGTGACTTTATTTTCGAGACAAATATAATTAAAAATCAATCTAGCACAAGTGCACCTAATGACTGATGTTACAGATTTCACTGCGAACTGTTATTATGGTTAAATTTTGCCTCCGGAAACCAAGATTTTTTAATTTTTTTTAAAGTAATCCTGCAGATTTTGGCGAGAAAATGCCGAAAATCCAAGTTTCAATCCTAGGAGATCACTAGCTCAAAAGTTATGTGTGCATAAAGATGTGCGTATATGAGCGTTTTTGAGAGGTAAGGGCGCCACCATGTTGGTACGTAGTGACCGTCGCGCGTCACTTGACGAGCGGAGCAGCTAGATAATGCCGATAACGTAGAGCACAGATCTTTGAGAGGAAATCAACTCGTACACGATATCTAGCGGCTCCGTTCGTTAAGCGACGCGCGACGGTCACTTTGTACCAACATGGCGGCGCCCTTATTTACCATAAACGCTAAAAATCGCACATCTTTACACCAGTATAACTTTTGAACTAGTGAACTCCTATAATTGAAACTTAGATTTTCGACATTTTGTCGTAAAAATCTACAGCATTACATGAAAAAAGTTAAAAATTTCGGGTTTCTTGAGGTAAAGTTAAGCCGGTACTATGATAACTATTTCCAAACATCAGTGTGTTCCTCCTATATTTTCTATTAACAGAATAAATAAACAGAATTCGTAATTATTTGTATTTATACTTTCAAATAGACCAATTTAACATTACCCTTCGTTTCATTTTTGTACCATTGCATTTTATACAAAAGAACTTTGGGGTTTCCCTTTCCTTTCATATTTGTGCGTTTGGTTAAAAGTTTATTTCCAGGGATAGTATATCATATAATAGAACAACCCAACATGATTTTCCACTAACACGGTTACAAAATTGCGGGAGATCTTGATGCAGTGCGCAATTTTTTGATGCTCAAAATGAAGAGAGCTCTTCAAAGAAATACGTCGTTCTATATTACAAAATTTATAAAGATCTACCAAGAAAAAGTAAGTAGACAAAAATAGCAAACTTCTTGAAAAGAGCGGCGCATAGATATAAAGATGCTACAGGGAGAAACTCAAGATCGATGTTTTGCAGCAAAGAAAACCAGTCTCGTCTAATGGTGCTCAGCAGTTATAAACAAGAGCACAATCAGCACTCATTATTTAACGTCAATGTATATATTCCGGGCATTATTAACACTCGTATCGACCGAAATGGGTTTGTTAACTATTTCCACCAAACTTTTATATTAGTTTACAAATGTGTGACATTGGTATCAATGGAAAGCTGCTTATATGTCGAGAACCATTTACAAAACTGCACACAAGTGTTGCAGTTTGACTAGAACTTTTTTCTGTTTTCAAGAAAATCACAATTTCCTATTTGCACAAACATGTACGGAATAAACGTTTCAGTTAATCTACTGCATTTTACAACCCTTTGGTTGGAGCAGGAAAGCTGATAGCCATAACATTTTTTTTTATTTTATTGAAGCTCTTTAGACACTTAAATGGGTCCACTTCACTTTACAATGTGGTATTACAATTTAACAGGTTGGTATTACAATATCATAAGATGTAATTATGATTTAAATAGATAATTTACAATCTCTGAAGTACAACTGAATATAACTGCAAGCCTTAATATTAGGTTCCGCTATGAACATGTCAATGTCAAAATTTTAACATATTCGAACCAAATTTTAACATATTCGTCAAACATGATTATGATCCAAAAAAGGGTCCGACACTGGGAAGTGTATACTTGAAATCCGCGGGACCTTTCTCCGCTACCTAATAGATTAACCTGATTTGCTTTAAATCCCCTCTGTTTAATATTCGATTTACAATAATTCATATTTCCGCGGTGTTATTCCCTTAAATAAAGTTTTCACATTAGCCAACAGTGGTCGACGTCGTGTCGTTAAATGGTACGGCAGCTACGTAGAAAAGTTTCGTGTCGCAACGGCAGTTGATTAAGTCAAATTCGCGTCCCGTCCAGCGGATAAGCCGGTATCTGGTCCTTTCTGACGTTTACAGAGGATATAAACAGCAGGCCCTCCCCGCTGTGCTTCGGACTCCAGCATCTGATATCCGAGGCTCTCCTCTTTCCCGAGTCTCCGCAACGACAGTGGTGACAGTTCGATGAACAATTTCAACGCAGCGGCACTAATGCCATGCCGACGCTACGAATACATTTGCAAGTGCAAGCAGCGCCTGAACGAGAAGCCCTGACCAAATACCAGATGAATGGGCGCACGGCAATGTTCTGCTCCACCATCGACTGACTGGAACGACTGGAAGTACCGGCTGGAATCCCCCGACGATCGACTCGCGAATATGTACCATCGCGATTCGAATTCCAGCCTGACCCGTCTATCGGACCGATTATCCGTTACGGCCCGTTTAGAGGAAATCCGGTCAGTCGGCGGAGATATTGTTGCTCCTTCTATTGATCAGTCTGACAATCAAACGATAATCTTCTGTAATGGAGGGCTCCTCCAAAAATATTTGTTTTTCCTTACTTATTGGACTCTATATGAACAATCTCTCGTTGAGAGTAACAGGGATGCTTAGACTGTAACAATATAAACTTAGTGTCTCATAGCTTACTCTCATAGCTTAGTGTCTCATACTGGGTTGAAAGATGGCACAAAGTATTTTCATTGGATAAACTATCGAATGACCTACTGCAAATTCAATTTGATTGGGGTGCACTTTTGACTTCCCTATCCGGCTATATCCTTTACAGATAGTTGGAAGTTTTAGGTGAATAACGCACAGTGGTCAATTTACAAATAAAATATCAAACAAATTCATATCCATGTTACTTGTATTAATTGCGAACAAATCAGTCTCAGGGGTTCCCTGATCTGTAGAAACTGATTTTAGGATTAGAATTATGGAAGGATGAAAAACTAACCTTATAGGGGATTTTTCACTCTAATGGAATGAAACTGTACATTTTAAAGTAGTAACGTTTTATATAAGTCAGACCTTACTTACTTGGATCATACAATTAAGAATGCAGGACAAATTTTCGTGGATTTTCAAAGAAGTTGTGAACATACTTCGCGACTTGCTGCTCAAATTTTTAAGAGGAAAATTCAAAGCATAAAATGCAATGTTGTTGTTACGTGTGAAATATTAATTGAGCAAATCACGAGAACGAAATTTTCAAGCAAACTGTTTCGTGTACCAAGTACAACGTTGCAACTGTGTATACTACATTGGGTTGGTGGGAAAATAATGTCGGTTTTAACCGCATTAAGAACAGATTACTCCTTATTATCGATTATTAATGCAGGATTAAGAAGCTTACTGAACATTATGGGACGGTACCGTAGGAAACAGTGGAAATCGTACTTAATCAATAATATAGATGGCTACGTTACTACTCCCCCAATCTAATATGCAACGTACGTACGTATTATTAAATACATTGTTTACGAAATTGTTTCTTACATCTTACCAGCAAATTTCCTTATAAGGATAAAAATAAATAAATAATAAATAAATAAATACTTCCTTATAATTGGCGATTCCCGAGGTCATTTGAAACAACTTCTTCCTTTGCGAAAATGTTCTCCGCAGCTTTGTTAAACAGATATTAACAAAAAAAAAGGGACCAATCAGTACGCAGCTATAGCGGTTTCTATAAGCGGTTGCTATAACTTTTTAACAAAGCCGCGGAGAACATTTTTGCAAAAGAAAAAATTAATTCAAATGACCTTGAGAATCACTCCTTGTAATATTCAGACATCTTGTAATATTCAGTTAGTCCACACAAGTGCGATAAATGGTATTTACCATTTTTACGCCACAGTTTTACGATTTCTACAATTTATTTTGATGAATTACATTATTACATCATTTACAATGTGCACATGTTGCTCAGACTTATTCTTACACAACGGTTTTTCATAGAGCTAATACGCACCTAATTTTGCACGTGTGCTGCAATTAATACAAAATATTTTCAGAGAATTTCTATCAATTAGCACCGAATCAAGTTCTGTACTTAAATGCAAAACTGATTTTAGTAAATTATTTACACATTTACATCAAATCAATTTCATTTAACTACTTAATTTTTTATAAATTATGATGATCATGTTCTTCGATAGGAATAATTCTGAAATAATTCTATACTGTATACGTATGTAAAATCACAACTAAAAATCTCACATTAATGTAATCTTTATTATTGTTAAGTAGCATTTATTTAGTATTTTCTCCGCAATTTCAACCAATTGCAATGTTTTCAAAATTTCGTTTTCACATTGTCTGATAAACTAATGGTTCTAACCGTTTAAAAAATCCAAGTTGTTTAATACACTTTTAGAAGAATTCTTGTTTATCAAATAGTTATACAAGTAAGTGGACTTATAACGACAAAAGTCTAATTCCGCAGCAATCAGGCGGTCAGTAGACATTTATTTTCGATAACGGATAGACCTTAAACTTTCTCTTTATCCCGGCAGCAACAAATGCCAGCGAAAAGGGATCGAAAAAGGACAGTATCCGCAGAAGCAGATGCAAAGGGAGAGTCGATATGCCTCCCCGAGAAGACCTATCTGTCCACGGAAGCAAAAAGTTTCTTCATTTGTCGAACGGCGTCCATTGCATATGTCCGATTCGAGAAGCTGAAAGTTCCGAAAAAGTCCCTGATACCTCGTAACACGCGTGTCTGGCTGCTCAAACTTTTCTCCACGTGAACACCGGACAAATGACGAAGATTCCTCGGCCGTACCCCGTCATCGATTCGAGTTACATTATTGCCTCTATTCCGCCGCGAATCTCGCTGTATGAACGTTCAATTTGATCCCCGTTTGAGTTATGCTTTCCCTAGAAAACTATTGGTCGTGTAGGAACTGGGAAATGGAGTGGAAAGTAAACGGAGCACGTTTATGGGTCACGTCACGCGTGGTCACGTATCTACATTCGCATATTTCTGTCTACGTGCGAAACACCGCCTCCGCGAACAGTTGCGTGTCGAACAATTCGATTTATCGAAGGTACGATCGACGGATAAACAGTAAAACAGATTCTCACTCGATTGGATGCCACGTAGGAAGACAAAGTCCCTAAAATCTTTTTTCGTGAGATCACTTTTACTACAACGTACAACGTACAATGTCCTTGAGTAAAACGCATGCATGCACGCGTGAATAATTGGAAAGAACCTGTATAAAAATTAAGAAACAAATGTATCCAACAGTTGTACCGTACTGTACGTGCCGAACCTCTCGTTGCCTTCATCGCGCCATTCGTAGAATTCCAGAGAAGCTAGAATCCCGGGCCGCGAAAGGTAATTAAAAGGAATTCAAAGAGCCACTTTACGATTGTACGCGGGGGAAGCACTTAGGACGAGGCGCGGTAAGTAGCCGTGTCAATAACGAAATTTCTCTGGGCGAGAAAGTCTCTGTCCTCTATCGGCTTTTCAAAAATGTCGCATCGACCATCGAGCGAGTGGCCGGTTATCGAAGGATTTTAACAAGCCAACGGTGCCGGTGCAATAACGAAGGCCTCGAGAGACGGATAGGTACCGGTGGAATATAAATCGAAAGGGTTCCACAACAAAGGTGACTCCTTTTGAAAGACAACGGAACTCTGATCAGAAGAACAATTAGACGAGGAAAGCCGTAGAGCCGAGGGTCTTGTCACGGCGAGCATTCGGTGAAGATAAAGGAGGACGGTTGCTAGGACCAAGGGAAATTAAATCTACCCGCTTCAATGTCCCCATCCACCCTCATTACCGTGGAAAAGCGTAAAGATCCCGTCGAAATGAGAAGACATTGTTACACGGAACGAGCAACGGGGAAATCCACGTTTCCCGTTCCAGAAGTTCCCTTTGGTCCTTCTTCGCATGCTCGCGGCTCTCGTTACACACGTCGCTAAGCATCGTCGCGTGCGAACCACCTTACCGCCTGGAGGACGAAACTTTTCGGGCACAGACGTGTAATCGTACAGAATTCGAACTGTCGCACGTCGCGTCGCAACAATGGCAGCGACGGCGGTGGCAGCGTCGCGACGCTCGTCATTTCCGATGCTTCGGTAATCGCTAATCGAAATTACCGTTCGAGCCGAGGAACTATCCGTGAACAAGATACGACTGATAAGTTCGAAACTTATTACGAACATAAGCGACGTACAGTGCTGACGAGAATGTACACACCCGGACGACAGTCTTGATGAATGGCTTGGATTACTCGGGATATATGTACGTCGAAATTAGCTTGCTTGGATGAATAGAGTCTATTATCTTCAGCTACTTCACGCTTCCGATGGCTCCCACTATGATCGTTCCCTAACTAGTTTGGGTAACACGGTTTTCAACGAGTCACATCTTCATTCGGTGGCCTGCATAAACCGATCGTTAACTTATTTTCGGACTCGATCGTAATTCCAAAATTTACAAGCAAAAACCGCAATTATTTTTCCACCAACTGAAAAAAGTATAGTTAAGTATAGAAAGCATAGTTAAACGCGATCGAATTCATAGAATTAATAGTCGCATAAACGTGCCTGACACCCGTTACGCAAGTTCGATACACGGGGATCAAAGTTACACATGCCGATGCCTGAAAGCATACGGAGGGTCTGATCAATGCTTAATTGCATCTACCCTCTGTGTCCTCCGTGTTCCGTGAGATGATAATTCCAAAGTAAAGGTGAATCGGGTTTCGTCAAAGGAAACATGGAATGATGTATTACGTCGTGTCATCAAGTACAAATACTGTCCCGCTGATTGGACGCTAATCCAATATCAAATTCGATACAAGTAGAACGGAAAGTGACATGACAATTCCGACCGCCTTACTCGTGATTAGATTTATTTCCAGGTGACCATTGAGAGGCATGCGCAGCATTCTGAAAATCAATTGTCCGGGCAACGATAACGGGACGCGGACGAGATCAAGGCATGTGAGAGGAACAGTTTGATAGGCACAAGATTGGCGATGCTGAAACAATACCATTCCCTCAACGGCCAGTTATTACCGGAGATAATTATTGATGCTTAAATGATTTCAGTTAACCGGCCTTTGGCGCGGTACTTAATGCCTAGATTAATTCATCATTTGAGGTGTCCAATGCTTCGCGAGGCCTAGCAGTTCATTATAGAGATCAGGTCAGAGATACTTTCAGCAAACGGGTTGTGTTAGAGGTCGACCCTCTGTTTTAGGTTACTACAATAATATCTTCGTATACAGAGCCACTCAAAATGTGAACAATTGTCATTTTTTGAAAACCGATGACATATTTTGTTGGATGATGTTTAATAGTAAATTCTCTTATATGTTTCTTTTAACAGTATTAACAGGCAGTAGTCTAGTTCAGAGTCGAGCAACCTCTTCCCCGCCTTCGCGACCCCCAGCATTAGTTTGCCGGTTCCCCTACTCTTCAGCACCATTTCTAGCTTGACTTTATCTCAAAATAGTTACATTGTTATTCACAGTATTAATTGATTATGGACTATGCGTTTGGGTCTAGTTTTAAGTAACAGTGTTATACGTGGTACTGATTGACCTCGATTTATAAATCAGGTTCCACCTAGACGCTGCTCAAATTTAGCTCATCTTTCGTATATTTAAATTATTTTCATTCGGAATGCGGGTTCATAAATTTTTAATTCACCGTTATTAAGATTGCAAACGTGCATTTAGCCAATAAATCTATTTCTATGAACCGCCAAAACTTCGAAGAAGTCTGAACAGGTAATGTAAAATGGTCACTTTTAGCGCTTCAGAGATCTAGTATTAATTAAATGGTCATATTGCATGGTAAAAGTTATATACGTATGATATAAGTTTGATAAAACCATTTGAAAACAATTACGAATGAAATTAATACACTTTTATGATTTTGCAAGTGACATTAATTCAGCTTAATTGCTCTTACAGCTTCTGAAACTAATGATACGTAGACTCCTGCATGAAATTCGGTTAAGTTAATGATTTATTAGTTAGTTTGATGAAAACGTCGCTTTAGGCCGAGGCAAATATCATCGCTTACGTGATAACGATGTCGATGATACGGTAATTATGACAATAAATTTTACACTAAATTACTAACGGGAGCTATTACGAGGTTTTCGTCGCTATGACAAGACCTGAATGATCGATGAGCACACCCAACGGCGATTTATCATAATAGTAAAATTCGAACTATGCAAAAACCCTCTCACACCTAACGTCGCAACATTGAGTGACTTTCATTATATTCGATATATTATTTTTGCTTGTATAAACAATTTAAATCGCGTATTCGATAGTTCCACGAATCATTTTTACGATTAACAATAAAAGTTCTAAAAAAGACATTGATTTTTTAAATGATATTATTGCTAATATTCATCACTTTTCAAAAAATTGTGCAACATTTGTATCAAACATTTTTTTAAAATTTTAAATATAACAAAAGTATTTCCAGATGGATGCTTTCATATCAATGTTAGATCGTATTTAGATGAATTGACCTATTTAGATTTAAATTAGATGAAATTCATTAAAGGACAAGCAAACTGTGGACATGCACATTTTTAATATCTTAATCAAGAGATACGAGACTCATAAAGTAGAATTGTATTTTTTGCGTTTATAGTATTAGTAAGATAAAATAATATACATTGTTCGATCCCGCCGAGATTTTCTTTTTACATAAAGTCAATCGTCGCGAGACAACAGCTGCATAAAGTTAAAGCTGAAAGCTTTTTCTCCGATTTCTAGCCATCCTTCGAAAATTAGAAGAATGCTAATTCTCGAGTGGCAGTCGCGTGTTGACGTTCGAAGAGTCATGACGTCTGTTTTGTTCCACGAGGTACGCGTGTTATGATCTGCCATTGGATATGTTACGGTGAAATGGCTGGTTTCGCGAAGGAACGCCGTATTTTACTTTCGCGATTGAATACTTGAAGATTTCGGGAATTCGAAGTTGCTTTTTATTTTGAAAGTTGGATCGGCGAGACGTGCCGTAGCAGAGGTAAACGTCGACTGCTGGGTACACGGGTTTGGGGTCTTATATATTAATGGGTAATCTTATTTGGGGTACAAAGGTTTGGGACTGTTTCATGGTTCAAAGTGTTGGGTGCTGAATCGGTTGTGGACTTGGGCCTGGTGACGTGTTGTGAGGGTTGTGTTGTCTTGGCCTTATCGGGCCGTGACAAATGCGAAAATCTGTAAACAAAAAATTCCATAACACTTTCGATCCCTGGTTTGAATCGAATTCTGTCGCTTATGAGTCCAAAAGCATCGAATAGGATACGTATTCGAGAACTTCATTCAATTTCACGAAATGTTTTCACATTCGCAAACGCCTCTACCGTTTAAACGTTTGAAAGCGGAATATCCCTGGTCTTCATTGAAGTAATTAAAAATATTTAAATTATTAACTAAGGGACAGCCATCAGCTAACCACTCGGCGAGTGAAATATTTATACAAAGATAATAGAAGTAGATGCGTACGTTGACCGTCCCCTCCAAAGAAACTCTAGCACGGTAAAATTTACAGATTAACTCGTTTGCCGTGCCATCCAGCCAGCCCCCTCGAAAGTTTACGAACACCTTTGACCAGAGACGAGTCCGTGGTTGAATCTGTTGATTCGTGCATTAGATACAGCTTAATACTCCGCTGCTTTCGTCCGACGTAATTTGCGAACGAAATGCAGACCGGTAACGTGGAAGCAGATGTACAAGCGTTCGTGAAAAACGTTTCAGATTTAAATCGCTCTTGAGGGAACGGTAGTTCTTGAACAACTAAAAACACGATTTTCTGAGCAAAACTTAGCGATGTTCAGACGTGTGATATTTTACAATTATTGGAACAGTTCGATTCCCCGTGGAGGACGAGAATATCACTCTCCAAATGATATCATATACCCACATAATACTAATTCATGAACGCACTGACGACAAATTAGCGTACAATTACATTGATACAGTTATTAAACTATAAATCCGACTGCCAATCGTTTCTATAAAGTGAAATATTCAAATGAGATTATCAGATTAAGTACAGTTACTGTGTTCCATCAAATATAGTTATATATTACTATAGTATTATTTGTAATATTATATATTGGTTATATAAATATTACAATATTATATATGTATGTATCAGTTATTATAATAATATATTAATATAATATATAATATACATATATATTATACACGTATATATACTTATAATACGTATGATACGTATATATACATAATATTTATATGTATTTATATGTATTTGTATGTATTTATATGTATTGTTTTTTTATGTATTTATATGTATGTATGTATTTATATGTATTTGTATGTATGTGTTTGTGTGTTTATATATATATATAACAGTATTATATGTTTTTACTTTAGTATGATAATATAGTCTACGAATAAAATAAACGATGATATTTTTATCAATATATTTACGTATATTATCAATAATGATAATATATGTAAATGTATATATGTAATACGTGTTGATCATTATCAATAATGATTATGTTCATTATTTTATCAATATATTTATTTATTTATTCACCATTATATTATTTTGTTTATCAATGAAATAAGCAACAACCATATCTTTATCAATTGTACATTTGCTACTATTCGCAATAACTTGTAAACATTTATTAGGTAACTCGAGTCTGATTACTTATTAGTACACTGCGGATTTTTATACATTTATGGAGAAATTGGTTGGGTGAAATATAGAGCAATTAAAGAATAGAAAAATTTAAAAACATTTTTATGTTGTTTGCAATATGTAAAATTCATTAAGCGGGGAGCTAATTTTTATTTAACTCCTGCTTCCCACAATTCGCTAGATACAGGAGTTGTGTATTCACATTTTTTCCTCTTCTTACTAAATTTAATGAATCAGAAATAATTCAGCAGAATTCTTAAATTCTTGAAATATTTTCACTGTGTGGTTTTTGATTTATTCATTTTTTGTCATAACTACATAAAATCCGCAGTCTGGTCGTTAGAATGATAAATGGAAATTGTTCATGGCACTACTTAATATTTAGGAAAATTGTAGAAATATTCTTCTTAAAAATTACATAGACGTCAATTGCAATTCTAGTCTGAAGGATTATTCTGTAATTACAAATTATATTAAAGTAAATTTTGTAGTTACTACCCCACTGTTTAGATTTGAATAAAGTTAGTAGAAAATTAAGAGCTGTGGAAATGTACAAAACATTTTTATGTTATTAAAATGACTTTTATATATAGTATTTATGTATGTATTATATTATTAATAAACGAAACTTGTAAAATCAAAATGAATTTCAAGAAACAAGAATTCATTTAGTGATTTTGCTCGATAACAGATTTTAAAATTACATTCTCAAGATAATTTAACGCAGGAACATACAATGTTACACGTCGTTAAACATCAAAGGCGTTCATTTCACAATCGTTTGAGACAGCATTTACATAAACTCGTGAAAACAATAAAAATTTCACAAACAATGCAATTAACATACTGCGTTTTCGGAGAACGTATGCTGAATGAACGAAATCTTTAAAATTTACGAACAAATGTAACAATGAGCACAATGCTACTTGGAATAAACTTATATTTTCCGTACATGCATGGATCAGATGGAAGTCGTTCTACACGGAGAAAACCGAAATACCGAATATAGAAGTGAATATGTAAAATTTACGACCGTGAATAAAACACGGCCGTGGTTCGGTGATTGCATGGGGGTTTATCGCGGTAAAATAAAATATCTTGTATAAGTCTTGTCCTTGTAGAAGACATTTTAGTAAAAAGAAAAATAATTTAATAAAAATAACCTTAAAATAGTTAGTGCTTCTTAAATGGCTCTAAAATCAATAGGATTGTGTAACTGCAGAAGTGCTGTTTTAAGCAATTATGGTAGACTACATAATATAACATGTATACACAATTCACCCCAAAGAATCTGAATAATAGTGATTCCATTAAAAATTAACCGATGAATTTGTGCAAGAAATAAAAGGACTACAGTATAAGACTTCAAATTTAGCATATCTGCAGTGCAGATTTATATGCATTTATGACATTTGCCAACTCGCAAAGTACACTAAAGCACTCATATTAATACATATTAATAGTAGTTTCACTCTATTTTTATTACAGCGAATATTTTATTCGGCAAGATAATTTCTGTCTTATTCTGATTTCTATAAAATTATCTAAAAAATTGGAATCTGCATGAAAATGCAGTCTGTGTGTACCTATGTAATTTTGCACGTGCATTCCTTATTCAGTTTTAACTGTAAGTGATCGAGTACTTTCGCGAGTTGTAAAATACAACTTTTATTATTTTCCGACCAACTGCAGTTTTTCTCAAAATTTCTTTCCAGGTCGTGTAGTAAATTGTTCTGACTTTTCAGCAAAAACAAATCCAAGTCGAATGGTCAAATATTTAAAAAGTTATCGTCTTTTTAAGAGTGTTCGAATATTAATGGGAGTCACTGTATAGTAGACTTTTCAGATCGTCTAAACCCGTCTGTAAAACCATTTTGATTCGTCTGTCAATAACACCGTAGTGTTCAAACTTTCTTCATTTTAGCGCATCGTGCCTACCATCGTTTTGGAATGCTGCAGCAAACACGATTGTCGCCTGTTACCGAACGTCTAGAAGATAGACCTTACAAAGCTGTTTAGCAGATCGTTTCCTGCTCGACAGACTGTGTCTTCAAGGTGGATACACGATCAACAGAAGCCTCAACGGCGGCGTCCTTTGTTCCGCTTTAACTGGCTGAATCGACACGGGCTGTCAAACCTACAAAAGTACCATGTCGACCGTTCGCGCGAAAGTGTACGCGGCGACATCCTGCGACGGTTCTTAGTAACGAACGATAAACTTTAACAAACGTAGAAATACGGGAGAATATTTTTCGCTTGTTGGCAACCCGCCTCGACGGAACCCCGAGGTCTCCATCCGACTCCCTGGGGAACGAGACAGCGCCGTGCAGCCAGCATCGAAGAATGTCCTTGAATGCACGAAGAATTTCAACGGCGTCTTTGGAAGATCGCTTCAACTATTTGCTGTCCTTTCTTGAACAAAATGATACCACACTAATCTTTCATTTCTCGAAAACTACATGGAACTTCTGAATGAAGCATACAGCACCATAATCAGGCTGAACTTTCCAATTGCTCCCCTCCCCCCTCCCAGCTTAACAAGCACAGATTTATTCTAAATAAACTTATTGATCAAAGTAAGCAGCTTACTAGCAACACACTCTGTCAATGAATTACAAGCGACTCGTCTGTGTTGCGGTAGAAAAATTTTTGATGTGAAAAGGCAGACTTACAGCAAAACAAACAAGCACTATCACGTGCGAAACGCATACTACACCTACAATTTCACAAAAACCTCAAAAAATATCTCTTTGGAGCCCGTTCCGTCGCAAAAGAACCGTACAGGTGGGGGTTTGCCTTCGGACGTTGTTTATGATGCGTTCGTGACTAAATGATCACTTTCAACGATTAGGCACGGTGCAGCATGTGGCGACCGTTCGAGCCATCTCCTACCTTTCGTTTGTTTTCACTTCCTAAAGTTACGAAACGTCATAAATTAAGGCCTTACGAAGGATCACCCAAACCGAAAGATACGGTTCTGAAGTGTCGAGGGTCAGCCTTGTTGAGAGACCGGCATCAACTTACTTAGTTCACTTAAACAGGGTGACAAATCATCAAGGATGCGCTAATTGGGTAATGCAACATTCGGCAGAATTAATCAGTGCATTTCCTCTTCCATGAGGATCGCCCTCTCGATACATAGAGGAGCCTCACGAGACATGACTGCAGTACTGGAAGTCGGCTTCACACCATTGAGTTGACTCTCACAATCGTGATACTGATCAGTTCTCAGTTTAGTCGCAAACGAATCGCATCGGTCGAGATCCAACGCGTCGAGACATAACTGCAGGACTGGAAGTCGATTTCACGCCGTTGAGTTGCACTCTCAAACACCGCGATACTCATCGGTTCTCGGTTTAGTCACAAACCTTCGCAACGGATCGCAACGGATGAGATCCAATGCGTTGAGACATAACTGCAGAACTGGAAGTCGATTTCACACCGTTGAGGTTTACACTCAAACACCGTGATCCTCATGAGTCCTCAGTTTAGTCCATTCGGACGCGCGAGAAGCTACATTCGTAAAAGGATCATTCGCTACATTCGCGATCTTTCATACAAACGGATCGCACCAGACGAGATCCGACGCGTCTAAGGCAGGGCCTGCTAGATTAGCCTTACTGACGAATCCTCTAGCAGGTCTGGGACGAAACGCGCTTCCTTAATCAGTTCAATCACTCGACCATTGAAAGGGCTGCCCAATATTAATTTGGCGGGCAGTAAAAATCGGCGGTATCGGGAGTCGACGCGTCCGCGGTCTATCCGGGCCCAAGATTTACAACCTTGGGTGGAACAATCGTCCGCGCATCGCTTTCGAAATCCCCAACCGAACAGAGCCTTAAGGCGGTGGCCCCGCCGTGCATCCCCTCCATAACTCCGTACGCGTACACGAGATTTGCAAGGGTACGGGAGGCCCGCTCTCATTTGTTAACAATGCAAAAATAGTACTGTTCTGTAGTCAAAATCGCTAGATAAAAGTTCAATCTAGGGTGGAAAGGTCCTCAGAAGTCCTACTTTTGCGTTTTTTAGCCGTAATTTGCAATATTCAGCAGCATACTGCTTGTCGAGTGACATTATCGTAAATATCGAGAGATTCAGAGCTCGTATGGAGTTCGTAGGATCTTTCCTAAATTACGGCTAAAAAACGCAAAAGTAGGACTTCTGAGGACCTTTCCACCCTAGATTGAACTTTTATCTAGCGATTTTGACTACAGAACAGTACTATTTTTGCATTGTTAACAAATGAGAGCGGGCCTCCCGTACCCTTGCAAATCTCGTGTACACGTACGGAGTTAGGGAGGGGATGCACGGCGGGGCCACCGCCTTAACAAACCTATGGAATCATAACAGAAAAAAATCTAGACCTTGCGTAAAATTCGGGATAATATATATATATAATATCAGTCCAGCTGTTTATATGAACAGAAGAGATCAAACAATAGTGACTAGAGTACGAATAGGTCACGCCAACCTAACCCATATTCTTCTCTCATCAGCAAATCAAGCCCAAAGATTTCTGATACATGCAACATAGAAATCTTCATCGAACATTTTTTCACCCAATGTCTCAAATATCAATATAAAAGAACACAGTATAGCAGAAAGTTCCAACTTGTTCCCCTCCGAGACCACAAGGTCCACACCATTAGTCGCGCCTCTTCCCACTACTGGAAAGAAGTAGTTCGCACTACTATATGACGGTGAAATCTAATTGTAAGAGTGAGGGAAGTACTTTAGCGGGTAAGGAGTCGTGTATGGCTCGCAAGCCACATGTTAGAACTTCCAGTAGTATCGAATATAGTTATCCTTAGGAAAACGCTACAAATTGAAAATTCTTGTGCTAAAACATTAGCATTCTGGAAAGATATCGGACTTGTGGCGGTTATCTCCAAGTGTTTAACACGTTCCGTGCCACGTGTACCACCGGTGGTACACGTTAAACGTTCCATTCAGGCCGCGAGAAAAAACGTGGCACGGAACGCCAGACAGGAGAAATCGAGGGGAATACAGTTACCCTCACTCTGCCATTGCCGGGTTAGTCATAGCGCAGACGCAGACGCAACAGTAAATGGGAGAACAGCGTCGTAGAAGGGGATGGGTAGAGCTAGACCCGCTAGATTGCCGTACCGACGAGTCCTCTAGCTGTCCTAGGACGAAACACGAAGACTAAACTCTATCGTCTAATTTAGAACCACCATATTGAACCTTTCAGTGAATACGTCCTTTTGCAAATATTAACTTTTTTACTCTTTGTGTTGTTTTGTTAGCCGAGGTTTTTGCCTCATTTTTAATTTTCGAATAAACTTACAGGCAGTGTTGAGCAAATTTTATTTTAAAAAATAAATAATTAAATAGTAAATAAACGTGTGATCTTAATTGCAAATAATAACTAAACTTTTTATTTAAATAAAAGTAATTTAAGTAATTCCAAAAGTGATCTATTTATTACTTCTTATTTGCAAATAAGAGATTATTTATTATTCGGATTGAGGTGGAAATCAAATAAATAGTTTTTGGTCTTTTCTTATTTCTTGTATTTTGTATAGGTATACAGTGAACACGTAGCGAAATTGATATCGTCATTATCCGTATGTATAATATTCACGTAAATACAACTAGTTTTTGTAGTAATTTGTTTTTCCAATAAATAGTTCGCAGTTCATGTTTGACTTTAAAACGACTCTTTCTTGAAACATACTGTCTGAAAGTTTGTTCGATTTTGGCATATTGGTCATAGTGGCCAAAGAAAATACCCGCTCGACTGAAGCCTATAGGTCTGTTATATTTTATAAATATACGTTTTATAGCCGCGTACGCATCCAGACTATTTAAATCCAAGTTCGGATCTTGAAAATATTGTATTAGATGTTCTGATGCAGCTACTTCAGGATCAGTTGGTACTTTATTTACTACATCAAAATCTAAAAACTTTTCAAGTTTACTGTCCCTGAAACTTGAAGTAGAAGGAATATCTTTTGTATCGTGTAATTTTGCATAACTTTTGGTCACAGCCTTCTTGAAATAAAGAAGTAAAGAGTCATGAAATTTCCTAGGAACAAACGCCAACCACCTGTTTTTCATCTGCAGGTGTAAAAAGGAAGCTATATGTAGATGCATTCCTTGACGTATCAGTGTGTTAATTAATGACGTGCAAAACACCCAGTCCTTTCCTTTTAAATTTATTCGTTTTCGATATCCTTTTCTCCTTGAAGAATGTCTAAAGCTTGTGCAATTGATTGTAAACATTCTAAATACTCCCATACGAAACATTTATGTTCTTTCAACAGTTGGTATTTTTTTCTAAGAGCTCGGAAAAGTTCACCAGGTTTATCTTTTACTTTATAAATTCCGACAAAATCGGCCGGTTCAGAGCTGATCCGTGCGTGTCTGCTATAGCAATCTTTTCAGGTATATAGCCAGTGGTCGGGCCCGTCCGGAGGGCCTAGTTGCAAAGGGTGTGCTACAGGCACTAATTATTAATAAATACAAATACAATTTAATTTATTATTTGTCAATACAAATAATTAGAATTGTATTGTATAATAATTGAAATTGTATTTGTAAATAAAAATTAACTTTATTATTTTAAATAATTCACGTAGACTTGCTCAAATAATAAATAATTATTTTTGCTTTTTATTTGAATATCCAAATAACAAATAACTTGTTATTTAAATTTTTATTTAAATAATTATTTATATTAAATATTGCCCCACTCTGCTTACAGTCCAGAAGAATACAGTGAACACTTAAAACTTTTGTAACGAGCAAAGATCAATGTCGAATTTGAAGCAACACGAATAATGATAATGTTGACGGTCTACCACACAACCTTTTCTCCCATAATTTACACGAAAACGTACGTAACATTCCAATATGTCGGCGGATGGATTTGGTAGAATTTTTAAGTCCTTCTAGCTCACAAACAAACCTGACGATGGCCGACGTGGACAGTCTTCTCGTGGAGACGCCACAGCCAGTGTCCATTGCCGGTATCTTCGAGCGTGCTCAAGAAACGTCCCTCGAGGTCAATAGCTCGCTCGATCCTCCGGGATCATCCGGCTCAGCGAACATCCGCGTCGTCCTTGGATACTTTTGTTCCGCGCAACTGTTTTTCGAGCCCCCTTTACTAATGACGGTTCAAACCGGATCGTCATATTTTACGGTGGCGTCGTCTTCCGCGTTATCGAAGCCACCCGAAGAGGACACTCGAGAATCGATCACGCTCCGGAATAAGCGGACGGAGAAGGGTTGTCGAGTTTTTGAGTTCACCGGCGTTTACGACGTATTTAACTTGACTTGCCTGCAGCGAGAACTTTACGGCGAGAAGGAGATCGCCGGTGTAAAATACAGATCGATAAACTTTCGTTCTTGTATTTAGGTTTCGAAACGTTGCGTTGGCTGATGTAAGGGAGAATTGTCTGCGAGGGGGCGGGTTGCTTCCTTGGAAATCACGTATACAGGGTGTCCCGTAACTGGTGGTACTACCGAGCAGGGGATGATTCTACATGAAAAACTGAGTCGAAAATATAGAATAAAATTTGTTGATACAAGGCTTTGTTTTCGAGGAAAATGAGTTTGAACATTTGTCTAGTGCGCGTGCACTCGGCTTACTTGCGGCTCAACGAACTTTATTCTGAGTTACCTCAACCTTTTTTCGCAAAGGTTTTCGAGGTTTGTATACATCGAATAAATCGAAGGTCGAGGTTACAATGTTAGAATTACCTTTGAGGAATACGTTTAATTCATAAATTGCTGGAAGTGCTGTCCACGTTGTTGTAGACATAATTGTGCTCTTCGTATTAAATTCCTTCGAACCTCTTGTAATGTGCAATTATTATGTTGCTTGAAGTGTTCAAACGCTATCACAATTTTTTGATGTAATTGTTCGATGCTCGTTACGTCATCACGATACACAATCGATTTCACCTGACCCCACTAATAAAAATCTAACGGTGACAAATCCGGAGATCGTGGCGGCCAAGGTACTCTGCCACTGCGACCGATCCAGCACTGATAATTTTCACTTAAAAAACGTCTTACTTCGCAACTGTAGTGCGGTAGTGCTCCATCCTGTTGAAAAATTAGCGTTCTTCGAATCGCAAGAGGCACATTTAGTGCACGCGCACTAGACAAATTTTCAAACTCATTTTTCTCGAAAACAAAGCCTTGTATCAAAAAATTTTATTCCATATTTTCGACTCAGTTTTTCATGTAGAATCATCCCCTGCTCGGTAGTACCACCAGTTACGGGACACCCTGTATATCTGTTCAGTATTTGTAAATACAGCATTTGCACGATACTATCTACAGTTGCAACCAAAAAAATTGAGCGTACACAAACTATAAAAACCTTAATTCTTCGACCGACTCGAATTTTTTCGCAAATAAAATTTGAGGCCTTAACAAATAGTCAACCCAGACTATTAAAAAAGAACTGAAACAATGCGTTCATATTATTTTATTAGTATAGAAGAAAAGTGTTAAATATTAAAGGGTTCCATAGAATTTCAATCTTTCTTATACAGGGTGTTTCTTTTAAATCGAACATTAAAATTATATCCATTGGTGTTGAAGATAGAAAAAAGGGACAAAGATGGATTTGAATAATATTTAATTTGTTCATGCAATTGCTATAAAAAATAAAATTTTAATTTACTTATTCGTTTGTTACATTCATATCTTGCAAATATACCAAATAAGGAAGTATGTAAAAAGTACTGTTCCTGTTTCGGCAAAACCGATATATATTTCAAATTGCAAAACGCCCACGCAAGGATTAATTAATTCATACGTCGGGTTTGGTATACCGTAAGGCTTCTCACGAGTAGCTGAACAATGCAGCCATAAATTGTGACCCATGCGAGACTCCGTTGACCATAGGCTTGACTGGTTCTCGGAATCGGTCTCTCAATTAGGTCAAACGATGCTGGAAATGGTTCATCATAGAGAAATCGTCGTTGTCCAACTTCAGAGAAAAAGGTGATCGATTTTCGAGCTTAATACTCCTTCTTCGATCGCCTGTTCAGTACCTATGTCGTAAACGTCGTGGAGAATCCGATAGATCAGTTTCGTATAAACTTTATGGATTTTCGATTTTTTGAAATTGTTATACGCAGTACTTGAGGAATATGGCTGGACGGTATTTTCCTTTAAGTTGTACCTTGTTTATAGGTAAATTTTTCGCTTTATACATGTTCATTTAGAAAACAGTTTACTTCGATATGGTTACTAACTTATTATAACAATGTCAAAGTTTTTGTAGCGCCATTTTAATACCGTCATTATGAAGCTGTAAGCCAGACTTGACCTTGACGTTTGCACTCATACTTATTTAACTGATTTACAGTACATTCGACAACAGAATAGCATAACTTATAAAAAACTGTATCTATTATCGTAATAATTATAATAAAATAAACTCTACTTTTAAATCTCTTTAATCGGTATTTAATATTTTTGTTGACTTTGGTACAAAAGGAAGTAGCTCGAATATTTAAATGGTATTTATTGTGACAGTGAGAGAGGTGTCGATTTCATATTCGGTGTAAAAGATTGTTAACACGAATATTAATTGATCATAAATTCATAGCACGTTTGAAACAGTACTCGATTTTTAATTGTTTTTTGTTGGTTTACTCAATTGATCCGCACGTGGAGTTGCTTGTACAGTGCAATTACCCCTTCAATTGTGTACGTATGGGATAATGGATGATTAAACCTCAATTGTGGCCATATGATATTTTGATGTTGTAACCGATAAAGTTCATCCATTCAGGTCAATTTCACATTATCTTACAGGTACAGCAAATAATTTGCTTTTTATAATTATCATAAATTCTTGTAAAAACAATTCTTGTAGAAAAACTATGTACGTATCTTATCTCTACATATTTTTTCCATATTGTAATATAATTAATATTATAACAATACACTCTTCTGTAAAATACCAATATTACAATGCGGATTTTATGCTTTTATATAAAACGGTAGAAAAACTAAAAGAATTCAATAATATTCATATATCAGTTTCACGTTATTAAAGTTTATATTTATATTTAAATTTTATATAAATTAGATTTATATAAAATGAAAAATATGTATAAAAAAAATCTAATAAGATTTAATAAAATCCATATATTCAGATTATTATAGACTCACATTATTGAAGTTACTAAAAGTGGAAAAAAATTCCAATTGGTTCCTGTTTCATCCAATTAAGGCAGATGATTTTTACTTTACATAAAAATCCGCAGTCCAATGATTATTGAATAAATTCTAAATACAACAAAAGAGTGGATCGCATATGATCGCCGTCACAGGAGCTCACACAAGATAACATACCGATCTAATTAAATCATGGAAATTTTGAAAAGTTCAGTCAAATTTTTTGTTTGCTAATACGTTTCTCGCTCGCGGAGTGAATTAGTCGTAATGAACGACAGCCTGATCATACAGCTTCGTTAAGTCAAAAGCATCCAACGTGCAAGACAATTTCTAACGATACGACACGACAGAAACTATTGTATAATTCAGCCGCTGTTCGGATCGACAGCGGAGGACATTCTATTAAATTGTCCAATTAAGTTGGAATGCGCGGAGTCGCGTAAAACGGCAAAGTAAATTGTTCACCATACGCAGCCAATTCGGCGTCCGCCGACAGTTTGACGCGGTCGTTTCATTCAGTGTCGAAAGTATAATTGCCCGTTCGAGAGAGTGCTCGTAAAAGAGTTAGCGCCGCACGATTCGGAAAATCCTCGACAGATTAACACTCGATTTCATAATGAAACAGGTACATGCCACCAGTTTTCCCCCTTTGCAGTTTACACCTGACGACAATGTCACAATGTGACACTTCGAAAATTATCGGGACGAGAGTTTCGTCCGAAGCCTCCGAGGGAACGGTCGCGAAGGCTGGCGCAGCTCAATACGGGCGCAGGATTTTACGTAGGATCGGGCGGGACGTTCCCCACGGCGCAAAGGGACCTCGCAACGGAACTCGGACAGATTTCCGAAGCTCGAAGATGTTTATTAGCAAATTCGTTGAGCTGTCGGTTAACAGGCCGGCAGCGAACAGCTCGAACGAAGCGCGTCGTTACAAAATTCGACGCGAACGCGGCAGATGAACGGCACACTCGCATTTTCGGACAATTCTCCTCTCTCTCTCTCTCTCTCTCTCTCTCTCTCTCTCTCTCTCTCTCTCTCTCTCTCTCTCTCTCTGGCCGCGTTGAAGTCGGCGGTACGCCGGCTGATCGAGCGTAGGGACGCGGTTCGCGGATTTTCCTACCGATTTCCGGTGGTTTACGCGAGTCTGCGCAAGTTCACCAGACTTCTCGGACTGTGCAGGACACGTACAGGGTGTATAAAAATTATATGTCTCGACCACACCATAGTGTGATTCTACACCTCATGATCGGTGAAGATCTGTTAAAAAAACTTCCCGCAAAATTGTCCTTGACCGACTTTTTTAAGGTTTTGAAGGTCAAAGTTTTTATGATTGCATCGTGTTCTACTCATCGAGAGGATAAAAAGTGTCAAAGGAACCATAGGTCGGAACTTACTCGTTCTCTCAAAAAGCAATTTTAAAGTTTAACTAAACTGCTGGAGAGATTTCACTGTTACCATGTGTTTACATTTGCATGTGTATCCAAAGTAAACAGCGATCAAATCGCGAACGGATTTTTTCCCCTTAATTCATTTTCCCTCCCCTCATCTGGCGACAGTGGTTCACACCTCTACGGCGAGACACGTGATACCAGACGAGCTCTAGATCTCGATCGATTTAGAACGAAAGATCAGTAGCGTCTTTTTTGTACAACTAATGTTAAAGCATATAACCCTAGTAGCATTTATATAATATTGTCGTCGTAAATTTCACGTTAATTAACCAACTATGATAACTGTAGGCTTAACGTTAGATATTCTTTGGCAAATTGACATAATAATAATAATAATAATAATAAATAAAAAAAATGTAATTTTTCGTCGTAGGCCCTATTTTGGAGATTTGTAGGCAAAACCAATAACTATATCCTAACTAACTCCCAACCGTTGCCCAACGTTGGACAACCATAAATGCTACTTTGGAAGTTATCATATTTGTTATACTGTATAGTGGCTTGTTTCATGTTTTACCAACAAACTGATAGCAAAGCGTTGTTCCGGAATTCGGACAACTAGAAATTGGGATAATAAGGTACGATTAAAATACACGTGGAATGTGTAGGTTAGAGTTGTCGACCACGTGAGTTTGAGCTTGGTAAGGAAAGAAGTAAGAGAAATGGCTGATTCAGGTACAATTCGATTAAGTTAAATTGAGCCTTTTACAAATCAAAATTATTATATGAGGTCTCTAAAAATTGTTAAAACCCTTAAAATCACTGAAAAAATGTTAAAAATTAGAAAAAAGGAAGGATTAGGTTAATACTCACTGTGATAAATTTTAACTTTCTAGTTTCGGTTCCATTAATTAAATTAGTTGGATTTTTTGGGGTTGATAATCAGAATTTAATGTGTTAATTGTAATCAATATTTTGATAAATTGAAAGCTCGATGCAAGCAATTCTCAATTTAAACAAAAATAAGAGAGTTCCATTTGGTTAACATTATAAGTCACCATCACTATTCCAGACAGTATAATTAAACATAATCGAAACAGTGATAAAAATGTTTAACGTTTATGATGAACTCTCCTTTACTTTTATACTACCTCGATTATTCGACAAGACAGACATTCATCAATTTCTACTGCTCTTGTTTAAATTGAAAGGTCGTGTATCATTAATTTGATTTATGAAGGCATTAGAAATAAATAGTTTTGTTTCAAATACAATACTATTAAATATAAGCACAATGTTAATTATAATTTTGTCCTTCAGTGTAATCGTGATTATTATTGTTCCGTCGTAAAAGAACTGTACAAGTGGGGTTTGCCTTCGGACGATTATTTATGATATGCTCGTGACTAAGTGATCACCTTCAACGATTAGGCACGGTGCAACATGTGGCGACAGTTCGAGCCATATCCTGCCTTTTGTTTGTTTTCACTTCCTATGGTTATGAGACGTCATAAATTAACTTGACTGTCACGCTATGTTACGCTGTGCTTTTTTTTCTAGACATTTCACGTCTTAAATAAGTAAGTAATCAATTAAAAATGCATACCACCGTGTTTGTACATGTCTTTGCTACGTCTGTCCAGAGCCTTTTTTTCGATACGAACACTAAATCTCTCGAAATGGAGAGAATCTCTCTGCGGCAGCCATCTTGTGACGTCATACTTGCTTCAGAAAGCGAGTTTTCTGCCGAATATTACAAATTACTCCACGATGAGGTAGAAATTCGCAATTTGGGCTCTGGACAGACGTAGATTGGACTTTTAGGAAACACAAGTGACCACTTTTAAACTGCTCATTGCAATATTAAAGCGTCAATTTGTCAAGATTTTGACCCTTGCAAGTTCATATACGTATATTGCAGAGAGAGTCCGCAATTATTATTTCTATACATGTATAATTGTGTGATTGCAAATGCAGATAACTGTGGTTAAATAAAAACTACCTACAGTCAAAGATTTTGTAATTTATTATTCAATAATTGTTCGGACAATTGTTTTTACGATCGAACATTTTCTGCCGGGTATAGCATATAGTTCGACCGAATGAAAATCAAAAAAAGTTTTACGCACCGAAACTTACTTCAGAAATAAAATAGCGATCTATTTATATGTAGTAAAGCATTTCATTTCTTAAACCCATTCGGACGTCCAAACGTTCACCATTGTATTCAGAACTTGGATTTGGATTGGTGGGCATATGAACGTGAAATGGCCCTTGACTTCATTCAAGGATGCGAAATTTTCCATTTGTACAGAAAGTGGGGCTTCCTCGCTCGGACGTTCCAAATTTTCAAATGGGTTCGAGTGCCCTCGGTTACACGGCTGTTCCATTATGTTGCAAACAAAGTATCAAGGGTGCCACTATATTAGAACTCACTTTAGGTACATTATCACGAAACAGCGCGCTGTTTACCTTTTCTACGTCACACGATTGTTCGAGCCAGACCAGCAAAGAGACAATTTGAATTACAAATTTATGTCCACCGGCAGCACTTTCCTAGTGTTTCGTTCTCGACAAGTGCCGCGTATCCATAATAATAATTTGCAAAATTCGAAAACGTAATTGCCGCTGGGCATATACAACTTTCCAGCCTATTAATTCTTCTGCACTTCTGTGAATCGTGTAAGAAATTGCCTGAACCGTTCTCTAGTTGTCGAGGCACGAACACTTAATCAAGAATAAATACAAATTATTTATAAGTATGAATGATTTTACATATTCGTTATAATTTAAATAGTTCCGCATTTTTAGTAAAGAAAGTTCAATTAGTGTCATACAGGTTCAATTAAAGTCACAATTTTTTGAAATTATAGTAATTTTACCCGTCCAAGTATTATAGTATATATTTATAACTCGGATCCTCTAGTATTAAAATGAAAACCAATATTTTATATGCTTGGAAATTAATTTCGTACGGAATAATTTTAATTTTGAGAGTCAAAGCCCCACTAAATGTCATGTGATTAATAAAATGCATTATAGTGTCAACGACAGTATACAGAAAAAAAAAATATACATTTATTGTTGGTGATCAAATTATCAAATTTACTTACAGTGTCACTAAATTTATATTTGTACCTTGTAAATGTCAATGTTTTATAATAAAAAAAAAATTAGTATTGCTGGGCTTCTATATAAACCTTGATTATGTTAATGGAAATTCGTTGATTTATGTAAATGGTTCTAATAATGTATAATCCTTGAATTAACCCTGTTTTTGAAAAGCCATAAAGGATTTCATAAATGATTATATGGCAATTGATAATAGTGGAATACATATTTACGAAAGAAAACAATAGTTTTTATTGCTGTAAATATATAAAGAAGGTGATGAAAAACAATAACCAACTGTAATATGTTTGAAGTATTTGTCGAAGCTAATTACTTTCCTTTTACTATTGTTAAAACGAAGACATATTGTTTTACTCGCAATTGACAAAATGGATCTGGATTCAGTGCTAATTTGAAGGGCACACTAACAGGAGAATTGTCCCCATAAAACCACTGACTTCGCGCTCAAGGGCCACGATAAACCATAAAGTTGCTTCTACATCTCCACGGTTCCGTGCGGAGGTATTATCTATGCCTGTGTGCGCGCGTCGTGTGACAAAATGAAAGTCAACTGTGCGATAACTGTGTTGGTTCACGAGGCTGTAAAAGCTTCGCAGGTGGTTTTAAAACTTACGTGTCTAAAGGGGGTGCTCTGTATTGCCAGTAACAGCCAGCAAATTTGCACATACGTTAGTAAGCGTTGATTCTCGTTACAAGTGTTGACTCGTCTGAGCCGAATATAGCTATTACATTTACTTAGCTATTGCGGCCAGACGGAAAAAGTAAATTAAAACTGTTTTGAATATTATCTAATATTGTATTTCATCATTTGTTGATGATTGTTGTACTTCTACTCTATAAATGCATACAATTTCGCAATTTAGATATGAAAAATGTATCAAGACAATTGTCAAAGGTTAAAGAAGTTCATGGAGGCAGTATTCCTCTCCATAAAAATTTTACAAGAATACATGAATTCTCGATATATGTCAACAAGACGGGTCTTAACAGCGACGTGTATCGTCCAGGACACATACCTGAGCCGTGCTATGTTTACACTCCTCGGCGTCTGAGGCCTCTACGAATTTCGCTGTCCCTCGCGGGGTATACCCTGCGGTATTGGGGATAATTCCGCGACGCTATCATCTAGGCCTTGGCGACATATATAGAGAAATCATGTATAAAGAAATTTTTTCCTCAGCCTAATTTTCATGAAATTGAGTAGAAAAATGAAGAATGGCATGAAGATTCGCAGTTTGGTTATGTATAGAAATTATTCTTATATATAGGTTATATACAGGGTGTCTCACCTAACTCGAGCATCTAGAATATCTCGCTTGTTTTTTATGATAGAAAAAAATTTCATAGGAAATCATTATTGGTTCAGAGAGGCAAATATTATGATAGGCAAAAAATTTGTTCAAGGTTATATTTTTGTAGATTCCAAGGTCAGCGAAGTTTTTTTAAATGGAATGACATATTTTTATTATCGCTATATGATAGCCGAGGTCAGGACGAATCCAACGACCTGTAATATTATGACCTGCACGTAACCTTAAGTACGAACCCCGTGAGGGGCCGCGAAGCTCGAGAGGCCTCGGACGCCGAGGGAGTGTAAACATAATACGTGTCGGGTATATCGGTGTGAGACCAGGAGACCGCTACTAATCCAATACAAAAACTTCTTTACATTTCATTATTCTTTTACGGGACTTCCGCCAATATTTTCGTGGCATTTTTCTAAGGAAAATGATACCACATATGATAATTTTTCATTAACATAATTGTAACGGAATAAACTTTTATCGTTCGTTACACAAGTAAATACATATCATCGGAATTATACCATATTTGTTATCTATATGTTGATGAAATATGGAATAGGAATATGTTGATGAAAGTACCATAAAGAAATAATGAAAAATAAAGAAGTTTTTTTATTGCGTGGTCTCACATAGATACACCCGACCCGTATTATGTTTACACTCCTCGGCGACGGAGGCCATTCGAGCTTCGCCGCCCTTTTCTATAAGACGGCGGTGGATTAAAGAATAGTATTTTCTAGCTGATAATTGTCTATGGCTAGACCCGTATTTTGGACAATTATCGAGTAGACACTGTATTTTCTTAAACGAAGCATATCAGTTCAAACAGATTTTTGTAGGAACAATAGATATCTGTTTGCTTCGGTTTCTGTTCTAAACAAGTTGAATGAAGAAGTCCGATTTCACGAAGTCGTTATCAGTCGCATTGATCAGCTTTGGAATGAAAAACTGAAAATGGAAGACATCAGGACTGCGTGGAGGTTGATCTAATGAAAACGTAGAAAAGGCACATTGAAGTGGGGCTGGCTTTATGCAATTCAGCAGGGCTATTCGTCCCACTTGAGTCAAGTAGTGGGTTAAAGAGTTCTATAGGCACATTGTCAGGCGAATAATAAATTAACGAAAGCCTAGATTATCGGTAGTTCTGGATTACACCCGGTCCTAGGGATTATTGAACTTTTATCGGGTAGATGTGGATAGAAGCGCGGAGAGAACGGCAGGTAAAAGAGAAACGGATTGGCTGAGAAGAAGGAATTGAGAAACGGGCAAGAATAGGAAATGAAAGTGGGTTCTTCGCAGAGGAGACGGTTGGCAATTCGCCGATCCGATAAACTCAATCAGCTTACTCATCTACCTACGTGTAGCTGCGCGTCTACTAATGATCCTTAAATCCAGCCAATCTCAATTGAGCTTCCCTTGCGTCCTTGATTGCAGCATATACCGTTACAATATCACGACGATGCGATGTTTCAAATCGTAATCGGGACTACGTGTTCTTTCGATGCGATTTCTCTGATCACATACATATGTATTCGTATTCGGACGAAAATGGTGGAATGGCGAACAATCAAATTACAAATGGCCATCACATTTTTGATAATTTTAAACATTTAATAATGTAGGCTGGTTTCGAACCAGTAGAACAATTTAAGATGAGTGAATCTACATATCTCCGGTGGCTCACAAAAGTGTTCTAGTACAAATAACTTTTTAAAAATCGGTATAAACGACCTGACTTTTTTTTTAACAATAAGAAGCATTGGTTTACTAAATGACGTGTAGAAAAGATTTTGAAAAAATGCAATTAGTGGGAATTACATGAAAAACTAAAAAGGCACTTTTTAAAACTTTTTTGTTTCTCCATTATTGGGTCGTATTATTTCGACCCATAAAAGAACATCTCCAATCCAGAGATTCAGAAAATTGGGAACCTTTGTTGGTTTCTTTGTGATTTTTTTAGTTCAATTTGTATTGTTCAAATTCACTTTAAAGGGTTAGAAATAAAAATTGAAAATTCAGTTATTTCCAGATTTTATTTTACAATTTCTTTTAACTATGCAAACAAATGTTGAACTCTTCATCGTATAATAGGTCTGATTAACAGAATCTAGTACAGTTTACGAATTACAAAAAAAAATTGCGTAATAAATTATTACTTTTTCATATACAAAAAAAAAAAAAATAAATCTGGTTTATGTGGAAATCTGTATATGTAATATAGTTAGACGAATCCTATTTCCTTCTTTCATGATACAAAACATAATATCAGAACTATCATTTAAGAATCAGCCTAACTCCTTCGAAGTTAGATCATTTTAATTTAAATTACCCAATATGATAATTTGAAATATTAATATTTTAAACGTGAAAACCAAATTTTTAATTTTCTTCTTCGTCTTGAAATGTAAAAATATCGTAATAAACATTGTAATTAAAATGTAAATGTTTCCTAACAAAGAAGTACCTTACATAGAATTTTTACTACTACAGACAAGTAGATCTGCTTCATGTGTAAACAGTGGGTATGAAGCAATATTGTAAAATCGTTAAGTCTGGAATCAGTATCTTGATCAATATTCAGACATATGTCAGAACGTATTAAAATAAAATCCACTAACAGACGCATGTTTTCATTTTCAATGATAATGAACCGGGAATGGAAAATATGTTATATTTCAATTTGTAAAATAAGTACATCGCAGAACCGTTTCCCAACGTAATGTAATGTAATGGATCCAGTTCTCGCTGGATCGCTACAATAAGCAATTACTGAATCATGCGTGCGGAATGGGTGCGATTACTGCCAGATATAATTAACTTCAAAACATTCGACTTTCATCATAGCATCGTTGATTCTGATTACCGAAATTGCGAAGAAGTAACGAGATCTGTCAAAACGTTTTAAAAACATTGAATGTGTTCGTTAATTTAAAAAATTTTAGAATTAAGAAGAATGATTAATCAATTAATAATCAATCAATATTTTGAATGAAACTACTATACATCAAGATCAATTTATTTTTTCTCCCCTTAAAAACCTTTCAAATGAGTTTATTCGCTCATAATTAGCATTATTGTAACAGGATCTCCATGAGTTCGTCTGCTGTTAGTATAAAATTTCTCATCGTGAAAGAATGGTAACAGAATTAATATTTTCCACTAAAGGTATGATACTCAAAAGGGTCAAATGTAGTTAATTTATAACGGAGGTTTACATTCTCTTCAAATTTTTTATCTACGATAGTTATGTTATATAATTATATTTAAAATACAAAAGCATACAAAACTTGTGTATGAAATTATCTTTTGATTTTAATAGAGTTTAAGACAATAGTTTACAGATAAACATATGATAAATATAATATTTTTCTTTCCTCATTTTAAATAATTGTGAATGCAAAAACTATACTTGTCCCTATTATTATAATTATTAATTTTCCAGATGCTCAGTTTCAGCGATTAATCCAAAAGTGAATATTTGAAAATTTCAGCTTTTAATTAATGTAAAATGTCTCTGTTCGCAAATACGATCTATGTTGTTAGAGTTTTGAAAAACCAATAGGTTATTCAGTCTTTAATCCACTTATTTCTGATTAATTGGTATATTTGGTTATACGTGCAACAAACACAAATGTTGTAGTCTACATTGCATCCCAGAAGACTAAACACAGTATACAATATCTTAACTTGACAGTATCTTCGACATTTGTTCGTTTATACTAAAAATTTGTAGATCATTCAAGGTTACCTCAAGGTCATAATATGCTAAGCCTTAGCAGCTAAGGAATAGAATTCATCCTGTGATCACCTGCAACGTAAAAAATCCATAGTGCCATTTAAGAAAGAGGACGTGACCTTGGATTTCCATTGCAGTGAATGTTGTCAAAGTCCCAACGATACAATTCGTAGACCATTGAAAACTGATAGTTTTCTGTTCGAAACATTATTATATCAGACGGAAGTGTCTGAAAACTCGTGGGTAGTAAACATTGAACCACCATGTAGAATGACCGGTGAAATCGGTGCTGGAAAATTGTGAAAAGTCATAGGAAGTTCCAGTGAGCACCTAACAATGCACCCTCTCGGCGTGCGTTCATTAGACAAGTGAGCCTATCACTGCTGGCTGGTGATAGGAACAATTTATTGTTCGGATATCAGGGCACGGTTTGTCTGGAACATGCACACACGGGGCCACTGTCAGAATGGGGTATAAGATCACTGGTTAGAAGCTTAGGAGGGATGACCAGCTGGCTTTGTGGAGACGGTACGTCACTGGTTATAATGCGCCTCCAGCAGCAGAACGTTACACACACGTCGCGTCGGTCAGCCGCCCAGGGAGACCGAATGGAGAAGGTACGTTCCAATTTTGAGTAGGCGTGAACCAACGAGCCCGTTGTTTCTATTCGAGTCCCACGGTCTACAGACAATTAGTCCCGGAATTGAATGTACCTGAACTCGAATGGCACGGTGAATCGTCGTGATTAACGTTCCTTAAGCGCAGGGCTGTATAGCCGTCTCCATAGTTCCACGGTCGATGACGAACGCCAATATCCTGGATGATACACACGCCTGCATCTAAGCGGACCATACCACGGTGGTTCTAACGCCCAGACCGTACTCTCTAATACGAGGTCTGACTCTGATGTCCTGCGCAGGATGCGCATACGAACTATGAACTACCGAATTCACGCGCGATCTGTTTACACGTTTACGAGGCGCCCCGATGCGGGCACTGCCGAGTAATGCGTGTACAATGACGTTTACGACTGAATTGATCTTTAAACGGATACCTCACAGGGGTCAGTCTCGTGAATTTTGGTAGACATTGCAGGGTTACTGCTCCTCCACAGTCAGCGACAACGAGATACAGCTTATTAATTTGTTCATTTTTATTTAGTAGATCACATAAATGATACGTACATACGTCGCCTCTCATTGTTCTTCTTTATTTCGTTCAGTTGGTAAAACCAAAATGTTGTTGCTCCGCATGAATGTATCTAGAAAACGGTAAATTTTCAGACAAAGGGTGTAGCCGGATAAGGAGATCACAAGTGCATCGACACTGTAAATGATCGAGACTGTACGAAATTGTAATACGTTCGAATATTTTCATTACTTAATATCTTTATGAGTATGGGGTTATCGTTGGTTTCATACATCTGATTTTGTAATTTCAATTACGCGTCCGATTAAGCGTTTAAATTGACTAAAATAAATTTGTTACTGTCTTTTGAGTACGGGATCAATTAAATTAAACTGTCCATGTGCGTGCACGTACAAAATTCTGATCGTATTATTACATAGTATGCATCACACACTACATTATTGACGTGATGTTAATTTTCGTAGTTAATAAGCAATTGCGGAATTCGAACGATGCCAATCACCTATGCAAACTCGTGGATGCGGTGGTGGTGTGATGTAACGTGTACCTAATATATGTATAGCATACGACACATGTGCTTTCGTAACAACGAACCATCTATTCCAACTACATACGTCCAAATTCGTCTCTGATTTGAAGAGCTAACAATTGTTGAGTATTATTAGCAGGAATTTTTACACGATTCGAATTACATAATATAACATTTCAGATATAGGTGGTTACATTAATTTGAAATTAATACAACATATACGTATATTAGATACAGTATCAGTGTCTGTTTAGTAAGGTAGAGTACAATTTTGCTGATTTAATCACAAAAACGGGAAAAAAATAATTAACAAAAATGGCAGATAGTATTGGTAGATAATTTTTGATCATATAGAAATCCTTATCGATTTATGAATTCGAAAAAATGAAATGACGAACTTTCACATCTACTGAAGTTCAAAAATAGCTTGACCTAGTGACTGTAAGTATGTAAATCTAAAAAAAAAAAAAGGATTCGCACAGTCTTTCAATAATAATAACATAGAGGTAAAGTTATACTTATGTTATTTTTAAGCTATTTTACACATCATTAATTAGTCGATTGACTATACTGTAAATAAGTGGTTAAGTGGCTTTCGAAGTTTTTATAATACAATATGATAAAATACTGTGTATACTGTGTATTACTGTGTTTAAACTCGAGTCAGTAGCAATCGCTTCATGGGGTATTAGTCTTTTATGAAAAATTTAAACTATGAAATATTAAATTTAACTATTACACCAATATATTCTTCATTTACCTCATCCACTGCATTAAGATTTTATAATGTTAATTCTTGACTATTCCGCATATTAATCCTAGCAAGCAAAACGTTTCCTTCCATGGTAGCAATCTACAAAGCTAGTGAATACAGCTTACAAGCACGTCAATTCCTCAACACGACTTGCATGATCAGAATGAAGGGTTATGCTATATGTTTCTATAAAACATTTTATTGTACGAAAAATCTTTTCTTCCTGATTTATAATAACATTATAAGCTTACGAATGCGAACATATTTTATAGATGAACGTGTAATCCTTTTACGAGGAAAAAAAATTTTACGACTCCTGGCGTACTCGTTTCTATACCGATAAGGTTAAAAAATAAGAAACTATAAGCGACCTTCAAAAAAGGGCTGATACACCGTGCTGTATAGTCATGTCGAAGACCCTTTCGAATATCATGCTTCACAAAAATTTCCTTCTGCTAACAATATAAGATAATCGCATTACACTAGTCATCCCGTATACCTCGCACAGATCCTTCGTTTCTGCAGTATAAATTATATTATACAGTATAACATATGAATTATTGCACAGTAGGTATTTACATTAAGAGATAGAAACATCCTAATATGTCAAAAATTGATTTTACTTTTATTCATATTGAAAACAGTGGAATGTCTTGAGAATAAATTTTTTATATAATTAAGATACGTCGAAAGACACTCATAGTGTAGAATAGTGTAATAGATAATAATGTGTACAGAAACTAGGAAACTATCATATGATAAATGCTTTCCCACTTTTACAATCTTGATATGTATTAGGTATTTGGTTGGATAATAAATAACAAGTCTCACTAAAATACAAGATAAGGCAAATTTATAAAAATTAGTACAATCTTGTGGAATTTCCAATGCAATTTTCTCAATACTTTGGCCTACTTCAGAAAGAAATCATAATAAGAATTAACTGAAACTTCGACAATGGAATTAGCGCTTCGTTGGAATGCATAAACCAGTCAACGACACAGGTGTATTTAACTATAATAAAGATACACAGAATCGTGCGAGTAAAACATGAAAAGAAATAAATGTTTGATGAAGGGTCGGCGGAATTTTTTGCTCGAGTCGCGTTCGGCGGAACAAACGTTAAGAAGGAAACACGGTAAACGTAGAAAATTAGCAGATACGATTCACGAGCAGGGCATTACGGGTTCGTTTGATTACAAACAGCACAGCCGGCGGTCCAGCGACGGAGATGAGCAAAAAATTTGCGCAACCGGCCCGCAATTTGCTAAATGCTCGGCCCTACCCGTGGGCATTTGCATATAGCGCAACGAAACAATTACTCGAAAATGGATATCGCGGTCTGAGCAGAGGGCTGGATGCTAATACAGCCGCGCGAGTTAGTCGAGTGCGTCGAATCGCGGACACGCGTAACAGGAACACGAAAAAGACGATATCATTCCATTAGCCAGATACTGCAACAGCGACGGGGACCATTGCTCAAGCAGGAAAAGACAAAGGCGACCGGTTTTCGTGGTTTTTATTGCTGCTCGGGAACAATCGATTCCGGCGACTCGAAACTCCGAGCGGACAACGATACATCGACAAAATGCAAGTTATTTACTACTAACGCACGATTTATGATATTATTTATCCTTGCGAATTTTTATGCAAATGCATATAGTTGGAGAAAGAGAAAGACACGGAAGGATACAAACAAGATTCTTGTCGTTGGGTGATTTCAAATACAAAAATTTTATTATCCATATTTCCGAAATTTTCTATACTTCATATGTTTTCTATGCAGGGAATGGCCGGACGGGTGGTACAACCGGGCAGTAGATGATTCTACGTGTAAAAATAAACCGAAAAAAAGGAATAACATTTCGCGTGAACAACTACAGGCCCGGGCAACTTTTTCCCCGCTGTCGCTTTACGACTCCCACTACCAGTGTACCGGTCCCCCACTATCAATGATTTCATACTGCCCTTGCCGTGCTTTGCCTCGCGTGACTGCGAATGTTTGCATGTACGTCTACACTCCACAGGAGCTTGGTGGGGAGAACCAGAAGGAGGGAGAGGAGTCGTCTGTGGCTCGCGAGCCGCTCAGCGCCCAGCCGCAAGTTGCTCAGGCCTGATATAGTATATGCAGGAAGTAGAAGTGGTTGGCCATGGTCAGACGCGTCAGACGATTTCTGTCTAATAGCACGCATATTCGCTATATCTTCAACCTTGATATACACGAAAACGAGGCGTCAAATGAAAAAATGTTATTCCATATTTTTTATTTATTTTTACATGTAGAATCTTCTGCCGGTTGTACCACCCGTGTACTTCTTTAATGCATAAGCAAAACAATATTGCACAAATTATTTGCGCCGATCGTATACTTATACAGTAATGGCTCGATTGTATTGTACGTGAAACCTTCGAGAAATGTCACTTATGTACATTACACAATATCGACACCAGCGTATCGGTGAAGCAATACTAATTGAATGACAAAACATTTTTGTTTTTAATTATTTTTGTATGAAAGTTTTACTACAATAATTAATTCACAATCCAGCAGAACCTCGATCATCCGTACTAATCAGTGGACCGCGAGTGTTCGGATAATAGAACAATCAGCTGGTTACAGTGTTAATGAAAAGGAAACCAAATATTTTCAATTTCTACAGAATATTTACTAGTAGAACATGTAAGACTTTTAAAAATGTTGATTTTTATGGAAACTAGACTTCTGGATAAAAAATTTCATTTTTCATGGAAAAATTCATTTTTATCAGCTATATGATCCAAATGTATTTGTTAAAGCATTATAAGACGCCATGCACACTAGTTTGTATGCGAATGATGCGCACGCATCTGCTGTTTCTGTTCGTTGGTTCTTGTAACGCCACATGTATAACGAGTGTGTCTCCTACTTTATGTTAATTAAATATAGTTAAGTTAATAAAGCAGAGTTTGTTAAGCTTGGTTTATATAATAAACGTTTGTCGGTATTACTTTATTCAATAGTATTTGCGGTACTAAACTGGAGTACAAGTTCGTTTAGACCTCGTTACTAGACTAGGAATCTTTATGCAAACTAAGAATCTTCTGCGTCAATTGCAAGAGATACTAGGCAAATAGACATTTCATTCTTTTTTAAATAATTTTAATAAGTTGCATATAGTATGTGGACACTTTTCAATTATTTTAATTGTTCTGTTTTAAATGATCACTCATTTTTGTCATAAATGCATGAAATCCGCAGTCAACTTGTTACATGTAAAACAGTAAAAATTGAAATACTATATTTTATACATTTTTGAACTAGAATATGTGCTTTCACAAAAGAATAAATTCGATGGCCATGTTATCGGTAAATTGGCAGATCAACAATTTCCAGAATAATGCAGTGTTCGAAAATGAATACGAGTAACCATACATTCTCTTTCTATTATGGTATATGGTTCTATTAACTGGCTTTCCATTCTGGTAACGTTCTAAGTAAGAACAATAAGAGAAATAAGCAACAGTAATTCGAACGTAAAGCTTAAGCGGACCCCGGCTTTACAAGTTACTTTCGAATGAAAATTGCTGACCGTCACGGTCGGATATGAGGATGAATTTGAAAACCTGCCTACCCAAACTTTCGACAATCCTTTATTCTTGATTTCCCCTAAAGAGCAAATTATGATTACAAGGGAGGTAATGCATTTTATGGGGGTTTTAGTACTGATAGTCTGCTGGATGAATGCCAGAAAGGACAAATTTTTAAAAATATTGCTACAAACTCACGCAGTTTATCTTGCGAGAAGTTTGTTGGAGAATCATCGGTAGATTGCAAATCTTTGTACAGCATGTAAATTTTCTGCACTTGTTGCAAGAATGCTCTGCTTACAAAATTCTTTGTTTAACAGTTTTAGTAACACGAAAGTAAATAAATATAATGTATAAATAATATAAATATAATAAATATAATATAGAAATTATAATTACAGGTATTCATTTTCATGAATGTATAAAATCTGCAATTTAATCATTAGACATTGACGTACACAGTTTATACGGTATTATGTTGTTTTCTCCGCTATAGTGAATATAAAGAATAATTAGCAATTTTGACGGAAACTTCATTTCCTTCCACAATCGCTCGTGAAGTAAGTCCGCTTCGAACTAACTGCATTGCGAGACAATTTATTTCGCGACCATCTCTAACTAGATATTAATTACTTCTGTTATCATTTCCATAATAGACAACTCATTAAACAGTGGTGCTCCGTTTCGTCCTGTAGGTAGCAATTAAAATTAACGTCCCCTCGTATTATGTACACGAAGATTTGCGGAGAATGTCCGCTCTGAGAATTATACATGTTGAGAGAAGTATAAAAATGCATGAACTCTGTTTGCATATTATATTACCTCAGGAAAGCTTAAAGTTAACAAAAGTCTGGAATTAATTCTTCGTTCAAATTTGCTTTACATTATTTGTTGGAAATGCAAACGAATTTTCGTTCGTGAGGAATATTTACATGTTTAGACATCCATTATTAAAATATGATAATTGATCGAAAGTACCAAATATTGCGAATATTGTGACAATATCGTGACTCGGAGCGTTTGAATCGAATACATAATTAATTAAAGTATATACGATATTTTATAAGTAATTAACAAATAGCTGTTACAATGCGCGTATTACGATAAGAATATTCCTTTGTTATGAAATAAACTTATGAATTTACTTATTAAAAAATTTAACTGCAATAAGTTTGATATTGATTTCACGATGGAAAACAATGACTGCATAAATTAGTACAGATTACATTAAACCCAAATGCATGATTGTCAATTTAGACGAAGAACATTAACTTGAGAGCGAAGTATTATTTTCGAAATTTAACGAGAAGAATATTTAATAAATTTATGTTTGCGTTTAAGCAAATCCTTCTATAAATATTAATCTTGAACCGCTTCGAGCTAAATGCAATCGTTTCAAGTAATAACCAAATTTAAAGAAGTGACCCACTGAAGTGCTAGTGTAGGTTATCATAATGTTATTAATTTACGTTACTAATTTCCACAACGTATATAAAGTGTAAAGTAATATTTCGAAAAAATGAGGAAGTATAAATTAAGAATTTAAACACTTCTAGAGTAATTAATTGGTGCTCAGGAACTTAAGGAAAATTTTTTTAAACTGCTCCTTAATTTTGGATTTATCAAACAACACTAAAGGATAATTGAATTAATACTTCTTTAAATAGTAATTAGATTCCGGATTTTATGCATTCATGACAAAAATGAGCAGGTGCAATTTAAAACAGTGAAAAGATTTCAAGAGTAGTATGTAATATATTATTTTCACTACATTAAAATCATTCGTGGAAAATATATATTTTCTAGTAATAGAGTCTAGTAATATCTACTAATATCTACAGTGAAATTGAAACACTTTATCTCAAGATGATTTTAAACTAGACGCCACATTCCACAAGTGTTATATCCAGAACTATTATTCTTCGCAATTTTTATTAATTCCAAATGAATTGAAATGCTACATGATATATTCGAATTTGATGTAAAATGTATCTTGTTGCATTGTTGGACGATTATAAATTTATTTAGTAATTGGTTTTAACACTAATACTTAACTCTAATGCTGTTTTAATACTTTCTATTAAATATAAGCTGTATGTATACTTTTCCTTTCAGATATTTACTATATCTCTTCCCATGGATTTCGCTTTCCTCTTTTATGCCATTACGGAATTTGTTTCAACTTGATAATTAATAACAATTTTTGTTCAAAGTTACAAACTCTCAGGAACACAAAAATTGGTAAACTATTTCATCTTACGACTTTAATCATGGTACTGAAGTTGCTAAAGGTGTTCAGAAAATTCGTGATAACTATAGGAAAAATTGCTTATGCATTTATGACAAAACTGAGTAAGTAGAGCATAAAATAGTGAAAGTCAAAAGATTGCTAGAATCCGATCATATTATTCCTAACTTATTAAAATTGTTAAGAGAAAAAATTAATGTTCATGTAGCTCCTGCTTCTTGCAATCGATGCACAACATTTTTATTTTACATAAAAATTGAACATGCAATTAAAACTAAATACAATACAATTAAAATATTACAATCAACTTGCCAAGCAGCCTACAAGATAAACATTTGCAATCAAATGATTGATCACCATTGGAAAATAAGAAAAAATAGAGTACGTACGAGATTTCAGTTGATGGATCTCACATGATCTGAAAATTGATGAAAAGACCAGAAACCGTGACGCCAGAGTTCACGCCACAAATTTTCTAAAAATGGCTCTAAAGGAGCTTAAGAGGGATGTTCCCCAGCATTCAGCTTACTTGCCGGACTTCACTCTGACAGATTACCAGCTTTTACACTCCATCCAAAATGCTCTAAACATATTTTCTTTATATCACATCAAAAATTGGATCACATCAAAAACCGCTGAAAGGTGAATGCAAGAACGATCGCAATCCTGAGAAGAAATTCTGAACAATGATAAATGCTAATACCAGAACCCTCTACAGACGGACTAACTTGAACATGTAGCAAAATTCATTTGCAGAAACTTTGCTCCCGTTGAAGTTACATATGTAGTAACAAGTTATAAGTGAACTGCGGATTTTATGTGTTTGAAAACTCATATTTCAAACTTTGAAGACATTAAACGAATTTAAAAATTGTCATTGTCATAACGTTATCTTCGACTTATTAAAATTATCAAAAGAAGCAGTACATTTTTGCTTAACTTCTGTTCCATATAATTGACATGAAAATCTGTTATTTTGCATGAAGATCCGCAGTCTAGTTATAAGCGTTATGCTACAGTAAAAAGTGTAGGGCGAATAATATTGGTCTTGCTCGAGTATTACATTAACACAGTCTTTTCGAGACAGTATTTTGGAAATTGATTTCCATGATTTCTCAATACCGGATTAAGTAATAACCTCTTTCAAATTTTACATGCATATAAAATAGATTCACCCTAATCCTTCATACTAGAATTATATAAATTCTAGTAACTACTTGCAATGGCTTATTTTTGTCATTTGTAAGAAGTTAATATTTTCATGCTAACAACGTTTTTTTTATCAACGTTTGTTACCATTTCGTCCAAACATGTTTGTGTGCTTCATTCTAATACAGAAAATAATCATATTCATATAGATAAAGATTGTCTTCAACGTTTCTTCTTCAAACCAATAAAACAAAATAAATCATGGAAACCAATGAATATTATATATTGCAAGAGGGAGTTTTTTGTCATTCCATGACAAATCGATCACATTTTGGCGTCACCATTGATGATTTTGTTGTAAATGAAATATGTTGTCTGACTATGAATGACCCAAGGGCAATATAGTAATATAAGTAACATTTAAGATACATAAAGATCATCTCAAAACGATGTCCCCATTTTTGTATATAAAATAATTTACTTTAGAGAGTGTCACCAGAAGCGTATGTCAAAACAAATTCACTGGTGTACGACACAATGACCTTTAAGGTCATGCACGGTCAGAAACAGAAGAAGAATTTTGAATGTTTCGTACGAATGTGTTTACAAATATTCCTTATCGACGAGGGTGCGGTAAATGTTCGGTACGACTTCCTTGAGCGTGATAGCACATTTCGGCTCTACAGTGTTCACTCTATATATGTCCCAAATGCCTTACCGATGAAAACTATCCGAAAACTATAACCCACTTCTGCGACGTATACCACGCGAGAGGCCAAGAAGCTCGAGAGACTTCGGTCGCCGAGGACTGTAATGTCGCGTAGATCAAAGAATAGTATCTCCTGGCCGATACACGTCCGTAGCTAGACCCGTGTTTTTCGACATACATATATCGGGTAAACACTGCATTTACATTCTTGATAGTTTCTTAAAATGATGCTTGTGTTATTTTGCTTTTCGAGTCGTTTACATCTCTGGGCGATGTATCCTGAACGATATTTTTACGAAATATTAAAAATGTTTCTTCCATTTCTGACCTTGTATGATCTCGAAGGTATACGAATGAATTTGTCCTGACGCACTCTTCCATATGATAGGAACAAATATTATTAGTTTTCCAGTTAGAAAATTGAAGGTTACCTTCACATAACAATGTTTCTTTTGTGCAAACACACAAAATCACATACGCCGTTGTATTACTTGCAAAAACGAGTTTTATTTCTTATTACCAACTATTTAGTATTTGTAAAAAAGAAACACTGTATATTACAAAATGTGAATAATTCAACTTTATAAACCATTTGGTTTAAAGCAATAATAAATAAATAAATAATTCAACTTTGCCCACCGTTTTCTATTCTTGTAACAGTAATCTGTTGATTTGAACGAACTGTTAAAATATTGCCACACACATTTTAGATTCGACGTATCTGGGTAAGATATATCAATTTCTAAATAAAAGAGGGAAAGATAGCAATAGAAGAATTAAATATGAACACACACGTTTCGTATTCGACATACACCAATCTGTGTACAGGAAATATCAATTTCTACGAGAAAAGAGAAAAAGATTGAAATAGAAAAAGCTCGGGTGAAAAAGGTTATAAGGGCCAACCTACTAGATTGCAGTCACGCTTGGATTGCTGCACAATTTCGCTCCATAGAGTAACGATGTCTGGCAGAAGCTCGGCGAAAGGGGAGAGATAATTTTCTTGGATGCCTGACTGACTGAACGCAGGGGTTGGGGGTCGGAGGTGGGAGGTACGCAGCCCTGAAGAATGATTATGAATGTAGTGGAGAGGAGCGAGTTCTCGGCGGTGGCGTGCGGCGTGTTTTCCCCGTCCTTTGGGGGCTGTGCTTGCCGGCACGCGGCGCAGCGTGGAACCGTGTAAGTGCGCGCAGGAAGTGGAAAAGCTCGGTGACAGATGCGAGACATTTAGCAGCGGCCCTGATGCCGCGCAACGGCCTGTCTGCCGCTTAATCAATCTAAGGTGTCGGAACGTATTACGAGCGCAATTCTAGCCAGCATCTGGCAGCGCGAATTCGCGAACGTGCGCACGGGCTAGTTCGCGCAAACCCTCGACTCCTCTTGCCGCCAGCACGTCGATATTTTCAAAGTTATCTCGGGTCACATTGCTGTGCTTTCACGTGCGCCGAACACGTGGACGCCGGCTGAACGCCAGAAATCGTATCAGATTGCGCTAATGAGAACGCAGTCGATCAAAGTCAAACAACTGTTTGCACAATACAACACCGAATTCAAATTGGACTGCGTATCTTCTTCGCATTTGTTGCGTTTTCTAATCAGCCAACCGCTGAAATGAAAATTTTAATAGAACGTGAGATTCTGCAAATTGTGATATACATATGAACAAATTGTTACTGCGAATGTTGTTTGGCATATAGCATGGTATATTCACTGTTTGCTAAAATGAGAAAGAATGGTAACGGATATCTGCCTTTCATTGCTCACAGATACTTTGGTCTTAGTCGTGAAAATAAATTTGTTGAAAGAGGACCAAATGATTTGAATATATCTGAGAAGCTAGAAGCATTAGTTTGCTGGATGATGTGTAAAATATATTTCGAAAAAATTGTAATTGGTTGGAATCGTAGATAAAATAATTACTCCAAAAGATTGCTTTTTACAATTACACTGAACCTTATACATAAATGTCAGTTTTAGTTTTTGGAAAAAGTCAATCAATTTACCAGGATGCTGTGAACGCATAAAAGTTAATAAAACAGTATTTAAACCGCTCGATATCTCGATCTATACCGAATAATTTTTTAGTAACCATTTTTTTGGATTTAATACGTTTTACAAAATATTCCAATCCTTCCAGTTAAATGTAATACATTAGGCAGTTGTTATTTGCACAATAGTAATTTCACGACTAGAAGTAAAATCATATGATAACTAATATTATCCTTTTTATAAATTAAATAAAAAAAAACTAAAAGTTTTACATGCACCTAATACTATACATACATATTTCTTTGGTGTTATTATTTTGATAGTTGTTAACATTCTATCGTAACTAATATTCTTGTTACATAGAAAAGCATACCGTAGTTATATTTTTTAAATTTATAAAATGAATATATTATTTTAATTCAACATCATAACACGTAATGTTGGCAGATGAACAATTAACCGAAAGGACAACAATATAATTTCAAAGTTGAATTACACAATTTGAAAAATACTGCTCGATGTGATATAAATTCGTGTGTACACGCGACGAAAGTATTCGTTTGAAATAGATAACAGTTAACCAAAGTAGTTTTCGATTGCGTCGCATGTTTCTGTCCACCCATACAAGAAAGAGAAATAAATGCTTTCGACCCATGTTCCGCTCGATCCAATTACAACGTTAATTCCGCAGACTCCGACGGCAGTGTTTTTCATTTACGAACCTACAAACACGGGGAGGCTTGTTCAACACTATCTGTGCTAGGAATAAAAATTTTGCACCGCGAAATACACACCGCAGAATCCTTCGCTCGACTGATTCCCCGGGCAGATTCGTCACGCTTAGCATCTAATTGTATTTCCATGATCATACAAAAAAAAAAAATAATCTTAGTTCCATTTCCACAAATGGAACATCTAGGGATACAGTCGTGTTGGTAGAACTTTAAATTCTGACGAAGTGTTATGCGTCAGTTTGAACATTAAACTAGACATAAAACGCAACGAGAATTTAAGAAAGCCTTGTCACTGCACTTCAGATGTTCATACAAATAAAAGAAGATATGCAATTATGTTAAGAGATATACGGAAATAGGAAAAGACATAAAATTCTATTTAATTTCAATTTTTCCTTTTAATACTTTCATTAGGATATAAATAAAGGTTAATTGTACTTTATTATATTTGAGGATTTCTTCGAGTTACAAATATTTTAAATCGGTTATTTAACTGACAATAAAAGAAGACCAATTTTTCTCGATTTTTATTCATAAAGTAATTTTTATATTTTCTTGGACTGCAATTGACACTATTGAAATGGGGAACACTGAAATATTAATTGGTTTGTATAAAGTTACTTTCCATCGGAACGTTTATATTGACGTATAAAAAAAAATGTTTCTTTTTGGGCACGTAAAAAAATTAAATGTTATCCACCTGTATAATTGATAAAGCGTGCTTGATTTTTCTATTCAATTTTGAGAGCACGAAATAACGCATTGTCATAGTCTAGTAATACTTAAACTGTGGACTTTTATGGAAAATAAAAATTGTATTAATTGTAAGGTATAGAAGCTACATGGACGTTCATTTCTTTTCTAATTAATTTTAGTGAGTTGAGAATGATGCAACAGTAATAATATAAATAATTATATTATAGAAACATAGGGGAACAGTGAACAGTGATCAGATCGCTATTTGACGGAAATCGGAAGAAATAAACGTGACATGAGAAATAGTCCACTCATTTCTCTATTTCCTGCCGTCGCTGGCACGTCTATCAAAGGAAACGAGCAATCGAAGGGGCTGCGTGTAAGAGGTAAGGTTAAAAGAAAATACCTTCGGAAATTGTGAAGAGTACACGGAAACTAGAAGAGCGCTCGTTAGGTGCATTTTAACACTGTCAGAAATTTCTCGGCGCAGTTCGCAACGGTGACTCCTTTCATCGAGCTAGACACACCCGGAGCAACGAATTTACACAGTATTTCGTTCCGAGTTTTAATCTCATTTCGCTCAATTTCGCCCTTACCCTGGTCCTGCTTCTTAAGTCACGTTAATGAGTGAACGTGCTTCAAAGCGCAGCAGATCGGTACACACTGTTCACCGAAGTTGGGTCTTGTCTTTGCTAAATTATGGCGTGTTGTGCTTAATAAATGAGGCGTCATTGTTCGCGCCGGTCAAGGAACAATCAATTCTGATATCCTTGTGTTGTTCTTCTTCTTCTTCTTCTTTCGTTCCCTAACGTCGCATCGGCAACTTAATCATTAGCGCCAACTATATCAGCAGTTTCGTCCGATATGCGAGCTGTTTATTATGAATGTGAAGTGATTCCTTTTTTCCCATTAGTGAGATATTAAAGATTTTGCGTAGCATACGGTTGTGAAATATAGGTGGATGCTAGAAGTTTCGATAAGATTTTATAGAATTTTACAATGAGTAAAGGGTGCAGCCGAATAAGGAGGTCAAAAGTGTCCCCAAACCAAATTGAATTTGCAAAAGGCCGTTCGATAGCTTATCCAAAGAAAACACTATGTGTCAATTTTCTCAATGGTGGGCAGTAATGGGGTGACAAAGAAATCCAGGTTTTTCTGTAATTTCTTTTATTCTCTTCACTTGAAAATTCTGAAAAAATCAGGCATATTTTAGCTATTAGAATGCACATCTATGAATCCTTTCAGAATTTTTAGCTTCAAAACTGAATTTTAAAATATAAACAGAATTTAAAAATGCCGATTTCTTGTAGAAGATATGAGATACTAAGTTTATATTTTTACGGTTTTAGCATTTCGTTATGGTGGTTAATACACAAATGTTTCATATGTTTCAAAGTGGGGGCACATACTAAAAAAAAATCAAAAACCATAATCAATGATGACAGCGACGAAAACAATGCAGCAGAGGGGTAAGAACTCTTCCACGGAAATACATGCATATTATTTAGAATTTGATATAATGTCTATTTAAGAAATTAATTATACGAGCCATATGAACATGGTACTTGTACGGGTATGGAGAAGGTAAAGAATGGCGGTTTTTTATTTTTTTAACTATGTGCCCCCACTTTAAAATATCTGAGAAAAATTATATGTTAACAACCATAACGAAATGCTAAGACTGTAACAATATAAACTTAGTACCTCATAACGTTTACAAGAAATCGGCATCTCAGAAGTTTTTTTATTTTTTTGAAATTCGCTTTCGAAGCTAAAAATTCTGAAAAATTCATAGATGTGCATTCTATTAACTAAAATATGCCTGATTTTTTCAGAATTTTCAATTGAAGACGACAAGAGAAATTACGGAAACACCTAATTTTGTTTATCACCCCATTACTACCCCCATGTCGACATACAGTGAATTCTTGTTACGAGTCACTTGCGGCGTTCTGATGGTAGACTCTTAGACGTCATCTGAGGTTGTCGTCGAGCGACGCATTTGAAATACACAGGGCAGGCTGGAAACCTAAGAGACATATCCGTCTACAAGTCATAAAAGCTTATGACTACTAAGCGATAGTGACAAAAAGACTGAGAAAATGTCTTTCTCCGATACAATGTTGCACGTATTTAGTTCGAGAGACGGCTCTCGAGCTCCGGCCCCTCACCGCGGTGATGTGAGTAATTCCACTGACTCCAAATTGTAAGGTTGGCACTGACTCGTAATGAGAATTCACTGTATAGGGCTGAAAGTTGGCATAAAATATTTTCTTTGAACGAGCTATCGAATGGTCTATTGATAATTCAATTTAGTTTAGTGGCACTTTTGACCTCTTTATCCGGCTACACCATTTATCATAGATTTTCCTAAGAATATAATAAGAAGAAAGGTGTTTTTATGAAAATAAAATGGTGTTTTTCCACTTTCATAATAAATTAAGAAACATGAACAGAAATAAAAGATTTGTTTAGTTTGATATTTTCCTTTAATTATTAATTAAATACGTTAAGCCTATAACAAAAAAAAAAATTTCTCATTTAGGGGTGTTTTTGTTTTAGAGATTATTGAAATAATTATGATATACTGTCTGATATTATATAAGGTCTGAAGCTATGCCCCATCATCAATTCTCTACGTCATCTACAGTGGAGGAACTTTGCAACTCGACTAATTGTAAGAAAATAATTCAGAGCAAATGAAGTTGTCCCAGTTTCATAGTAAATGGTTTTGCACTTTCAATTATCAACCAATATTATATAGATGAATTTAATAATGATTTATAAAATTCGAATGGCAAAGTAATAACAAACTATTTCTGGTTTACTAGCAGATGAAACACTAGGAAATTAAATTTTTTCTACTAAATCTTTCTATACTAAACGTCTCATGTTTCGTTAACTTCCTTAGGAATTTTTAATTTTTTCCGTGGTTCATCGAATTTTGTGCATTTTGAAATCATGTGTTGGTCTGTGAGCAAAAGCTAAATACGATTAATAAAGTAATGGAGTACCCGAGGCAGTCGTCTTACGGGTCTAATGGAACAAGAAAAAGATGAAGCTACGTTCAAAGACACGAAGAGTCGGATAAGTTGCCTTGTTAAAGGGTTCCTTCTGCGAAGATGCTTCAAAATTCGATTGACTCTTGTGACCACAAAGAAGCTTCCTCTTTAGCATTTCTTGACTGAAGTGATTGTCTGAGCGGATCAGCAATATGACAGTATGACTATTGACAAGGAAAACTCGAGTGTTGCCCCTTTTTAACAGTTCAATCGATGAAAGCTTAGAAAGCAATGTTCGACACTTTTAAAGAGTTAGTACAGTCGGACAGAAACACTATTTAGAAAATCGTTGGAAAAAACCCACTCGTTGCGGCAGAGTTATACTCGTTTGTAGTTGTGTGGAGGTGTTTGAATAAAAATTCGTGTAGTAAATTAATTGTTTAACGCAAAACGCAACCACTAGCTTCACCACACTTGTACCAGTTGCCCAAAATTAATTTGACGGGCACCCATCAGAATTGGAGCGCATACCACGATGGTCGAATCTGGTTTTCGCCACCGCACGTGAATTGAAGAGTCGTTTTGCACAGTTTTAATTTATGCTAGTACATTTTCGAAAAACCAAATCCATAAATATGCAAGAGAATCGGCGGAAAAATATTTTCCTTCTTAATTGTATAAAATTTCATTAACATTATTACATTGATAATGGAGCTCGGTTTATTTATTGAAAAGTATTAAATGAAATAATCGACATTCGAATTTACTTTTTTTTTAACACATTTACTACTAGCTTTTTAGATTCGTTGCAATCACTATTTGTTTACTTGAATAGTTACCCTTACAGCATCTAATACTGCATTCAAAAACTCAGTGATATTTAACTTCGCTACATTTTTCTAATATAAACTAAGGAAATTAAGTGGGAGAGTATTGGGGAGGGGCGGGTGGGGGTGTAGTTTGATTTGATAAAATATTATATTTATTAACACTTTTACTGCCAACCCAACAACATAGCAGCTAACGTATTAAACCAAATGGTGGTAGCAAACGTATTAACATTTCAAAAACGTTTCTTTTGTCACATACTGAAATTAAATTAACTGCCCTTTAAAGGATATCTTAATGGAATTTACGTGGGGATTAATTATTAAACAGATAATCACTGTAATCAAGAAAAGTGAATACAGGTTGAGCATAAGCAACGTTCTACGAATAGGGTGAATCAAAGACCTTTGTGCAATTAACAAGCAGCTGCACCGTTATAGGTGATCACATCGTAAACGTAGAACAATGGACAATGCTACAATGTGAGCGGAATGTAAAGGGGAAACGATTTTCTTTTGTGCTAATTTAGACTAGTCTCAAGCTTCCTTCAACTAGCAAACGATTGCGAGTGTTGTAACGGTTCTCCCTTGTTTGAATGCACAACCATTCCATGGAAACATAAATTTCGTTACACAGATTGGAAACAATGATAGCCATGGTACCTTGTTTCGAAGAAGGTACACACGTACCCGTCTTTTGTTTCCTCAAAGTTAGCCCGTCTAAGACACTTGCGCGTTAGCGGTTATTTACTAACGATAGTCAATTCTTTTTAGGTCTAAGCATTAACTATATTTTTATATATTTCATATATCATTCATATTTATACACTACAATCAGTGCACTATAGATTTAATGCTTTTACAGTGGGTGATCAAATTATTAGAGCCACGGTATAAAGCATATATTTTTTAACAAATATTATCTACAACTATGCTAAAAGTGCAGTTATCATTTTTTCGTTAGAAAATGATAAGAAATCAGTGTAGCTGGACCGTCGATTTAAAAAAAGATTATTTTAATGTAAGATTTTCAACTTATGTAGAACATAAAATTAGATACTCTCCTATGTTTTATAGTATGAAATGTAATTGGTATCGAGAAACACATTTTTACACATGAAAATCATATGTTAAGTAACCTTATCAATAAGAAATTATAGTTACACGAACTGTTGTAAATTATTTTAACTAGTTGAATTCCTGCCTCGTAAAAATTTAAACTGCATTATACGTTACGAATATAAATGTAATAATTAGACCCTGGATCTTTACACAATTTCCCATTTGCATAGCCTGTTTTTTAAAAATGGAAGTACGACAACAAATTGTTGTTAATTTAAATACTTGTATTTGACAAATTTACGCTTACCACATATTCATAAAGACCCGTAGTCTAATTGTAGTCATAAGAATACGCGGCATCTCATTAAAGTAATTAAACGTTAGTATCTTTTTTCCAAATATATAACAGGCATCTTTATGCCGAATTTTACGATTCGCAAAAATAATGAAGCTTTATCTGTTCCATTTTTTCCACATGCTCAGCTTTTTCCATAAAAATTGATAACTAAAATTTGTATGAATATCCTTGCGTAACTGGTTGAGAATTTTATGTTTCACATTAATTGCACGATGCTGATATTATGTCGGGAAAATTGAGATCTCTACTTTGAGTTGTTAAATCAGTTATCAGTTTTTAATGACTGAATTATATATATGTCTATTTTTGTTGGTATAAAAGTACATACACGAATAATATCGATGGGAAATAGCATATGTGTAGGTACACATAAAAAGTACAATTTTATGAAAAATGTATCAAAATGTACGGAAATTCTTATTTTATTGATAATTTAATTTATCCATTAACGGATTGAATATGTATACGTGTAATGCCGCGTTTAAAACATCCGTATTCGCATATACATTTAACTATTCATTTTTGCTTTACAGAAACACTTTTAAAATTTATTATTTACAGTGACAATTACTTACAATTGGTTCCTATCAGTAATAAAATGTTTTGTGATCAGTCTTCATGGTATAGACTATATGCTATAGAGCACTGATCATAATGATTTGAATAATAGATATTTTATACTTGGTATAAAAAAATATATAGATAATATTTATGCCTTTTTAAAACGCGATGAAATAAAACAGTTCGACATTAGAATAATTAACACCTTCGTGAAATAGCAATATGATTCCTACATTTCTAATAAAATGAAACCATATGTTATAAAACACAATAGATAAAAACTATACTTCTTACAAAGAAGAATACAGATATGAAACGATGAACATTAAAATTACAATGATAATATCTCACTATAGCGTGGAGAATTTCGTGATATTCGCCTGTGTTAAAGTCTCTTTAAAATCTTCATCAAAAGTTTAGAAGCTTGTCATATGAAACTGCTTCATATTTTAATTTATTCTGTCTTCCGAACGTTTTAAGTCGTATACGCAATTATGAAAGATACCGCATAACAGCTTTAATTCCCATACCTTTAATCACTGGAAACAAGCTACAGAACGGCTGGCACCAACTTCTCCATTTTCTTCACCATGCCCTAGAAATAACACATAACAATTGTTAGTAACTTCTAAAATTATTTTAACCATAGTGTGCTCCTTAGAGTTACATTACAGATCCTCAGAAAATGCTTCAACCATTTTTGCTTTTTATTTTAAATTAAACAATTCTCTATTGTGATAGCACATTTTATAAACATTTCGCGACACAGATGGAGAAAATAAAACACTTTTATAGTATCTAAAAAAAGGCTGAATTTAAAAGAAATAAAAGAAAATAATGAATATAAAAAAAAATAGTTAAAAATATGAAAACTATTGTTAGGAGTACATAAGTTTACAGGAATTATTTTAAAAAATAATGTCTCAAACGAGTCCATTTAGATTTTCATACTACTTTTTTAACAAAATTATCACAGTTTAAATATCGACAATTTCTCGAAAATAGGAAAAATGTTCAAACACTTGTTGGGTCTACTGTATGTCGATTACTAATATTGGAGTAGTATCTCGATTAAATACAACAAGAAAATGTTAATGTCACTTCGTAAAGTTAAACGAAAAGCAAGACGCGTGTAAAAGTAGCAAGTCGCGTTCTCTTAAAAGTTGATTCGAATGCTCCGTTATTGCTCGATATGATTTTATTCGTGCCACGTTTACATTTCGAAGTTAGATACAAAGTAAATAGTTAGTTCGCCGTTGCGTTGGCGAGCCGAAGTGTTAAGTTTCGACAAAGCAATCTTGCCGAGCATTCCAGTTCGTTTCTCCGGCGAGAATTCTGGAGTTAGCGCCCAGGAAGATCAAGCATTTTGGCAAAGATGAAAATGCCGGGCGTAGTACCGGTAATCCCCCAGCATGCATTGCTTATGCGTGCTCTATTTTCTACGTCGGGAAGGGATCCTTCCTGCATACGTTCCGCGGCGACAACAACGTCAAACCCGTGGAAACAGGCAAGACTGGAATTTAAGATTGACATCGCATGCACGATGGGGTGAACGATGGGTAGGCAAAGGGAGATAGTCGGCTGGATTCGAGTTAGTTCGGCACTGCACGAAAATGAATTGAATAATTTAGCGGGTCAGAACGAAGGGGTGAAACGAGTATGCTCGGCAGTGTGTTTCCGGAAAGCCTCCGAAAATTCCAAGGATGAGGTATCCCCTTAAGGTTTCACCTTGCTCCGTACCTTTCTGAAAATGCTTTTGCGTGGAGTTTTCGCCGCGCGAGAAACATCGAAGCGTTCGACGTAGGAGGGTCAATTTCGCGTTCACACGCGACAACCTAATGCTTCGTCTCTTTTCGTTAGAAATTCTGTCAATGAATCTTTTAGATTCAGGACTAAATTCGTTCGCGCTGCTTTATACGAAAATAAGGACAGTGAAATATGTGAAAAATTCAGAAGAAGATACTCCTTGATTTTTACTGCTACTGAATTTTTTAAAGAAACTGTTATCAACATATTCGTGACATTTTTTCTGATTAAAACCACACCAAATACGACACAATTGGGATTATATTCACTTGTATAATCCACGATGCAGTGGCACCTCGGTTATCCGTACTGAGCAGTGGAACACAAGTGTTCTAGTGATAGGATAATTACCTAGCTACACTGTTAGATTAAATTTTGACTGAATCGTTCGAATAAATCTAAAAATAAATAAAGATTCGTAGTCTAGTGATGATGTACTGCAAAATGACAACAACACGTTTGTGCAAATGCAGACGAAGTTAAGAATTGTTGTGTGTGCAAATATTGTCTTGCACGTTGTACTTACTGTCCAAAATTATATGGTTGCACGTACATGGTCACATACTATCTGTCTATACTGCCTGCAACACTTACATACATAATTATATGCGGCTCCTTTACTATCTGTCCATTTAATGACTTGCATTTAACCGCATATAGTCCCCATTCTACTTATCTGACCATGAACAGACGCCATTCTACTTATCTAGCTACGGACGGTCCTTATTTCACTTATCCTGCCATATATGGTGCCCATTTCATTTATCTACCCAGAAATGGTCTTTATTTCACATGCCTGACCACCAATGGTCCCTATTCCATTTCTCTGACGGGAAGACGATTCTAAAAATAGACCGCACTTCTGCTACATCATTGAACCTATTGTGTTGGCAATAAATAAATAATAAAACGTCAAAAAACTCACTCAACAGCTTATTTAACTACGATACACCTTACTGAAAAATCTTAAACGAACTGAGAATATGAATTAATGAATAATTAATAATTAATAATTTCTTTTTTTGCAATTTTTAATTTTCAATATAAAGTTGACTCTGACACTTTGTAAATAGAATATTTACCGTAATCTAAATTAGTATTGTTACTAGAGGCATCAGTTCCTTAGTTCTTATGTACCACATTTTCGCGTTTGTTCATCAACGCAAAATAAGAACAACAAAATTCAACAAAATTAAAGTTGAAATGTCTCTTAAATTATTAATTTCTGGACATACATAGGTTAATATTTTTTTTTATATTTTATAAGTTTCTTCATATTTTCAAAAACGGCAGAGATGTGCTAACATGTACTGGACCATCCTATATAATGAACCTGTAGATTAAAACATTTTATGAAATTTACATTCTGAAATCGGTCATTTCATATGGAACCCGACTTAATATATGCAGAAAGTAGAATTAGTTGGTCATGATCAGAAGCGTATTTATCCCGCATGACCGCTGAATTTTCAAACATGATTTTCTCGAAAATTAGGCGTCAGACGGAAAATGTTATTCCCTTTATTCGTCTTATTTTTACACGAAGAGTCAAACGTAAGTTTCAAGAAACGTGAATATTTGTTGCCAATCACGATGTCTAGTCTCAATTTCGTACAGAATAAGAAACATTTCAAGGAAGACGTTACAGCTTTAACACCATATAGTTCGCGTGTAGTATATTTGGCGGCCGCTGATGTTATGTGAGAGAGGAGGAAAAGAGTCCTAGGCCCGCTAGAGGACTCGTCGGTAAGGATATCTAGCGGGCCCTGCCTTGGACCAGTGTTGCCAGATGAAGACTTGTCTTCCCGCTCTACCCTTCCCCTTCTACGACGCTATTCCCTCACTTTCTGGCGGCGAGCATCCCCACGCTCCGCCACGGACCGGTCACGTGACGCGATGCGCGCATCCAATTCGTGTTGCGTCTGCGTCTGCGCCGTGACTAACCCGGTAATGCCAGAGAGAGGGTAACTGTATTCCCCTCGATTTCTCCTGCCTGGCGACAATGCTGAGACGGATCAGATAGTAGCGAGAGAGATGTTGGCTATTTGTCCATCTGCTGGCGTGCGTAGGAGGTAGCCGCCACATATGCATTTCTCGCTTAAGCAAGCAGGCGACTTAAACGACGAGCTTCGTCTGACCCATTCAGAAAATTCTTCGATAAAGCCCCTCCACTCGTTTATTCATTAAAAGACACGCGTTTTTCACGTGACTATGTGTCGTCGTCTTCCGGTCCGTAAATTTATCATTAATTCGTAGTCAGCCGCTTCTTCGGCGTCGGTGACGACGCTTCCAAATTCATGAGCAGCCGGACCCGTGTCGCCTCGTCTATTTTATATACGCATCTCAAGCGGCTGTCAGTTAAAGTTTGGACGTGCTCGCCGGCTGTCGTCACCGGTAACGCTCGCAAAATCCAAGACACAAAATCCTTCATCCCTCCCCTCCCCCCCCCGTGCATCAGGCGTTTCGACAATGGCCTCGGGCTGTCGAGTGTTTCGCTCCTCGGACGCGGTTGAATTATGTATTTCGTTATCGTCGCAATAACAATTTGTCAGCGGGAGGTACAGGAAGTCCAGCTTGCAACCGTACACACAAGTTGCGTGTGCTATATATATATATATACACACGTGTAACCTACGGGATAGTTCGGCTTTCGGCCATTCCCCGTGCACGCGAAAGTTCAGATGGAGCTTAAATCGTGGTAATAGTTTCGTCGTTTATAATTATACACCTTTCCGGGGTCTAATGCGATGCTGAAGCGGCGTTCGTACTTAACAGGTACACGAGGGTATACGGGGATACGGAAAGCGAAAGGCAAGAGAGCTACTGACTCCAAAATATCAGCTCGCTCCGTCAATAATGTCGTCTTCGGTTGCTCGCTTTCAACACGGAATATTAATATTCACGTTTATTTTTCATCTACTAGAGTGTGCTTTCCCGTAACTCTTCGATAGCAATGTGGCAATGGATTGATGCTTTGTAATTTTCGCTGAGGAGTGCCGACTTGTATCGATTGGCTAAATAAAACAGCTTATTCAAACCATAATCGTAAGGCTAGTCGATAATTTAAGGACCAGGAATACTCCGAAGTAATAATTGAAGCTTTTAATAATGCTATTGAATACAAGCACACGAACCCGACGAATCTTCAAACTCGATTCTCTCGAAAACGAGGCGTCGAACGAAAAAAAGTTATTCCTTTTTTTCGACTTATTTTTACATGTAGAATCACCCCTGGCCGGGTGTATCACCCGTCCGGCCGCACCCTGAACATTTCATCGTCATCATTATTAATAAGTAAACTGCCAATCTTGATGCAAAATAAAAATTCTTTCTCTCGTAACAATTTTAACAAATTGAAAATAATGCTGCGCTCTTCAATTCATTTGATGTTTTCACTATTTTCTATTTCACCCAGCCATTTTTGTCATAAATGTATACAGTCCGTAGTGTATTAATAAACAATAAATTTCCAGATCTTTTCTATGGACACTATTCTGGATTTAAATACAAAATGCATATGCATTTATTTCGATGAAAATGCTGTGGATTACAGATTTTAAAGGTGGTAGTATATACTACGACGAATTTACATAAATGGTAAACATGGAAGGCAATTTACTATAAATATAGCAATTCGAGTTTTTTTTGTAACTGTCGTAATAATAGGTAATAGCGTTTCTAGGTTGATATAAGCACTACTAATCATACTTTGATATCACACGCAATGCTCCCTTGTAGCAAAAACTGTTTACAATAATCGGATAGTAAAGATTGCATGAAAATTAATAGTAATTTTACAGTTTTGTTAATCTATAAAGCGTGGGCGATCAAATGGCCCTTATTACATGTGCTAAAGATGTAATTAAACTTTCACACGGGAATCGTAATATCAGTAGAAATTTGTTTGAAACTGTGTTTTACGATCGAACTTTCTTCGTCTAAATTTTGTAATCCATCCGGAAGTAATCTATAATTGTTAATAAGTTTTGAAATTTCAAATATTTTTATACAAAATGTATATAATAGAAACTAAAATTAATAAATTTCATTTCATTATGTTGCCACATAATAGACGGTCAAAAAATTATAATTATTACAAATATGATTAAGACATTTAAAGTCTTAAATCAATGTATTTTCAAATTTTGTAAAATTAGTGTTAGTATTAATTCTATAATATCACGCGTATGACATGTAGCACATGTGTGAAAGTATAAATTATGGGAAGCAAGAAATGCATGTAGCAATTATCAGAAATATTAATCATTTATAGTATTGATCATTTTATACGCATCTATTGTGTCAATTTGACATATGCATCAGTGGTTCAAAAAAAAAAAAATAGCATTGTTGAGATTAAATGAGTCGCAGAGTGTTTTATTTATGTTTGAAATTTAATTTATTTAATATAGCTGTACCGCACGTGGCTACAGATGTCTGATTATGCGTTCGACTTCTGGCTTTGACTCTGTTTGTTCTTGAGTATTAAGACGAAGTATCGAGAAGTCCTATTTCGCGCTGGTAATTTCGTATGCATCTAACAAATGTTGTTAGTTTTACAGTTACCGTCTTAGCAAATATCATTTGTGAATTATGCAAATAATCATATTTTAATCTTGTCTCACCGTACCACAATTTTTCATTCTCGACAAAGGAATGAACAGATTGAATTTTTACAGATTGAATTGCTTACCATGTTGATTTTTTACCATCATATGAACTTGATACCGAGAGATAAATTAGTTGGAAAATGATGAACAGATGGAGATTAAGTAACCAACATTTTTGACATTGTAATGCACTTTAGAAAACCCTATCTGACCCAAACTATGTACACATATTACACAGCAACATGCTATTAAAAAAAATTGTACGTGTCGGGTAATTTTCTTACTAAATTAAAACTGCCACTGACGTGGTAATTAAGCGCATGATGTTTACATCTACCATGTCGGGTATAAATTAATCATTCAGGAGGTGACCTCCATCAAACTTCGTTGATGTGAAAAAACGATACATTCAACGCTTAATGTGAGTGCTGAAAACAGGGTTAATTGTACTGTGTTTTATATACTCCGTATCAGATTTGACAATGTATACCACTAATGCATCCACTTTTCAAAGTCATGAATATTCGCTATCCAAGATTTATTAGTTTATAATAACTTCGGATAAATAGAAATACGGGTTAAAAATAAAATGGAAGAAATACAAATGGTGTGTTTGCTGCGAGGACTCTGTACTCGGGTGAAGCTAAGAAATTTTTTTGCGAAGCATAAACATTAATTATCCGGAACTTCGCGCTGAAAAATATAATCGACGTTAATCAAAATCTCCAGGAACAAATATATACAGACTATCGTTAACTCTAAAATGAACGAGAAAGAGAAAAAGTGATACTGTATAAAAAAACACCAAAGATTAATTGAAACGCAGTCTTTTTAATTAAAATAGTTTCTCGTTAACTGCGAATGATAAATTAATTAACTGAGAGAGGAAATACAACAGTCATTCGTTATCAATTGGCGAAAGACACTTGCGGAATACGATAAATACATGGAAGTGTAATTTATGCAAATGAATAGAACGAACAGGTTATCGAAGGCAAATAAAGAATTTTCGATTTACCATGTGTTATGCAAGATAACAATTTTAACCATTTATCCTTTCATTGTGATAGGGGAAAGTTAGTCAAAGTATATAAGAGACATGTATTGGTCAAAGGTGGCGCATTGTTTATTTATTTATAGTGACCTATTGTTCATATATTATCGTATAGTCTGAAAGTGCCTAAAAGAATGATTTTGGCAACTTGACAGTATTAATTGGTCTCCAAAATCATTCTGCTAAAATAATGGGTAGAGGTTAGGTTAGGAGACAATGGGTTTGGGGATTATAAAAAGCTGAAAATAAAATAAATTCTTTAAAAAGGACAACGGTCTTTTAACTTAAGGGGGCCGGCAGGCATTTGGCCTTGACTGTCACGCTATGTTACGCTATGCCTTTTTTTCTAAACATTTTACGTCTTAAATAAGTAAGTAATTAATTAAAAATGCATACCACCGTGTCTGTACATGTCTTTGCTACGTCTGTATAGAGCATTTTTTTCGATAGGAACACTAAATCTCTCGAAAATAAGAGAATCTCTCAGCGGCAGCCATCTTGTGACGTCATACTTGCTTCAGAATTCGAATTTTCTGCCGAATATTACAAATTACTCCACGATGAGGTAGAAATTCGCAATTTGGGCTCTATACAGACGTAGATTGGACTTTTAGGAAACACAATTGACCACTTCTAAACTGCTCATTGCAATATTGAAGCGACAGTTTGTCTAGATTTTGACCCTTGCAAGTTCATATACGTATATTGCAGAGAGATTCTCTCGTTTTTCCGTAATTTGTCTTATCCTCTTCAATTGAAAATTCTGAAAAACTCAGACATATTTTAACTAGTAGAATGCACATCTATGAATTTTTTCAGAATTTTTAGCTTCGAAACTGAATTTTAAAAAATGAAAGAACTTTTGAAATTGCCGTTTTCTTGTAGAAGTTATTTGATACTAAGTTTATATTGTTACAGTCTTAGCATCTCGTTATGGTTGTTAACATATAATTTTTTTAGGTTCTTTAATGTGCGGGCACATACTAAAAAAAAAAAAAAACAAAAACCGTATTCAATGAAGACAGCGACGAAGACAATGCAGCAGAGGGGTAAGAACTTTTCCATGGAAATACATGCATATTATTTAGAATTTGATATAATGTCTATCTAAGAAATTAATTATACGAGCCATATGAACATGGTACTTGTACGGGCATTGACAAGGTAAAGAATATTGGATTTTGGTTTTTTTAGCTATGTGCTCCCACTTTGAAAAATCTGAAAAAATTACATGTTAACAACCATAACGAGTTCCTAAACCTGTAACAATATAAAGTTAGCATCTCATATCTTCTACAAGAAATCGGCATCTCAGAAGTTTTTTTATTTTTTTGAAATTCGCTTTCGAAGCTAAAAATTCTGAAAAAATTCATAGATGTGCATTCTATTAACTAAAATATGCCTGATTTTTTCAGAATTTTCAATTCAAAAAGATAAGAGAAGTTACGGAAAAACTCGATTTTCTTTGTCACCCCATTGCTACCCCCATGTCGACATATAAGAACATATAAGAATGGGCTATTGCAAATTCAATTTACTTTGGGGAAACTTCTGACCTCCTTATCCGGCTACACCCTTTAACATTCTTTTAACCTAATCTTCACTAAATAAATTTCCATAAAATTGTTAAAAGTATCCACTTTACGAGGATTAATAATTTCACCGTGATTTCGTGACTCCCAATTTTCACCTAATCTCGGTTGATAGAATCAACCCTGAAACGATGACTACGTGTAGTCGAATTTCCTGCGTGTGTTTGCATTCCCCAAATCACATATCAAACCAATCTTCCATGTTCTAGCTTTGCGATATTAATTTACCATCAACCATTAGTGAGCATCGTGAGCAAGAGCTCGATTAATCATTACGATCGTGATCTGTGGCACGAAAGATTTTTGAAAGGGAAGCCAGGCAAGAGATACACGTCAACTTCAGTACGTGCCTTCCAGTACGACATAGTGCTCGAAAATATATCCGACAAGTACTTTTTTACATCCGCAATAATCCACTTTGGAACGTTCAAAATTACCACTGAGATTCGGGGTGAAAAAGTTGTTTGATAAAATATATTGGAAAATTCAAACACCGTAAAAAAAGTTTTGAGCTGACGTTAAATTCCAGTTTATCTATAATTCAGTAATGAATTGCTTAATAAATGGAAGGAATATTTTCTATATGATTATTCATATGCGAAAAATATGAACACACGAACGTCGCAAGTTATTTTAGATATTCGTTTACGCTTCGTGTTGAAGAAATAAATCATTCTTTAGTTATAGAAGTTATTTAATATTGTTTTACCGTCGTTACTTTATCATTCTTCGACACTGATATTTATGAAACTTATATAACGTCGTTTAATAATTTAATTTCACTTTTATGTAATTAAGTACTTATGCAACTTAATTAATTTTCTCTGTAACGACATCGCAGTCAATCTCAAGAAAACGTAATTCACAGATTGCGTTTGTTTATGTAAATTTGATATCCTCGTAGTTATTTACGATTCTTCTCAACAGAAGTAATAAATCCTTTTCACATGATATCATGAAATAAATAAAATCATGAAATAATTAAAAGTTATTTCGTACTCAATTCAAGAACATTGAATTACCAGTTTAATGAGCACAGCTTATTACCCCAATTTTCTTCAGTTGATTTTCAAATATAGTTTTGAGGAAAATCTTACAAAATATTTTGAAATCCACCTGACCAATTATCTTAAAATTTCATGTATTTTTATATATTTTAACATAATTTTATGTATGTTCTTTTACTAAATTTGAAAATCAATTTTTACTATATTTGATTGTGTAAACCGGTTTATTACTAATAATATTGAAAAATAAATGATTAGGATCTACGAGATGTAAGCATGTTACAAAAATCGTTCTTGTGATAAACTTTGTCTTTTCCATTCTTGTATTACTAAATTTTGATTTTGCATAATTTTTATGAGCATTCGTGTAGAAGTCAACGTGTTAGAAATGTTTCTTTTTCCTATTTTTAAATTCTCGAAAGTGTGAAAATGCGAAAAAGTCGACAACTAAATTTAAAACAATAGTTTATAATTTTAGAACCGGTCTTGTAAAACAATCTGAACAGTTGCATACAGGTCGACGTGTAATTGCACTTTCATGTCGCGTTTAATGCATAGTTGTACAGTCTCCCTCGTACAAAATAACGAACGCTATCGAGATCTTATTTCTGAGCTACGAACGTGGTTGTAGGAAATTGTTGTAAGTCGCATGCTGATCCATGTAGTGATATAAAGCGATCGGTAACGCGACACAGGGGAATAGAGGAATTTAACAACTTTTTCTCAGGAACAAATCAGATTACTCATTATAACGAACCAATTTCTTGCATGCAAACCAACGACGTGTAGACGATCGCAAAGAGTCCCAAGTCGAGCACGAACGATCTTGCGCTGCAGCTCGTTTTTCAATTTTGCTGTGTAATTTGAACTGCATTGTAATTACGAACTGTAATTTTAAACGTAATCACATGATATTTCAGGCAAGCAAGAAGATATAACATTACGTGTATTATTCGTGTCAGAAAGAACTTATCGCACGTGGCGATTTGACACGTTCAGCGCCATTCTTACTTTCATAAACAGTCTTGATAAGTATATTATTGTATTGAGTGAAGTTTGTTTTTTCTATACGATATGTTAATGAAAACAATTACGCGGTAATTGTTAGGGAGATCACGCTTGCCGAGCATGCTTGCCGATCACGTTTGCAAAGCTACGCTGTCAATATCGCCATGTACTTTTACTGCCATTTATCACTAAATGATCGTTAGATGACGTGCGACGCGCGTTTACCTGTCAAAAACGCTTAAAATCGCTCAAATTTAAACACGCATAAAATTGAACCAATGAATTCCTCACATTAAAACTTGGATTTTTGGCAAGATCTCTGGCCAAGATCTACAGGATTATATAAAAAAATTAAAAATTTCTGGGTTGTCAAGGTGAAGTTTAACCAAATTTACTTCTTTTCTTAAGAGAAAATAGTCTTCTTATAGAAACAGCGGCCAGGAAATTAAATAACTGAACCGCGCATTTTATGCATTTATATATTGTATATAATAAACATGAATGAATCAATTGAGAAAAAGCGGAAATATTTAAACAATTTAAAAATACCGTTCTATTTCCAACCCATTAAAATTATTAAGATAAAGAAGGACAAATATGTAGCTCTTGTATTTCGAAATTAATACAGACAATTTATATTTCGCATACGATTATGACGTCCGTGAATAAAGATTTGCAAATACTAATGTCAACATACAGCTCAGGCGTTCATGCACCGTATGTAAGACTATGTGCGCTAAATACTTTTTCTCTATAAAATGCTCATAATCGCGATATTGAACACGCCTCTGGTAACACGAGCGTCATTTGTGTCGATGTATTCGTCGATACAAAATTCGCGTGGAAATGATATTGAAATCAGCAAAATTCACGGTGAGTTGTTACAGTTCTTTGAGCCGAGTTCCCTTGGCCGATCCCTTCGCCGGCTCTCGGAATAATATTCGAGCTGTGCGCACGGATAGTTGGTCAGTCGTGTTATTCCTTTTCGAGCAGTGATGGGGGTGGGGGTGGGGGTGTATATCGTTTTATTTTCGTCTGTCGGCAAAGACGAAGCGGAATGAGCCAATAACATCAAGCACGGCGACAAAGACTCGAGGGCCACATTGACGACGACGATGCTAAAAAAGAGGGGAAAAGCGGGCGAAATCCGAGGTTAGCACGCAAAGCGGTCGAGATGGCGGGCGGTGACTGAAAAATTGCCAGCGTAGCCGGCACTGGGCGATAAAACTTCAGGCTTACCAACGAATGCAGCCCGGAACTTCGCGCCATTAGATCCTCTGGCAGTTTGAACAACAGATACGAAGGGCCTGCATACACCACCTCATCTTCTGTCGCGACACGTAGTAGTCTATTCCTCCGATACAGCACTGAACGCTGACGCCGACGACGACGCCGCGCTTCGTTTTCTCGCATTTATTTATCCATCACTACCCACGACCCCCACCTGCCAAATCTTTCTATCTCTTTGTTTCATCTCCTTATCCGCTCTCCACCCCTTATTTCCCCACGCGAAATTGGTTTGTTGTCGCTCCTAACGATTCTCATCAGCGCACCATTCAGATTTCAAGTTGAACAATTCGACGCAGATCCACTCCACTTTGCGCCGTTTATAGTACACTCGATTGCTTCATAATCATTGGAAATGTTTAATCAATTCGCCGAAGCTTTGTCTCGTTCGCTCTACGAAATCTTGTGTACGAGGATCAGTCGAATATAAACCGGACTTTTCCTCTATGTATTTGAACGGAATTTTATAGAAATACAAATGAATTATTTCTTTTTAGGTATGTTCCTCGATCATTTACATGCTTTCGCTATCAGATTAGTCATTTTATAGTATCAATTTTGTAAAAAGTAGAAGGTTAGGAATGATGCCAATTAGACAGGAAGTGCTCTGTCTCTTCTCTCTCCTCTTTGCTACTATTAAATATGCTAGTAAATGTAAAAGTTCATACAATTTGCTGATTTTTTAAGTCTGAAATCTTCTATTTTTCCATAGATACAATATATGTTTTAACACGGTGTATTTATTTTTGTATAAATGATAATCAATAATTTATGTGCTAAACTGAAATAGTCATTTTTATGTTAGTTTTATTGCGCTACTCAATTAATATTCAAAACTGTCAATACTGATTTGTATTAACAACAACTTATGAGAAGCTGGTGATGAAGATTGTAATGTGTAAGATTGTGTAAGTAGTCATGGATTGGAAAAAAATGATTTTCTTTTTTATTATATTGAAAAATCATATAGAATTCATTGTAAAACTATTGAGACACTATATATTATTTTCACAGTATGAGTAGAAATAATTAAGTCGTCCTACAGAATTATTATTCATATAAAATTAAAAATTTCAGGCAGGTAAATTAATATTGTTACTCTCTACAAGAAATCTGTAGGATTTATGGGGACTCACAAATAACACTTCACAGCTATCGGCCAACAATATAATAACAGTTTATTCGTTTACATAATTCGTGAAGGTCCCGAGCTCGTTCACAAATCAAAGCTTAGGATCAGTATAAACTGGTATTGAACACTGAAATTGTAGAAGACTTACACTAATGGTAAACAAAGAATTCATTTTGATAACAACACAAGACTTGAAAATAGGTTTGATAAATTATTTTCTTAAATTAGAATATTACATTCAGATATTCGTGTATTCTCAAAAAATTTCATAGAATATTTCGGAGATTTAATTTATCCGCAATAACGTTCTGAAAATTTAATGTTACACGTAATGCTACACGACGTCTGTTACTACCAATAATAAATACATTGTTGAACAGAATTCAGTTACATAGAAAAAGATTCAAAATGCAAATACAAAATGTATTTTAAAACTCCCAAAACCACCTTATTATAATTCTTCGATACTAGATGATTATCTGATACCATGAAAGCAATGGTTATTTTCAAAGCGTCGTTATAATACCATTAATATGATATATTCTTTATTGTAATCGTAAAAAATACTTCTTCCATGACATATACGGTATAGAATTGGACACTACATTACTGAGAAGCTATGTAATGCAGAAAAGGTTCGACGATCGAGATTTTGGCTATCGGTGATGTTAATTGTTTACCTCGACCCTACCAGTTTAAACTGTTATTTCTCAAAATATCAATTAGCTACTTAAAGTTAATCCCTAGTTGGATTATCGAAGCCACTCCAACCACAAGAATTTCAAACTAAAATCGGTTTATGAGCTGCGGCATCTGTTTAAAGGTTTATATAGTTTTCCAATAGAGCTCGTGAGGTTCTCAATGCCCGAGAACAATATTGATTTACACTTACCGATTCCGTAGAACTCTGTTCCGCGTGAATTAAACGAGATTAACGGTCATAGTTCAAACTGGAACGAAACAAAAAGTTTGAACTCTCATATGATTAAAACTGTTCAACTGTTTAAACATTTAGCCGTAGCTAATGAAAGTTCAAAGTTCAAATTGAACAAAGTAGTTGAAACTGCAAAACTTGCTATAGTCTGAGGCGCTCAGACGTTGCTCGAAGAAGAAAATAAAGTATTCAACGCTTCTGACTACGGAGGTGAAATTATTTAAAAAAAAACTACAAGAACGAGTTGGAAAGAAATTAACTGATAAATGTTTGAATGGTTATCTCATCAGTACAAGTTTCTCACCGATCCTGTGCAATCAGTTGTTCCTAGCGGGTTTGGTGTACGAAACCGAAGTTTTTCTTTTTTCACTAAAGTAGGTACTTCGCGAAGCTTAAAAGTAGCTGTAGCTGATTCTATTTGAAACCGTTGTGGGGAAAAAAGAGGAAAAATAGAATCATTCTCTTGCCGGGTAACGGTTTTTCCTCTCTGTACTTCTAAACTACCCAGACTGTCGGTGCTTCTTTCTCAGATAAATTTTCAGGTAAAATATCATATATATACAACGTAAACATAAACGCACAATACGGTTACTGCAGCACCTTATAATGTTATTTAAAGTGTAATTACAGATTGGTGTTTTTCCAATACGATTTCTACTATGCTTCTCCAATCTAGGTGAAATGTTGTTTAATTGCTTTTTATGCTCTGACTGATTGCGAGAATACAGTCTACTTAATTTGGGGAAATATTAATTATTATACTGTCTGTCTATATGTAAATACAGTGTTTATCATGTTTAACCTTATCAGAGAAGATGACTTAACTCAATGTTCGCGTATACTTGTATACCATCGTCTTTCACTAACATCTTCTTCTTAATTCAATCAATAATTACTTCACTTTATTGTGTCACAGAATAGACGTCGGTCTAAGTTATTGATGGCGACACAATTTTTTTTACGATCATTTTATTTGTGTCGCGGCTTTGTAAGTATAAACTAATTCACTGTGATATTCAATGAATCCTGTCACACAAATACAAATCTTTAAGAGCATAAAGCTTCGTCTACTTCCAACCACCTCTTTCTCCATTGCAGCTATAAATTCCCGATGAATCGTATAACAGAGTAAACAATTCCAATCCATCAATCAAAGATTTAAACCGCGCCTTTATATTTTACGTTCCAAAAAAATCTGAAAATCGCAGTCACTATTTTAACAGACAACCGTACATAAGTATTGTATGGCTAAAATTACCTCTAATTCTTTCAACTAAACCACCTTTTTATTCTTTTAATTATTTTTTATTTATATTAATACATGGAACTTATACTAAATATTTAGAACTTAACTGATGAACACTAAATATTGTACATTGCTAAAATTAACAATATTATTCTCAAATTATAACATGCATGCACACATAAGTATACAAGATGGTCTATAGGAAAGGTACGTGAAATACTGACGGCGCTGCGATTGCCAGCAAAAATAGCATAGTGGTTCTTGGGAAATTATAAAAAAAGAATGAAAAAATGATAAAATTTGATTTTCAGCCAGTGCCGTGTGTCAAGGTTACAGGGAATCCGTTAGAAAGAATAGTAAGAACTTATTTATTGCTGGCGACGTTTTAAGTGTCGTTGAATGTAAGCGTGTCGACAATATGAGTTCAATAACTGTCGATGTTGTGGCTCAAACGAGGATTTTTTGGCTTTGCTTTTTTCGACGTCGAATGCACACTTGAAGCAGGGAAACGATAAAATGATACAGCTGGAGCATTTATATCACTTATTTTAGCCATAGAATTAGAATATCCTTTGATGCGACAACATTGCCGCAGTTTTTGCATGACATTCGTTGATGTGAACGAATGTTGACAGTTAACATTAACAGTATAGGTATCGCATATGTATTTTCACTGCCAATAATTCACATTCTATCTACTAGCGGCGCTGCAGTCATCACGCACACTCACTATAGTCTCCCACGGTTTTTGAAACATTTTCGATAGTCCGACAAGAAAATGTTTCGGACAAAAATGAATAAAATAATGCCATATCAATATTTTAAATCGTCTCCTTTAAATCCCCTTTAAACCCCCCTGTTCGTTATTTGATAAGAAATTCAGTTTTCTAGTATTTAGAACAAGTTTCGTTTACTGAAACGTGTTAGAAGCAACCAGTTTGGTGAAATATGTCACCATCAGCACCTTTATTTCCGTACGATGCAGTCGGCTACCAAGCACGTGGCACTGTGAGGGCGGTTTTAGGGTACCAAGGTAGTATCTCTAGTTCTCTAGATGTTCGGTACTTCGGTTTATGACTCCCACGAACTCGGTACGTCGTTGGTCCATTTTAACACAACCGTTGGCATGTGGGTCCATTGGTGATTCCAGAACTACACGTTGCCAGAAAATGAAGATTATTATTGCGTAAAATACAATTTAAATGAAGGAGTCAGGATCAGGACCTTCAGTCCTGAAAGAAAGGTAAGAAGTAGCTGCACAAAAGATCCTGCGACAATACGCCATACATTTTCACTTTTCACTTTAAAACAAATTCTTGTTCACCTATATTTTCATAATTTAAAGAAATTCGTCTTGGACTACAAACAGAAAGGAATAAAACATTTCACAGTAGCTAGAAACAAAAATTTCATAAAGGGATTAACATATTAACGAAGTCAAAGCTGTCGATTTAAACGAGCGACGAGCTGATGATTCGATGTATTAATAGTAATAATAACCCTCTATCTTGAACGGGATGGTGGTCATAGGGTTACATTTTAGCGGTTTTCGATTAATTTTTCATATTGATTTATGTGCTAAAATTATGAAAAAAATCTGACACATTTCAGTTGTCTGTTTTTCTGATTTTTCTGTTGATAATTTATAATTATATTATATAATCTTACTTTGGTGAAAGTCTTCGTAATTATACGGTCTTCTCTTTTTAAGAAATACTAGTCACCCGTGCCAGAGTAGATATCGTATTGCCAACGAGGATAAAATGGCTGTAACTTTGTAAAGCGGTGCAGCGGTTCACTATTATACGCTATCTCTATCCCTCCTCTAATATTAACGTCGTTAATGTTAATATTACGTCGACACACGTTTCACGAAATGCTATTGAAAATTATTCTTTTATACGAACAGCAATAAGTAAGTATGTATGTATATCAAGTTAAGGATAGTATAAGAGAATTTGAAACCATCGAATGATTTAAACTGAACAATTTTTTATTATACGACTTTTAAATAGCATTTTTTTCAATTAAGCTGTCTTAAACTAGAAGGACGTGGCAGCCATTTTCCCAAAGTCATTTCTTCAAAACACGGTTTTTGGTAGCAGCTATATCTCCGTGGAGTTTCGTCTAATATACATTTTGTAAATTTCACACCACAGTAGACTAAACAAGCCTTGTCGAAGCTCATTAGAAAAAAATAATATTTTTATAAAGTTAACTGAAGGTATGGAGATGCATGAACGAATTTTTATGCGTAGAGATTAAATCCAGAAGGAACGACGTATCGCGAATATATCACAATTTAATACAATCCGATTCGTATTATCACAGGAAGTGTATTTACATCGATCAACAACGACATTCGTAATCTCTTTTCGACACCTGCCTCTCGCGAGATCGTGGCCAGCGATATTCGCTCAGGGATTTCATAGCAGAAGCCTGGTTGGCAGCATTGTCATCGTCACGCTCTCGTCCTCCGGATTCATGTCTTTTTTCTTCCCCTTATTTGGTATCGTTGCCGCGTCTCTTTCATCGTCCGGTTCGACCATCGCTTTCCACAATCAGGGTAGGTCACGTCTCTATTTTGTATTCCATCAAGCTCGCATCCATTCCGGTGCTAAACAATGGAGAGCACCCTGTTTCCCTTTCTCGAGGAGTCTGCCCCCGTGGCCCAAGCCAGCGACAACCTCCAACGAGTTTCAACGCGGGCGAGTCGCGGGCAGGGCAAACACCCAAAAACTTCTCTGCACCTCTCTCTTCGGCTATCTCTCCTCGTCCCTGTTCATCGGCCTTTCCCTTCCTCGCCGTCTCCTTCCTTTCCTCTTCCACCTTTCGCCAACCATCTTTCGTTCTTTTTCTATTCTCCGGCGTTGTCTTTCACTGTTGTAATGCAAGGGAACGAGTGTTTCGAGCTGGCCGCCGGAATGGGGTGGTCTTTTATCCAGAGGCTCGTCTCGATTTCAAATGCAAATGCGCCCAGCGAAAGGAGATAGGGAAGAAAGGGTGGAAGGAAGGTGCATTGCGCGGCAAGTTGCCGCAGTCTGTTTAGTAACTTCGCACCCGATCTACGCTTCAACTCCCCTTTCATGCAGGGGAAAAATGTTTCCTCCTGTTGTCGACGCGATTCACTGTGCTTCGCTCCGTCGTCTCGCATCATATCCTGCGTTTGACACCCACGCCTCGCAATGCTACACCTTTTTCTGTCCTTCCTTCGGAGGTGAATCGAATTTCCCACGTTTGCGGACTGCGTGGTTTCAGTTAGCTCGCGATTAAGGACCGCCGTAATTTCTTTTCATAATGAACATTTATGGACTCTAAGAAATTCATCATTCTTATGTCGGATCGACCTTCTTGTCATTGGCGACGGCTTGATCTAGTTATCTATTTACGATCGGAGACAAAATTAAATAGACACTCTTTAACTTTTTCAAAATTGGACCAGACTTCAGTTTTTTTGTTTTTTTGTAAAAAGTACAATCAGCAATACAAATTACAGTGAATTCTCGTTACGAGTCAGTTGCGTGGTTCTGGCGACCGACTCTTAGACGGATTCTGAGGTTCTCGCCGAGCGTCGCATTTGAAATACACAGGGCACGCTGGAAACCTAAGAGTCACATCACTGTGACTACCAACCGATAGTGACAAGAAGACTGAGAAAATGTCTTTCTCCGATACAATGATGCACGTAGCTCGAGACACGGCTCTCGAGCTTCGGCCCCTCACCGCGGTGGTCTGGGTAGTTCCACTGACTTCAAATCGTAAGGTTGGCGCTGACTCGTAACGAGAATTCACTGCAGTCACTTTTAATGCACGGTTGTTTTAATGCCTGGGTCTATTTTGCCCCAGAGTATCAAAATTGTCATTTAACCAGTCAGCTGTTTTTAACGAGTATCCTCGTCATGAAGAAATGGCAATATTTCGTGTTGTGACGAGTATACTCGTCATGCGTAAAAAAATAGTTACAATTTACTGTTTAAATTGCAATTTTAGCGAAAACTAAAATATATTCGTAAACTTCAAGGTGTTTGAAATATTTAGAGGCGAAATAGAAATGTATATATAATTATTATGAAAAAAATGTGATAGTGTGAATTTTTTTGTAAACGTATTGTTTTCTTTCACAACAAAAAATGTTGTACTTCCTTGAAAGGAGTGATTCCTATGGTCATTTGAAATAACTTTTAATGTTCTAATGTTCTACAACTTAATTCCATATTATAACAGCCACACATACTCTGTGTTTGACGAGTATACTCGTCATCGGTTTATTTTTGTGACGCAAGTTAGGTACACACTTTTCAAAAAAGTCACAACAGCCAACTGGTTAATTGCTCAGCGACCGGCGATTAAATTGAACGAATAACTGCTACATTAGGAACAACATAAGGACCAATGTATCCGCAAGAAATAACATGTAAATTAGCTGGAATAAAAAGTTCTCTACAACAGTGTGAAGCGTTCGTATAAGTATTATCTAAAATGCAGAAGAGCATGGTTTGTGGAACTCAGCCGATGAGACAGTGCTCGTTAGACTCTACCCTCGTCGTCTCCAATTTCGTCTTCCCAATTTTCAGCGAGAATCGCGGCGAACGAGGCAATTAAGCCCGTTATCTTAACGGTCGAAGCGTCAGAGCCAAGAAAGCCAAATCTTCGAATTCGTTAAGAATAAATCATTTCGATCGTAAGCATCGTGCAAGAGATTTTATAGTTCTAAGAGCCAGAGGTGTTCGGTGCTACCTCCTACCATTCGACGCTACCAAACTTTTAACTGCCTCGACAAACTTCGCTCAGGCTCGTTCATAATCCTCGGCAATAACATCTCGGAATCGTTAGTCGAAATCTCCTATGTTCACGTTCTAATAACTTTCGATTACGATGCGCACGAGAACGTGTCCCAATCGCTAGACATTTCTAATAATATTTTTAAATTCTTCCGATACACTGGCGTACATGATTATAAGAACACTAAATTTTCGTTTGCGTCATTTAAGCAGTCAGAACTTCGCGACGAGGAATCGTACAATCATTCTTAGTTTACCGTAAAGCGTAGAAACTCTGCTTTCAAAATCCTCAGTTGATTTTTTAAAAGATATTCCTGTAGTGTGATGAAAAAGTGAAAAGTTGGTTTGCTAAATATAGTCATAAAAGAAATTCTCCAATGTTTTTAGAGACATTTCAATTTAATTAGAGATTGAAAGAATGGTTATGGAACTTTTTAATAGGATCCGTTTAAAACGTAAACCTTCTTTACGGAACGTTTTCATAGTATCAGATTCCATGAGAACAGATAAGGAAGCAGAACATATAAAATATGAAAAATATTCTAGCCAGATGTACGCATACCCCCACCACCATTTCTAAACAATTTTTGAGTGCATGAAGAGCATGAACTTGCCCATGAGCAGGTGCAGTCGAAGTCTAATTACGATGTAATCCATGTTGCGAAATAGAGTCCCCACATCGATACACCTTTCGCCGCTTAAGGTCTACCAAAGATTTCTTGAACGTTGCAAAACCCAATACCAAATTCCATTGATCCACGTGGCATCAGGTGGTGAAACAGTCACCGGCTAGTCCACGACACCTCTTCACGTGACACCCGGTGATGAGACAGGCACCGGCTAGTTCACAACCGATTAAGCCTGTCGCTCACTTACGGCACCACACGTGAACGACACCAGACCAACGTCAACGCGTTTACATCATTATGTTGAGCCATTGCAAAAGTCTTGATACGTTTCTAACGGATGGTGTTACTTACTCCTGTAACAGTGGGATTGCATCGAGCAAATGGAATATAGAGGGTGGGGCATTTAAAACAGAACATCTGAATAACTCGCTTGCTTTTGAAGATAGAAAAGAATTCGTCAGACCAACTTTACTTGGTATCGAGGGGCTCGTAATCTCGTGTTACTAATTTTTCTAGAGGTGGAGGCGTCAGGGAGATACGAAGGTCGGCCCACTTTTTGTAAAATAGAATAGTATGGGTTTTTTATTTACATTCTGATAGCGTGTATCAAGACGAATACAATGACATATTATGAAGGCCATTCAAGGTCACTCAAGATTATAATAGGTCCGTGTAAGTTCGAAGTCATACCGATATGTCAATATTTTCGAGTTTAATTTTAATTTTAACCACAATGTGACAAAAGTACATGGTCCTTTTGTGTCTCCTTTTTATCCGAAGAGCGTTGATTAATGTTATGCACACATCGTAGCGATTTAAATGTTTGGTTAAATTGTGAATTAATTGTTAAATCCAGAAGATGATATTGTCTGTTCTGAAGGTACAGAAATGTGTATATATTCACGATAAAAATTCGGGCTATAGAGGATCGATAAAAGAAAAACGTGCTTTATAAAATTTGAGACGCGCGCATAGAAGAAGAAACCGTTTGATTCCGAGGCTTTTCAACGACAGTAAGCAATCCTGCGGTTTTATTTCAAGAAGGGTCATAGTCGATCAGAGAAGGAACAGTCAACTGATCTAGGTTCCTTTCCGGCAGCAAACCGCCACCGCCGCAACTTCCTGCCGGTCGGTATAGAGCGGCAAATGTGCACCGTATGTAAATGTTATCCAGGCCAGGGTAATCTGAAATTTGCTGGCTGCGCTTGGAAGCCACGCCTGTTAGAGAAAGCCGGAATCTATGAGGGCCAATTGATGACTGCCCCTTCGACGTTTATTCTGATATTAATCCTCGGACGAACGGGCCGTTTTAAATCCCACCATCTATCGCGTAGACGTATCGATCGCGCGGCATTCAATTACCCTTAATCCGTTAGGCGAATGCGACTGTCTCGAAAAGAATGTACGCAATGAAGTGACGATGTTATCGTATTGTCCGTTGTTTCGCTTAATCGGCGTAATAGTTGCACATTCTTGGTTCGTAGACTTATTGTTAGCATTGCTAAACGTCGTGTCTCCCGTCAATACGGGAAATGATATGCTATAACCAATAACGGAACAGTCGCCGAACAGACGTAATCGGAATTTAAATCCATTTGCACGACAAATGGACAGATTTTACGAATGTTGTATTTATTATTATTTCGGTTCATTTATATCGGTTCTGCATGGCTTACAAGAATCGACAAAATATGGTAGGCTACAGAATATGATTTACAACGTTCTTTAAATTGTCACACAACAAGTTAGTATAATAGTGTAATAATACGTGCATTTAAAGAAATTTATGGACATATTTTCATATTATCAATATGAAAGACAAATAAATTAGAACAGATAAATAAATTATTAATTAATAATAAATAAATAAATTATAAATATGAGCGAAATATGCAATATTTCGTAGGTTGATCCAGGAATTTTGAGATGTAGATTTTTCCTGATAAAATTTGTTCAGTATTTTTTTATTATTTATCCATTTCTATTTGTAAATATATTGCAAATACGTGTCCCATAAAATAGTGCAATTTTACTCTGTCGACTTTTTTCCATAAAGTCCTTGATAACAGCGATATTTAGGTGTTTCCATTTGAATGATCCACCCTGTATATGCGACCACGAGATCTTTCGGCGCTGTTCTGTTTTATTTTACCCAAAAATCGCACGAGACGGACATGTGAAAGAAAACTCTTTTGGACCGAAATAAGGCTGGTAACGGAAGTGAAATTCTGCTTGCCAATTGGTCAGAAGTTGGTCACGCGTAGTCGCTAACCGATATCAGTCATGGTGTTTGTATCCAGAAGTTCTATTCCATTTTCACCGTAATATGCATCATTGCGGGTCTACAGCGATGGAGATCCGGTGGCTGCTGGATTGGAACGGCAAATGTACGCCGTATGTAAATGTTATCCGAGGAGCAGGGTAATCTGGAATTTGCCCGTAGAGGTTCAGAGACAGGCGTACCGTGGAAAGCTTAGGTTTATGGGACGATTGATGCTACACACTCTACGCATGGTTACGCGCAAGGGACTACTGTCAATGGTGACAAATGTAGACGATTCAAACTGAGACTGTATCTATCGATGGCAAATTTCCAAGCAAACCCGCATAATCTCTGCTTTTGGCTCCTTCAAAGCGGACCGACCGCATCTTGCGGATGAAGAAATCCCATTTTCCCAACCTAAGAAGTCAAGTGCAGAGATTAGAATAATTATTATAACTTAAACATTAGGTGAAGTCATAAATAATCGCTATTTTTATATATCAATTTTATTTATCAGTACTCTTCTACTTGCTTCTTAGCAACGATTATATATTCGCTATTATTTACCATGATTGGTCGCAATTCATTAGATAGTACCAGTATAATGAGTGATTAGAATACTAAAAGGTCATTCCATGCTATATGCTTCATTACAATTTGTTCTTAGAAACAGAAATTATTTGTCACTCAGATTGTAGTTGACATTCAGTAGTAAAACTTTCATTCACATTTATTGACGAAACTAGAGAATTTATTATTTCGATAAGTTATTTTTTTTTTCTTTTCATCACTGAGATACATAAAATAGTAATTTGTATTGTATTTATTTTATTATTGTGTATTTATTTTAATCAAGTTCTATTTTTAGGTTTGAAGAAAATTATAGTGACTAATGTGAATGATAGGTGATATGGGTTATGCTCACCGAAATAAACTTTGTCTCAATCCGTTCTCGAGATATAAGCGATAGAATTTTTCACGTAGGATGAATGGAGTGGGGTGCCCATTAATAAATAATTTACTGGAAGTGCGTTTACACTAATAGAATAGTAAAAACTGACATGCCTCGGCTTACGGCGCGGAGGGATAGGTCAGTAACGAGTGTGCAAGAGTTGATAAAGATAGTCAAATTTTATAAAATTACCCATGTCTTTACACGGCGGTATCTCGGGAACCAAGCGTCGTAATGAAACACAAGCCGGTTTAAAGCGCAAACTTCGCGTTCTCTAACAGTTTTTATTGAAATAGCATGAATAGTTTCAAAATTGCAACAATTTAAATATAAACTAATTTTAATACGATACTAATGTTATTTCCCCGTGCGTTTCAAGTATATCGATGGGTTCAATTGTATAAATATCCTTTGTAATAAATAACCCAATATCTAACAGATGCAACAATAGACAGATTACAATAGACACTTCACAAAAATCTCTAAAATTTAAACTGATGAAATCTTCAACTATTTTTTCTCAACCCAATAAATGTGTGTAGAACAGTTTCTTTGTTCTAAAATAGTTTCTTTGTTCAAGAGTATCCTACAAAAATGTAAGATGTGTCATTGTTCCACCCCAAAAGCCTTCCTTTCGAAACTTGTCGGATCAATCATCATTATGATGCAAAGCACTGGGGTCAGTTTATTAATACACAGTTTTATTGAACATGTAATCTCCTACCAGTTGTGGGACCGATTCAATGACATATTCATTAATATCAATAGGTATTAATTCCCGAATATCATGTTGTGGTATTAACTGGATATCAAAATAACATAACAGCGTGTCTGGCGTAGTATTGGTGCAATACGATTACGGGATACTAAAGGGATATCGACAAAATAGAAGAGTGTTTGCAAGTAGTAACAAAGAACCGCGTAGAAAATATTATATTGAAAATGATTTTGTGTATTCATGACAAAATTGGGTAGCTGTAATTTAAAACAACTAAAAGGACTAAAAGAATTCGAGAGTCTTGATACATTACTGTTGATCTTATAAAATTGCTACAGAAAGAAAGAAATAGACTCGTGTTTCTCTTTCAACAGACGCAAACAAATTTTATTTTGCATAAGTAAAGTCCGCAAGTCTGGCGATTATGAAAGTAGTAAGAACGAAACATTATAAAATGTTGATTATTCCATAATTATTAACTTAAAAATTTAATAATAACATTTCATATAATATTATTGAATTGCTGTATCTATTTCTGTTATGGTAACAAAAAGGACGTTAAAATGCCAATCTTTCGAATATTATATTAAAATAATAAATGAAAATTGTTATGTGAATATAATATTCGAAGTATTGTATGATACATATCATTAATTATTCTTTGTTTCGCATCAGAATAACCATGTGTTGTATAATACGTATCATTAAATATTCTTTGTATTCATATGCAACGAAACAGACGTTGCCCTTAAAACTGCTTTATTTAATTAATGCTTTAAACCAGATGATTAACGTAACAAATACAACATCGTTACATATAGTATGGATTATACTTGATTTCTAAATATTTAAGGAACATTGTTCAAGAAAGTAGACTGCGGATCGTGCAAAATAAAAATTGTCTACATCAATTACAGGCAACCAGAGCCAAATAAAAGTTTGTTTTTTCTTGTAATAATTTTAATATGTTCACGATGATATATCAACATTTTTAAAAATCATTTAATCAATCTACTGTTTTATATTTCGCTTACATACATTTTTTTATACCTGCATAAAATCCGCTGTCTAGTGATCAGTAATTTTCAGGTCTTCGATATTCGATTCAGGCCTCACGCAAGAAGGAAGTAATAGAAAACAGGAAACAGTACTCGCTTTGAGGAGCATCGTTAGCAATATATTCCGTTCGTGCTCCTATATATGCATTTGTATTTGTAATCGATAGTTCTTTAAATTGATACGCGAATGAAACTCTTTTCTTGAAAATACGCGTAATTCCCAACGCGATTAACGTGGCATAAACCCCAAGACGCGAAGCAGCAGTTAACAGGTCCGAGAGGCGCTCAACCCCCTTGGGTCTGGTCTCTTTGCGGATGAACGCCTCAGTAGATTTTCACACGCTCACGCGACGTGATGGGCAGAGGCTTTTACTTTACAAAACGATTGCCCCGCGAAGGATAGCCGGCTTCACGATCTATCATACAGGCTGCTGTTTCCTCAAGTTACTTTTATGTACACCCCCGTCCATAAGTATGTAGACACTTACCAGGCTTGTGGATTCTGTATAAATTTGTTTTAAATTTAGTTTCACTCACAAATTTATCATGTTGTTCTTCAATATTGGTTTTATTCTTAGCTGACTGTTGCAATATCCACAGAGCTCGATTTTCATTTTTGATTTTACAGCAAGATGAATGAAAAAGTTGAAATGAAAGAGTAACCATGAAAGAGTTCAAGAATAGGTTTCATTTGAAATATCAACCGTGGAACTTTTATTAAAAAATGTTTTAACATTAGTCCCTCGAGCTGAAAGTTTTGCTTGAACATTTTTACTTTTTTATTCGTTAGTAATATTAATGTAAATAATTGAGAGCTCAAAGATTGTAATTCTTTTGGAGCAAGCAATTTCCATTTCGAACGTGGTAGACAAAGTGTAATTTCAATATTTTTTAATGGGAACTATGGAAAATATATATCGTTACAAAACTGCATAACTCTCTGCTTGAAACGTATTTTAAAATTTTTCGTGTATGAAAAGTTATAACGGTTCGGATTGTCCACACTAGAAATACGCACGCTATGGCGGTAAACCCCTTTGTTGTCACGTGGGTCACAACATATTTCAATTTGAACAAAATCCCAACCATCGAGTGCAACAGTGATCGATTTGACGTCGAATGGCTCATACAGTATACACGATCAGAAATGGAACACAAAATATTTTACACACACGTCGATAGTTACGATAGTGCATGCGTGCATATTCTTCACATTGCAATTGATTATTGAAGTTCCGTCCACCTCAAACTAAGAAAACAAATCTCATTGTCCTTAAAGAATCGATTAGTGAAGCGTAGGACGTTTTTTATAACGAAAAAAAAAAATATCTTGGGTAGTATACAAACATAATAATTAGGTGGACAGGAAACACAGTTCCAAAAAGTTAACAAGTGTATCTATGTATACCTATTATTAATCTTACATATATTACGCATTAACATTTTGCCATTCTACGCAAAATATCGACGTATTTGTTATATATATAGAATTTAATTTGCTACAATATTGATGAACCACTGCGTCCAAAAACATTTTAATATTTAAAATTCAAATTGTCTTCGATGAAAGCCGCCAAATATAAATAAATACCATTTCTTTCCCTTTATATCCACTGATAGTAAAATTAGAGAAACGTATATAAATAATAATTGATAGTAATAGAAACGGCTGGAGATATATAAATATCTCACGAACTATAAGCAATACCAAAAATCATTGAAATAATAAATGTGCTGCACCGGTATTGGTTTTGCCTTGTAATGACCTTGAAACGTCCTGTGAAGGTCACAGTTATATTTTCAAACGGAATCTATATTTTTTCAAGCAACTCTTGTGGCTGGCATTGAAACATTTTCAAGATACCACTTACTCACATTTTTTACATGAACCATTATTCAAATATTAAATCTCAAACTTCAAGTATCACTGGTTCAGATAGTCGAGGTTTAATGTCACAAGTGTATTGGTAAACTTTTCGTAAAAAAATAATTAGAAATAAAAATTTTTTGTCATTTTTTGACAATCGAGTGTCTCGGTCTCTCGAGGAGTACGCCTCACGGTAATGGGGACCAATTTTTTATAAATATCGTGCACATCTCTTTCACATATGTAGATCGAGACATTACTTTATGTACTATTCAAACCAAAAACGGAGAATTTTCATTTTCCTCTCCTACGAAGTTTCCTGACTTATCCGCAATAATAGTATTTTTTTCACGACAAAAAGCCTATTATATAATGCTTTCAACTATGCTGGACGTGTGTTCGTATACGTGGAGTTGATATTTCTATGGCGCACCGGTACGTGCGTCTACCCATAAAAATTGAGCTTTTATCTGCGACTCGTGAGCGTTTCGTCTATGCATTACAAACGTGGGAATGCGTTTTTGGTATGGAATGGCTTACACGAATTTGGATACATGCGCACCAGGGCATAACATCAGAAATGAATTAGGAATATACCGTTGTGATGATAAAATTTGATACGCACGTTTCAACTACATCATGCTGTCTTCGAGCTATTGTTTACTTGGTGTTTCAGTAATTCACGATGTGTAGACTTTTCTTGAACCTTTTTAGGTTCGCAGATCTTCTTTCTCTTATATCTGCAACGCTGTAGCTATTTCTTCGATTGGAGCGTGTAATCGATCGTCTTACTCGTCATCAGACCAAGTTTCATTGAGGAACTTGTTGGTTAATTTTTCTTGAGAAATTCAACAATGGGATTTCGAGATTGTTCAAATGTTAAAAGTGGTATCACTTCGTGCGATCTCTTTTCATGTCGCAAGGTCAAAAATATCATGCACGTACAGTATTTTGGAGATACAAAGACGATACAACAGAAAGTGACTTTAGATGCTAAAGAGCATTTCAAATGAGGAACTACAACACTGTTATGCACAGTCGAAACTACGCTGGATTAGGTGTATGCGAGCTAAGCAGGAGAACTTCGAAGGTGAAAATGTAATTTTGACGAAGATCAAATGAATCGTTTTTATTTAACTAAATACATAAGAATAAGTTTTAAGGGGCGAGGATGAAGGAGGAGGCGAAATGTAATGAAAATTGTAACCCTGAGGGGATCAATAATAAACTCCTACAAGAATAAGTTTTAAAGGAAACCGAAGAAAAATATATAAAGCAACCACAGCGTACACTGAAATAAAAATACATGCACTACATTAAAAATATTACCAATAATTATGATGAAACAGAATGTTTATTTAGTAGGATTAAAAATGACGGTCAAACTTTACCTCTGGAAACCGGAAATTTTTAACTTTTTTTATGTAATTCTGTAGATTTTGGCGAGAGAATGCCGAAAATCCAAGTTTCAATCGTAGGAGATCAGTAGTTCCAAAATGATGCATGTTTAAAGATGAACGATTTTAAGCGTTTTTGACAGGTAAGGGCGCCGCCATTTTGGAATGTACTCAACGTCGCGCTTTGTCTAATGACTAGCGAAGCCGCCAGATGGTAGCACAAGCACACGGTGATGTCGATAACTTAGATTTGCAAGCGTAGTCGGGCCTGTCCGATGGCCGGCCCTTTCCGACCCTATTTGCCCCCCCCCCCCCCCCACAACGCAAAACCTAACTATACAGACCAACCTCCTCACGGCTCCGCTCACTGGCTGATGTCTGACTACATACTAATATGGCTGCATCCTTCCCTGTCAAAAACGCTTAAAATTGCTCAACTTTACACACGCATAATTACTGATCTCCTGGGATGACAACGTGGATCTTCGGCATTTTCTCGCCAAAATCAACAGGATTACATAAAAAAAGTTAAAAATTTCTGGTTTCCTCAGGTAAAGTTTAGTCAAAATGACAATGATGAATAATGGGTTCAATGCATTTCCTATTTGCATTGAGGTCACGAAGAATGGGGTCATGCACATGACCGATATATAGATGAGATAAAAATAATAAAAAACTGAATATTGATTTTTCATAGAAGAAATAAAGTTATATGAGATTCCTTTACAAATGTTCTAAGTGTTCCATATTTGGTACTTTTCAAATTGCAAAATATAAACTTCTTACATTTTCTCCCATTACATCGAAACATTTAAACATTTACAGAGTGAACTATTAACATGTAACAATAATTTTGGTGATACCAGTTTCATTGGAAAAAAATGTTTTTATTTTTGGAAAGCATTTAAAATTAGGTGTCCTCTCTGCATTAAGCATTACCTTGTTTCACTAGAAATCAACGTCAGATTGGCATTAATCTTATAACGAAGGGTTAACTCAACTGCTGCATTTGTATTACTCTCTGGTTCACCGGAGGAAGAAGATAAGAAAGCCGGGCAGAGAACTGACCCGTATACGTCTGGGAAGATTAACAATACTCTTTCTTTTAAAATTGCGCAAAACACAGAGAAATTTTGTCCGGTTGGTTGGGGTTGCAAAAGCCAGCTCGGGCAGAAACAAGAGGAGAGTTGAGAGTCACTGGAACGTGGAATCGGAAAAATTGTGCCGAGTATGCAAAGCGAGAGACCTCGCGATCTGCTTGAAGGTGCATTTGTCCCACTATAATGAGCCATGAGACGGACATACCGATTTCGTATGGGTCACTAACAAAATGCGACTCCAGTTAATATAAAGTTCGTAATCGTTACATTGGATACATCGAATATCTAGAATGACATTTGAGTAAATATACAGGGCGAGTCCGAAGAAACAGAACACCTAAATATCTCCGTTACTTTTCGTTGTACAAAAAACTGCTTAGGGCAAAGTTACACTGTTTGAAACACCACATGTAACGGTGTAAGGGAACAAATTTTCAAGGTCATTTTTGTATGAGATTTCAAGGTCATCGAAGTTTTTTTTAATGGAATGATATATCTTCGTTAACGTAATGTTGTAGCTGACAAAATAACGAATTCATCCATGTAAGACAATATGATCTACAATTGACCTTCAACCCAGAAAAATGGAATAAATAAAATTCAACGTGTAAGATTCATTTGCTTTATTTCTGTTACGCAAAATGTTCAAAAATATTCCCTTGAGCTGCTATACATTCAAATGTATCGCAATACACAACGTAATAACAGATTTGGTGTTGACAGGAAGACATTTATGATATACCTTCACCTATGCATTCGTACAGAATCGTGTTAACTTATCGTATAACTTAACCCTGACCTTTATTTATAACCTAATTACATTATTTAGGTTACACTTTGCGTCAGATTCTGACTCGATTGAAAAAATACTTTAATATTTATCTCTCGATATCTGAAACACGCGGTGTTCACAAGTCAGCAAAATGCTTAATTCATTTTGAATATATTGATTTCAAACTCTAAAAATATTTCAGCAGTTAATTGAAATTCCAAGAATCTATGGATCTACTAAAATTTAAAAATGTGGACAATATTAAAGTTTCGTCCGGTGTAATTGTATAAAATTGATACAGAACTAATTTTTTCACTCAAGTGGTATGTCTCTGTTAACTGATGAAAGTGAGAATATTTTAAAGAACGTAAAACCTTTAACACGATGAATTCTTTACGATTTAACACAATGAAGGTATTATTATTTTATTTCTAGTATGGTGCCCAGATTATACACCGTGATGGTTCCGATCTCGTAAACCGGTGCATCCTAGAGAAATTGAATAAATTTAGTCGATGAATATTTCCAGGCTGGAAGACCTTGATAAACATTGTGTTCATAAATAGAGGGAAAAAATTGCAATGATACGGGCTGCAGCAGAAACTATTCGCTTCGGGTCGTTGTTCTCTACGCGCACTTTTTCCCGCAAACAACATTAGAGCTATGAATCTCCAACCTTATTTAAAGAGTGCATTTCTACGTAACCAGAAATGCGGAACGCACACAGTCGCGATTTCATCGTGCACGGCTGCAACGCGACCAACGTGTAGCCGCGCTCGGTATCGTTCTTTAAAGGATTCGCTAATATCGCGGTCAGAGGGTAATAAAGTTGCAGGAATCTATGGAATGATGTTATTGCGAACCTCCGACGTCGAAAAGAGAAGTGATTCGGGAGCATGGATAAGTTAACTGGGGTGTGGAATTATTTATGTAACCGGTCTTACGTAGTTTGTATTTATATCAACGCCAGAGTCATATTTCAATTACTGTTCGATGACAGCTTGTCCCAGAACAAAGTGTAATCACTCAACTTTGAACATGCATAACTTTTGAACCAGTGAATTCCTTGCCTTAAAACTTCGATTTCTGGCATTTTCTCGACAAGATGTACAGGATTATATAGTAAAAATTAAAAAATTTCTGGGTTGCCAAGGTGAAGTTAAGTCTCTACAAGTACCGTTTCTAAAACACTTTGTGTTCATTTCAAACGTAACTCATTGTTCACTTACAAGGGAATCTGTTCAAGTTACATAAGCCGACAATATTATGCGAGAGATAGTTCTCACAAAAATATTTGACACATATTTTTTAGTATCGGCCATCATCGTCTGCATTGAAAGGGTGATATAGCCCCCAAAAATGGAGGTCGTCAAAGACACGTTTGTTGAGATATTTCAGAAAATAAAATTTGTAAAATAGTTTATTTATTATTATAATTGTGGTACCACATCATACAAGTTTCATCCAAATCAGTTTGTGTATCTGGAATATGTTCTCTTGTTAGTTAGTGTTAGTGGCAACTGAAATCCATGTTTACGTAATTGGCGTATTAACTTCGAACGCTCAGAGCTATAACGACAGCGCTGCCACATTATGTGACTGATAATATGGATTTCATCACCGCATTCGCGTTTTCGGTTAATGATTCCTATACGAACAGAAATAATTACTAAAGAAAAAGGATTGGTAAAGGGCAAAATACTTTCCAAATATTAAGTGTACAAATTAATTTGTGGCTCTTTCTTCACGTACTTATTTAGACTATCAAAATACTAGTCTTAAGTATAATCAGAATTGCTTTCTACACTTTCACTCCATTTTATAAGTAATATTGATGAATCCCCTATTGAAAATAAGATGGGGGTTTTGCTATGAAATTATCAATACCATTTTTACCTTTTCAGGTGTTTTAAAAAGCGTATGGATCAAATGACATTGAAGAGATTAAAACAGATGATAATTTGAAGGGTTTAAACATGACTAATTAACCACATAAAAGAGAATTTCCTAACTTAACCTTTCTAACGAGGATAACAGGTTAATTCGTCAGTCGTGTCCACTATCACCTTTTAGGAGCTTTATAATTTAAATAATTCGTTTACTTTATGCGATTATATCATGCTGTTAATGTTCTTACTTACCAATTTGTTAATGATTGAGCTATGTGTAAAAAAAAGTCGATGTCATTTTCTTTTACATAATAATTTTAACAGAAATTACATTACATTATATTAATTTTAAAAATGTATTAAATTATGAATGGAATTGGTGGCACTTTTAAATCATTTATGGAAAGATTCTGAATTGTTGGTCCGACACTTCAAAAATACTGTAAGAAAATTGCTGGTAAGTAAACTATTAAGTTACAATTAATTAATCGTGTGGACCACGAATTAAATTGGACAACTAATATTTTTACGGAGAAAATTCAAAATCATGGTACGCCGATATAACTCTCTTGATAATCATACAGTTGAAATGCATCTTATGCGACATTCCAAAAAGCACAATAAAAATCGAAAGCTACATTTTCAAGAGAATCGAGTTCAAAGATTCTTCGAATTCGAGCATACTGAACTACATATTTCTGCGAACTATTACTCCCGCTGATACGTTTATATCAATATTCGGTGCTAATATTACTTACAACACGAATACCATTTGCACCAATTCGTACTCTAAATTACATGAACGCAATCATTAATAAATAATTTAATAGTACTTAGCATAGCTGTGGTATCGCTTATTAGAAGTGGTGCATAAAATTGGATGTAATTAATAATTAGTGCTGAAATATTTCACATTACTCGCCATTATCGATTAAATCTATAATTCGAGCGAGGTATTATAGCAATTAACAGTTGATGTAGATACTGGATTATCAGTTGGATCAATGATTGCATTTGTTATTTAACGGTCACTCTTGTTTGATATTTATAATGAAAATAAAATTGGATTATTCACGTTATTATTTACAATTTGAAAGCGCAGCATTCAATACCGCTTCTGTATTAAAGTTTTACATTTAATATGAGACATATGTATTACATATAAAATTAGTATAGCTATGGAGACTATGACCGAAACAAATAATGATAATGAACGTATCAAAATATCAAACAATAACCATTAATACCATCTTTGATACGAAATTAATACATCCTGTAAGTATTTCAGCTTCGAATATTTTTTACACCTAGGATAAATAGGATTTTAAATAAATATTCATTACAAATTCACAAATCATATCTTATTTACGAAAGATTGACGACCTTCAAGATTAATTTTAATTTTAGCGTCAGTTTAATTCTTCAGTTTTAATTTTTATTTTAATTTTGTTGATTCACCAATCAATTAAATTAAAAGTTTTAATGTAGTATTATATACACACATTTTATGTAATATTAAGTTCATGGTATAGGAAAATAAATTTCTCCTAAAACAAAAGTACATAAACTCGAAAATATTTTCTTTATGTTTGCAATCAAACATTTTTAAATTAAAATTGAATTAAAATTGTGACAAAATAAAATTTTAGAATGCAGAAATTCTAAAATAGAAAAACAATATTGTGTCTAATTTTCTTTAGCCTAAGCATAAGCATTTGCAACTTTATAACGGCAGTATTAAAATGGTATTTATATCTGTTAAAAACGAAACAATAACTTTGACATATTCATAACAAGTTAGTAAGCATTTTGACATATGTTTCTTAAACAAACGAAATTTTCATTATTCGTTTGCAGTGCAAATACATTCAGCATTAATTTACTATGCAATACATTTTGTTTTAACCATGTATATTAACAAAGTCCTTTGTATTTCAATTGTTTAACGAACTTTTAAAAATCTCTAATATTTTGACTGTCACGTCAATCATACGTGTATGGGTGACACAATTCTTTGTCTGAACTTAAAGATAAATTTGTATGACAGTGTATTGGATGAATTTGGATGAGTTCGCAGAGAGTTCCCACTGTTACTCGATGCAGCTATGATCATCTGTTGCCTTTAGCAGAATATTTTACACTGGCGCTGATTGGTTTTGTTAATTAGTTACCGAGATGTTGGGGTGCTCCATATCAGGTATAAGTAATTACCCTTAGGTTTTTGGTTTAGAACATAATCATTTATATTGTTAAAAAAATTTCTTTTCGCTCGAGTTCAAGCTGTCGACGCTGATACAAACATCAATATTGAATCACATTACTCATGTCAGTATTGCGTCGGCACGCGCGACATGACAGTATTCTGCACCTGAGCAACAAATTTAAAGCAAACGCACGTCATGTGTACGTATACACGTTGATGTACGGCATTTGTTCCTGGCCCAGTGTACCTACACCGGTTGTCAATCCGTACATTTCGCCTACTATTAATACCGCGGTACAACCATGCTATTTTGCGTCTCTCTATCCACTGTGTCCGCATCCTGACTTTATCACCTGTAAATATACTAAGTGACCTTCTATTCATATACACGGTGTATCTTAATTCCCACTTTCAGTGCATATTTAATCACCCAATTCTCTATATTTTAATTATTGTTCGATGACAGCCTGTCCCAGAACAAAGTGTAATCGCTCAACTTTAAACACGCATAACTTTTGAACCAGTGAATTCCTCGCCTTAAAACTTCGATTTCTGGCATTTTTTCGACAAGATGTACAGGATTATATAATAAAAAGCTAAACATTTCTGGTTTGTCAAGGTGAAGTTTAACCGTTGTTTGTCTTTTCATATCAATTTTGAGTTTGACGAGTTAATGAGTTTAACTCGAGTAGATACTATACAGATTTCCAGTAATGAAAATAATCTATTCAAGATGCTTTAACGAACGATTGAACACTTATTTATTTGGCATGAGATAACATAACATTTACATTAATATCAACTTGAGACTTGAAGAGTTTTTATACTACCACTTGAGATTTCTTCGACGGTAGACGATACGTGTATCAAGCATAAGAAAAAATGGAAGTATTTATTTATACAGAGGCTTCTTCTTACAGTTAATTGTACATAAGGTGATTAAGACGTTGAACGCCGTGTTACTTGCCGCTGACAGTACAAAAATTTGATAAATAATCTCGTTTTATGAAGAATTAAAAAGTTTTAGTATTGTGAAAAAAGAAAACTGTACCTAAATGCTGATATAAACAGGAAGACACGCAGAATAGGCTTGGCGCTTGTGCTAGTTGATTTAATGATCATTTAATTTCATAGGAGTATAAACAGAAATATCGAAAGAAATATCTGAAATATCTGATTACAACATCGGCAAACATGAAATTTGCTTTATACGTACACTACCGGTCAAAAGTATCAGGTCATCCTTTAAAAACGAATAAATCATTTAAAATTGGTTCGAACGACTTGAGTTTTTTTTTAGGATGTTCAAAGGATTAGTTTACTGGGTAATTTATGAAAAAGCGAAGATTTATGAATTGCAAAGAAAAAGTAATAGTTATGATCTTTAACTTTTTTATCTGTGCCTATAATGAAAATCTAAAATATGACTTTTGTAGACTATTCAAAAAAGACTATTCATATTTACTGAATAGTGTGAATTAGAGTAAATTCGTAGAAACATCTGCAGTTTAGTTGCACTATAGTGAATGGGTTATGTAAAGAAACAAAAAACTAAAAAAAAAAAAAAGATTATCGTATCCTGGTAATCGATTTATGTACCAAACTCCATGACTTCGTCGAATAATATCACCGTTGTATCGTTGCAAAAACTACGAAAAAGGAAACTGCACGCATCTAGTTGCAAATCACAAGGATTACAATACTGTTCGCATAGTGTCGAAAGATATCGTAGAGCTCCGAATTGCTGTAAAAACGTGTTGCAGTAGAATCCATTAACATACTGCTGGATCGAGGTATAGCTTGTTATTACTTCATACAAGTATAATTCTTGCGGTAGCTGTAAGCATTGTGTTCGATGTAGGCTATTAGCGGCGCAACTTTGCTTTAAATCTTTCGCCACAAACTTTGGAATAGTTAACTATCGCAACTTTTCTCACAATTCCTCGGAGAATTTAATAACAACGCGAATATATGTATACGGATCCCCGGATCGGACCGCAGGAACCAGTCGTACAGTCTTACAGAAAGTTCCTAAATACCTCTGACATCGATACTGAAACCATATTGAATATTAAAAATACCACGGTGTCGAATAATTCAGGAGCCAAACAGTTTTAAACGTCGGCTCCGACACATTTCTGTACAACGAATTCTTCGCAATTTAATCGAATAGTTCCAGCCAAGTATGAACAAAATAACAATCCACCTGATCGTCAGAAAATGAGATTTTTTATTTTATTACTAAGAATTCATGTTCCGAATATTTATGATTTGTGGAATTTTTAAATTGTATTTTCCGTTCTTTTATTTTTTATATTATATGTTATATTACATTATGTTTTATATTATATGTTACATTATATTTTATATTATATTATGTTTTATATTATATTTAACGTTATATTTTATATTATATTTTCTATCTTAAGTTACTATATTTTATCTATATTAATTTTCTGTACTTTACTTTAATATTATTTTCTGTACTAAGAATGTAATGTTGCATCATGTATAGTATCGTGGCATTCGTAAACAATAAGTGATTATTTTGAAACAATTTCTACTTTTTTATATTATGTCGTTTCCGACGATCCGCATTTTTTGTTCGAAAAGAAGTCGGAGTGTGCAACAGTGGTATCGTTTTAGACAGTTTTCACTAACATCAGTGTACCGAAGAATGAGGGAGCAATCAGCAGAGCGAAGCAATTAAGTGTCCTCCACATTTTTCTCTTTTATTAATCACAGTTCTATTCAAATAACACTTGAATGAAAAATAACAAAACGGAGAATGGAAAAATTTTGGCTTTCCCTCGTTGTAACAATTATTTTGAAATGGAAAAAAAAGTCAAGTCAAAAATAGAATATTTGAAAGCAAGTTGGAATGCTTGTTAAAGAAATGTGTGGAAAAATTCATTTTACGCTGCTGCAAGGATTTTTTAACTGCATGGTTAACGATAAAAGAATTTTATAAAGTGCCAACATTTTGAAATTCGAATTTTTTCAGTTTCTGCAAATTGTTTGAGAAGTATGATAATATGCACTAAATTAGTTATACGACCGAAAGAGTTACACGACTGAAACAAAATTATTTATAATTTGCAATAAGTAAAATTGCTCCGACACATCCTTCGAAGTAACATCATGTTATTCATGTTTAAAGGTATACGCTTTCCCTAAAACTCATAATTAACACAAACAATATAGCATATTCAGAAAGGGAATTACTAATGTATGGTAATATGTATTTCTTTTTAGATATACCTACATACTAACATACAATTGCAGCAAACCATAATGGTTGATATTTAAAATACCAATTAGTAAATACCAAGTGATTCTAATATTTTGACGTCCAACTGTAATCGATATGTGTAAACTGAATAAAATTACTTATTAAACCCTATTTAGGAACTTCGATTTAAAGTCATTACCGTGGGCCATACCAGCTGTTCTGAGTCAAAGGGTTACTTTGTATCGCGCCATGCGTGTAGAGAATGTAGAAACGGCATTTCACACATATTAAGCTAAAGACTCGAAGATTCTTAGCTAGCTCTTCGAACAAGCCGAAACATTTTCATGCATGGATCATTCTGAAATAGCCAGGGTATAGAAAGTGGTAAAAGGAAAAGTGGCTGGTTGCTCACATAAGGAACGAGTGCTTAAAGTTTACGCGAGCGTGCGAAAATTTGTCTTCTGGGCGTAGGAAGAGCGTGTGTCGCGCCCGGAGCTTTGAAATGTGACGAAGTAAATAGCAGCCGTTATGCAAACGTGGCTGCCATCTACGTCGGCCGTGTGCTAGGCTCATAGCCAGTTATCTAGAGTCGCAGCTTCTTTCAGCTTTCCCTGGCCTCCTTAGCTTTATCCTTTAAACTGCCTAATTACTTCTCCGGGTAACGTATTATATCCATCGCCTTTTCCACCTACGGTTAAAACATCCGCTGTTTGGAATAAGAACTATTCCCCGGGATTCTGTCCTAAAATTTATCGAGGCTTAAACGGCCCGGATATCCCCCCACCCTCACCATTAGCAATTAGTTTCTCTTGTTTTAATAGCTATGCCGTGTCGTAAGCTTAGAGTGCTAAAGACTTTACAGTCTTAACAGATGGCAGGCTTAAGGACTAGATGCATACGGTTCACGTACTCTTGATGATTTGCAGGGAACGTAACCCACCGCATTGCACGTGACGTCTAACGGTTCGTATGTGATGTTGCTAGAGAGAGAGAGAGAGAGAGAGAGAGAGAGAGAGAGAGAGAGAGAGAGAGAGAGAGAGAGAGAGAGAGAGAGAGAGAGAGAGAGAGAGAGAGAGAGAGAGAGAGATGTTACATTTTCTGATCGAAATGAACGCATAGCTCAAGCTCATTGTTTAAATTTATGGGGTCACCTATCTTCAAACGGTTGTAAAATAAGAGAAATTGAACAATTCTTCTTATACAGATTTGTAGCTGGTGGTGCAATCGAGAAGGGGTGTTTCTACGAAAGAAGATAAGTCGCAAATGTTGAATAACATTTTTTCATACTATGAAAAATGCTCCATCAGGTTCGCACGCAGTGTCGCCAGATCAGGGGAATTGACCCGAATCGAGGGGAAAGAGTTATCCTCTCTCTGTCAGTACTCTGGATTAGTCACGCGATATTGTGACACATGCACGACAGAGACGAAACACGTCACGTGACCGGGCCGTGGCGGAAGCGTGAGGGAATAGCATCGTAGAAGGGGAAGGTAGTCGGGCGTGCTTCATTAGAACAGTGATTTCTCTATACATCCATGTCGCCGACGCATGGGTAATAAACGTCGCGGAATTATCCCCACTAGCGCGAAGGGCCAAAAAGATCGAGAGGCCTCGAACGCCGAAGTTCGATTTTCATTATTTTTTATGGAACTTTCATCAACATATTCGTGGCATTTTTCGTTAATACAATTGTAATGGAAGTAACTTTCATCGTTCATTACACAAGTAAATACATATCATCGGACCTATACCATATTTGTTATCATTTTAGTTAGGAAAATGCCACATATGATATCATTCCGATGATATTTACTTGTGTAGTCTTCAATGAAAGTTACTTCCCATTACAATTACATTAACGGAAAATTAGTATAAATATGATCCGAATTGTATCGCGTTTGGTATCATTTTAGTCAGAAAACTCCACAAATATATTGGTGAATGTATTATAAAAAAAAAAATAATTAATAATAGAAAGGTATAAGTTTTGATTTAAAGGCCTCAGATAAAAGAACTCTTATTGTTCTTGTTCCGCAGGGTTCATTCGCGTTATAAGATAACGACATAGCGAGACGAGATTTATCTGGAATCCAAGATAACGCTCATAATCAGCGTACAATAAGTCGTTAGGCTCGAAATTCCTATTAGAAGCGCGGGTCGAAAACGGGCCAGGGAAAACGCGAGGCAAGAGATGTCGCCCAATCCCAGTCGGATCCGATTCCTCGTGACATGTTGTACGCCTATTACGATGGTTCATTACCAGCCGGTGTATTTAACCCAGTTGTCAATTCGCACAGTTCGTTTCGCACTCATTCAACGTATCGCGTCGCGCTGAAATGCGGCCAGTATGCAAATAAAGTTTCTAGGCCCTGGAGCGTGCACGGTCGTCCGAAGTCAAATACGAGCAACGGCTTTAATAATATTCCTCGAGGATGAGCCTTCCGCCCTGTCGTTCCGCGGCACGGATAAATAAATAAAACTTTTCAGAGAGGCCGGAAAGTTCGAGCAGGCGAAACCGCCGCCGACTCCGGAAGCTGCAATCTCTCGGAAAGGAAATTTCCCGGGCGAATTTTCCGAGCTATCGTTAAGGAACCACTCGTCGATCGGACTTCCAAACTCCCCGTTTCATCGACGTTATGAGAACGTTAAGTAAAAATATTCTCGCGGACGTATTGAACGCGCCCCCGTCGAAAGAATCTAAGCGGTTCCGCTTGAAGCACACCGGGAGATCCGGCGAGTGCAACGAAACCACCGCGACCGGCAACGTCCACTCAGATTATCACGATTTTTCGTGACATTTCAAAGCAATAATTTAACGCTGGATCTACAGAGCACCGAAAGTGAATATTTTACATTACCGTAGTGTTATGAATGAGACTCTGTATTAGAATGATTGTTTAGAGTGAATGTGGACGCGACATTGCGGCCCCAACCTGTTTGGGCCGAAGTGTGAAAGAAGAGTGTTTCGGTCTCGGTGACAAGAGTAAAGTGTTTAGGGGCGCCAAGCGCAGGGCGTACGTGACTGTTTGGGTTTTCCGAATGGATGTGAAACTGATAGAGAGAGAATGAGAGTGCGAGAGAGGAAGAATGAAAGAGGGCCTTATTATAAAAGCGACGAACGCGAGGGATGTTAGGTCAGTCGGTAGAGAGAGTGTCAGTCGGTAGAGAGTCAGTCAGCAGAGATAGTGTCAGTCGGTAGAGAGTCAGTCGAGAGAGAGTCAGTAGAGCGAGAGTTAGAGAAGGGAGAGTCGCGAGCGTTATTAAAGTATTTAGTATCGAGTTTTCATTGAGTATCGAGTTGTCGAAAGAGTATAAAAGACTATAGTGAAATTGGTATGAGATCACTCCACCCGATACGTCACACCTAAGACGTAGGAGTTTCTTTAAAATATTTCTACATTACTTTATACAAATAGCAAGTATGCATAGTTGCCTTGGAAAGTAAGTTAGCAGGTTGGCCGTCACGTCAGTCATGTGTACGAGAGTGACACAATTATTTGTTTGTCTTTAACAATTAATTTTGTTCATAATACAGTTGCTCAAATCGAACTTCATTTGGGTTTTACGACATTGAATTCAAGAAGTTGTAATAAACTTTAACTCTACAGTTTTGATAATAATGATTAAATTATTTTGATTTTATATGGGATATTTGTACAATTTTTGTTGATCGCGATTTTATGGGGAAACGAACATAATTGTGTTGAATAATAATGGTATATATTGTAGAAACATAATTGATCTGTTTCAACAGTAATTATGTCTAACAATAATGATATGTATTGTAGAAACAATAATTTGATTTTATGTTAACGATACAACCTAAAGCAGATGAATCTGAAATTAATTTATAAGTGGCTTCGGTTTCTTGCAACAAACGCAAAAAATTTTGTTCTTCCATAAAGATCCGCAGTCGATTAATGAACTTAATTTGAAATAATCTTGAAGCATTTACTCTTTTTGCTGTACATAAATGAACAAATGTGCACATCCGAAAAGCACGAGCCAAGATTCGATCCTAGTGATTTTGACCCTGCCCACAGGTATCGACACAAGATCAAAAGAAGCGAGGCTCACCTTGCCAGAGTTGGGGAGCAATTTCGCCGGCTAGAACTTTGAAAAAATTGTGTGTTTGCAGTTTTTTAATTAAATTTTCCCGTTCGGCGTCGTTCCGCGGCCGCGTCGCGGCCACTCGGTAGACTTGAGAACTTTCAGGAATTTAATTGAAGTCCAGGCATTCTGACCAACCAGCCGTCCTTTCGCCGGGGGAGAGGGGATGAGAATATTTTCTGGCAAATTTGTGAAAAATTTGCCACGGCCACGCTTGGAACAAGACCCGGCCGAGGAATATGTTCTGTCCCGAAAAGTCTCCGTGTGAGCGAAAAGCGCGCGCGTTACACACAGCAGCGGCAAGAAAAATTTTTAATGAGAAGAACCGGGGGGAGTGTCCCGACGTACAATTTCAAAGATGAACGAGCGGCTGAAGGCTGTCATTCAGAGCAGAAATTACTAACGTAAAAACTGCCTCGGCGATGATGCACCGAGCTAAGAGAACGCGCGTTCGTATAAAAAGAAATGCAGTTCCTGTCCATCACTGGACTCTATTCCGGATAATTAAAAATAAATTTCGGTGTCAGCAACGCCAATTCGGCCATTTTGCTTAGTCCACGATTTCGTGTCTGTGTAAATACGCGGAACTCTTGTAATCTAGAATCTTGAAAAATTATTTTTCTATTTTTGCATTTTCTTAAAGCCCATTTGTTAAATAAAGAAGTTCTTGAACGCAGCTCTCGCAGTATATACATAATTGTTTGTTACCCGATGTTTAGGACCATTCACCGATTTGAATACTTTTTTAAAACATTGTTTCTAATGCAGCAGCTGTTAATTTAATTAATTTTCAAGGAACAGTGCAACTGAGTGATGACTTTAATATTCTGGGTCAAAAGAGACCCGGACTCCGTTGTCAGAACGTTAATGTGAAATGAACTAATCGAAAGGTTACGGTTGAAATTTAAGAATTTTGATGTACTCTTTTAATCCTATTGAAACTATTAAACAAACAATGAAATTCTGTTTCTTCAAATTGATACAGATAATTTTTATTTTGCATAAAAATCCGTAGTCTAATTATTAACCTGTTACAAATTGTTCAGTACTCCTCTGTTGAATTTAAATTTCGTTCATACAACCATTTGCTACACAGGCAAAATGTTATTTTCAATTCCACAAGTTGTTGTTTGATTGCGTACGTTTATTACGGATAAACAAAAGCTTCATTACGAAAGAAAATCACTGTTGTTTCACCTCCACGATAAAATATAAAAATATACGAAAATAATATTGGCGAAGATTTATATACAGTATAATGTGCCACTACTGTCGTAACTTTTTCACAGTTAAATACAACCAGATTAATGTTTTACTTCCTTCCTTGTTAAAATTATTATTAATGACGCGTCCCGCAGATTTTATCTTCCCACCTGGTGAACACCGCTGAATATTCAATAGAGCGTATGATGTCGAACACGATTAATAAATTTTGAAAGCGCGATGGCAGAAAGGTCACCAGTCCTGATTAATGTCGTAGAAAATGGGGGGCGTTGTCGAACGAAATGACATCAAATAATGCCGTTTCTTATCGTCTAAACGAATCTTCATTGTACATATACAAAATTCCTCTGCCGTTGCAAATTAAATAATACAGATATTCAAATGGGTTTTAAGTTCACCGAAGCGAATCGTATTTAGATACGAACTTTTATGTAGCAAATTTTGTGTACGAATTTTATGAAGCAAAAAGCTGATGAGTTGTTGCTTGTGAGAAATACGAATCCTATTGGCTGAATTTTAATCTTTGCTCTATAGCTCACGCGTTTCCCATTTCCACACTGACCGTAACAGGGTCTACATGGCTCGTGTGAAACTGTTGCACTTGAAAAATGCGGAATCGGATCCATCGTTAAATACACAACGGCTATTTAAATTCTAATTACGATTCATCTTACGATATTTACGTTCTGCGTATTTTCAAATAATTTTTAAAGCGACTAAACCAAATCGACCGCCATTGTGCAATGTTTTTAACAGTGCATTAGATGTACAAAGTTTGTCATCCATGTATTAGACATTCAATTTTGTTTACACATTTTTATAGAGTATTTTTATAAATATCTAATTGTAATCAATTTTATTATTCTCACTGATTCTCACTGATTTTCACACTGAAAAGTGTGATTGAAAGTTTAAAATTCCAACAAATAACCAGTGAACCTATAAGTCAAGAAATATTAAATATATTAGTTCTATCGAAGAATGACGACGTAAGAATTATTGAATTATTTAACGTAGGAATTAAGTACAATATACATTCATCAGTTATTACCCACTTACTAAAAAATCTAATTAATGAAAATTGTGCGTCGTCCGTGAAAGGTTAAACAAAAATTTGATCGATGACCGCAGTGGTTTCCAGTATGAGACAGTTTGCAACGTTTTATTTGATTTGCCTTTGTACACTCGGAAGTCGGTCTCGCGAGGGAAAACGAAAAATCAAGAAAAAAGGAAACAAAAATAGGAATAGCGGAGGAAGTCCGCGACGATGCGCTCCCATAGAATAGCGATGAAAGTCGAGAGGTTAAGCGTCTTATGAGATCCTGCGAGTTCACGGTGCTTCGCGAGGAAAGTGCCTTTTACACCGACGTGCTCCGCGTGCGAGCTATGCGAAAATATGCCATTGATTTTTATCGGTGAAAAATAGGTTTCGATGATCGGTTACGAAGGGGCGGAGGAGAATATGGTAACAAGTAAAAGCAGGTGTGCATGCTGCACCACAGAAATTGGGGAAGTTGGTTCGGCCCGGGCGAAAAACCTAGACACTTTGGTTGCGAGATCGCCGAGCAATGTGCGAAAGGACCGTAAGAGCGTTCGACGAATTTCTAGCAGGTTCGATTTCGGATGAAAAATGAATTTTTAATACGACCCTGGGCTGTTCTCAAACGAAATATCCTACGCTCTCCGTTACGTTCTTTTTATTATTTGTATGCTGCTACGTTCCTTGACACACGGTTTCGTAGAGCACATTTCAAATGCTGTTCCAAAATGAGAATATTCTGTTGTACTTCCTCGATACACTCCTCGTGAAAAAGATAGCCCAGGTGTGCTATCTTTAATTTCTCAATGACGCATGTAAAGTTTTACGTTTGTGACATTATGAACTCAGAATATGCGGGTCGTTGAAAATAATTAAAAATATTATAAGGTTTAGTGTGTAACAAAAAAAATTGTTTTATTTTAAGAAAGAAATGATAGCACATGTACAATAAGAAAATAATAATGAACATAAATTTTAACTAACAATAATTACTTATCAAACATATTGTCGCGTCGCGACACTTCAAAGTGAGATATATTATTTTCATTAAAATATGATTGCACCAATCTTGATGCGTGTACAGATGCATTATCTTGTTGAAAGGTGTAATCAGGTCCCGAGATGCGTTCTGCATGATTATATGTTTGTTCTTTGATTAAATTTATGTATTGGACACTATTCATTTTTCCATTGATGAACTTGATACTTGTCTTGTCGAAATAACCGATGCCGGCACAAACCATTACGCTGCCTCCTCCCATTTGTCGTCGAATTGCTGACATTGTCTCTTTTTTTTATGTCATGAAAATAATATTGGAATCCATCAGGACCATCCAGGTTAAATTTTTTTTGTCCGAAAATAGTACCCTTCTCCATTTTTTCCCAATGCACTCTTTCTTTTGCAAAGCGTAAACGTTCTGCTTTGTGTTTCGCTGTTAACGGAGGTTTCTTTTTCAATTCTGGCCTCTTAATATTTTTGCAGGATAGTAGAACTCGACGAAAACTTGAAACACAGGCACTAACACTAGATTTTTTCATTATTTGCTTCGTTGTTAACTGCGAGTTAGAAGCTACGCGCAAAATTGCTCGCATATCACGATCGGATAACGAGCTTCTCGATCTTCACGAACGGATCTTCAACATTTTTTAAGAAATTGTGTATTACTTTACGACTTCTTTTTATTACTTTCGATATTTTCGCTACTGATAACTGTTGCTGTTTTAGTTCAAGAATTTGCTTGTTTTCAGACTCGGTTAATTTTTTTCCGCGTCCCATACTTACAAATTTATATAATATTGTACTGTAATCTTTACTCGTTGATAGATCATGAAATACTGAACAATTTTTAAACATATTAACAGAGTGTGCTATCATTTCGACCTTAGTATGGAACAGTTTTTCTTTGTTGTATACAAACATCTACGTCACCGGGTCGGGATTCATCCGCTGTAGCCGCGCTCTGATTGGTCTACGTTTGTCGCTGATTACTGCTCGTCAAAGCCGCGGAGAACATTTTCAATCATTTGGTGATACTGTGTTTCATATTTTTTTTTAAATTACAACTTTACAAATGAATCAGTAGGAATTTACGGACCTGTAGATTTTCAGATATGACACCACAGACTTTCTTATTAAATATGTTGTTTATGGTGTGTGACGCTGACATCAGGTTATCTTACACAAAACACGTCCGAATATCAAATGAGCAGACTGTAGATTTTAATCATTTGTGACAAAAATGGATCAGTCAAATACAAAACTGCAGACATTAAAAGAATTAAAAATTACGTTGGTACACTATTTTCGACTCATTAAAATGATTAAAAAACATTAAACTGCATTAAACTGCAGTATTAAAATACTCTCGTACGTTCATCAGAGCGAAGATTCGCCCATCTGCTATTTTTACATACTGCAAAATGATTGGTCACTTTGGTCTGTGTTGTGAGATGTATTTCTTTAAAATTCCGACATTATGAACGAAACATAATTTGTTGATTAAAAGTGTAGCGCCGTTATCCTAGTATCTTTTATCCAACTATTTTCACGGAGAACATTCAAACAGCAGAAAAATGAGTTCGCCGAAAAAGGGGGCACGGCACTGAAAGTTTCACTACATTCGAATCGTTTTCGTGCAATTTTCTCGACGGCTGATGCAAACACGTGTGCGCGAGGCGCAGGGTGGGAGGGAGGGCGGGCGTTAAAATTGCACGGGCAAAAAGTCCGATTAAAAAACAGATATACGCGCCTGCGAAATCGAATTAACCCGCGATAGCACGCGAGACGCTGTTCCCCGCAGTTTTTTACCCGTTTGCCCTCTTTGTTTTTCCGGCAGCCTCTGTCCGGGGGTCTCTGCTCTATTCGGCGCGAAAAAGCACGCGCGGGACAACGTGATCGGAATGCTCATTGGTAATTCAGAGAACCCGAGGCAGCCCCCGGAAACCCCTAAGCGCGTCAGACCGGGGATGAAGATACCAGAAATCGCACGAAACCGTCGCCATCGCCGTGTGAAAACCGCCCGAAAGACCGGCTTCGGGGAAACGAATCAAGATCAAGAGTGTATCAGGAAAACGAATGGAAAATGAAAGGATGGATCTACCAGGGGGCGGTGGAGAAAGGATCGGAACTGCGGAGAACTGTTCGAGATCAGAAAACGTCGAGGAGAGATCGAACCTAACGACGCCGGACGAAGATAAAGAGATCGGGCTCGGGCAAGGAATAGCGAATGAGAACTGTTCCGTGGTGCTGTGCGAGAGTCTTAACCTTTGGCCAGCGACTTGAGGGTCATCTGGAACCATCGCACAGTCATCACACTTCTGCCGCATGCGCACAAAATCGATCGAAGAAACTAGGGTTCGAAGTAAACAGTTGTTTCTCGTTTCTAAACAAAAATTCTGCTCCAACTTTTCTACATTTCCTTTCAGACAAGACATTGATAATAACCTCCTTTCGTTAACCTCTCGAGCTAGATAATATCGCACGGATTAGCTATTGGCTCCGGCAGTAATTAAATTGGAGGACTTCAGTACCTTTTGTTGCGATTTCTTTGAAATTGTATAAAACAAAGGTTTAACTTCGCCTTGGCAAACCAGAAGATTTTTAACTTTTACTATATAATTCTGTACATTTTTACGAGAAAACGCGAAAAATCGAAGTTTTAAGGCGAGGAATTGATTGGTTCAAAAGTTGTGCTATTATTATTATAACATTTTATAGGTTAGGAGTACCTTGATCCTGTCTTTTTAGTAGATGCTGGACAATAAGTGATGTACACGTTTTTATAACACGTTTCACACCACGCAATGTAAATACTTTTAATGAACAATTAAAAATAATGTTTCACGACACAAAATGAGTGGGAGATTACGTTCTTTCGACATGGAGGCATTACAGACAAAGCGACATTGAAGTGGAGGAGCAGTTTCGATCCAGACTTGGGTCTTCGAACTTTTACGAGTACGCTTTGCTCGTAGTCGGCCTGTTTGTACCAGTCCCGGAGTCGTAAAGGTTAACTGTAAAAGTTACGCTGTTATATTTATTCTACTGCTTTATTGTACGTAATGTTTCATGGGCACACACAGAAACGGCTAGACAATCGCCGTGGAACATGGCTGCACGAATTGCCCGTATTGAAGGGAAATGTCGGACAAATGACTATCGATTATTTTCGCACTCGTAACTAATGCTTTATGCGCTCATAACTGGAGATCCGTGAGAATATATTGCTCGCAATCGGCGACGAGCATTTAACGGCCAAGAAATCACATGAAAAGGTAAAACAAATATTTGCCTGATCCCGTGAAACCATCGGAATTATTACGCCTCTAGTTGTAGTTATTACTTCGCGTCGATATATTTTCTCTCCCATTGTTTGCTTCGCGATATTTAATTATTGTTTCTTTCGTAATTGATGCTTTCTTGATATAATATATGCATTATTAATTTTATCAGTTACTGGCCATGCAACGCTGATATTTCCCGAAGAAATACAAGTTAGTTATGAAATCGCAAACATTTCCCATTTCATTACACGAATAAATGTAAATATGTGTTTAGGTAATTGTAAAATTTTCGGTCTTGCAAAGAAATGTACCGGATCGATACACGCTGATTTTAACGGAATTTTCGTGAGATTATTCTCGAATAATTATTTTACTTGTATTTTTTTATTGTCACTATACCGGGTGTACAGAGATTGACTAGCCATCGTTTTCTCGTAAACGGAGAAAAATGTCACAGGAAAACTTTATTCTGTTCTCTATAAATAAGTAGTGCACATAAATTTTTTGTATCTCCAGTATTTTTCGAGAAACGAAGGAGACCTCCAGTTTTTTAATGAAATACTACAAATGTTTTGATATCATATACAAACGTCAAGGCCATGCAAGCTCAGAAATGAACGAAAAGTTTTGCATATGATGTATTAATATACACCCAGTATTTTTTATTGATATGCTTACATTTCAATAAGAAATTGAATAATTTAATACCAACTGAATTAGAGAGTACCTCTATTTGAACAAGTACTTGATCAAATAAAGCATGAAATGAAAAATTATTTTAAATGAATAATCTTAACTATTAATTGTTCAAATATTTTATTTGGATAATGCCCAACTCTGCTGCAGAATGCTACTCGGGCTGATGCGTCGTGACGGCCTCAACGACATATTAAAAAATCGTCAGAGGTGGCTCGCTTTTGCGAAGATTCATGCTAGATATGACAAAATTTTTCGGATCGGTTTAATAAACGACTGTGCACTGTTGCATGAATATTGGCACATGTCAACTGCTGAACGTCCTTTGTCAAACACACCGCGACACGACCAGCGAGGAATTTTAGGGCGACGCCCTCTCGCCGGTGGGGGGGGGGAGAGGCGCGAACATTTTCGCGTGTTGCTGAAACGCGAGGACTCGGATAATAATCCGTTAATTATAGCAGAGATCGAGTTCGAGCGAAGCGATAAAAGGGTAGCGAGGAGCGGAAGACACACGACACCGGGGAAAGAAACTTGATCCGTCGAACGCGAAAGTGCTTTCGCCTGTCAAGACTCCACCGAAGCTTTGGAACCGACTGACTTGGAACGCTTGGCATTTTATATTAAAATCCTTTCTCCCATGTCAACCCGATATTCCAGCACCCATTCCCGTTCCCCGTTGTTCTCAAACGCATCCACGAACATTACCACCCACGACCGCCGTTCTCTTCTTCACGTGTGCACTCGTACGTGCGAACCAGTGTGCATGTGTGCATGCGCGCAATTGGAAACTTTTCTAGAAATTCACCACCATTCTATTCTAATTACAGACAAATGCGTACCGTGATTATATCTCAATCTGCCGTCCAGTTTTTTTGCGACTTCATCATAGTTTTTCATCTTCCATGCATTAAGGGGGTATTCTGGCTTTTCCTTTTTCAAAAATCGATTTTTTTTACATTTATTTTAAATATAAGTGTTGTAGAATATGTATGGAAAACGATTCGTTTGAATTCAAATTCACTACATGAAGTGAAAAAAGAATTTTGAAAAAGTTGCTATTGGGATTACAGAGAAAATACTAAAAGATTTTGTTTACAACTTTTTTGTGTGGGACTATTTCGAAAATTTAAAAAATACATCTTGTATGTAGATCTGTATTAACTGTCCATATTTTGAAAATTTCATCAAACGTTTGATTATGAAATGATTATATAAATGATTATTTTGTAAATAATCAGGAATTTTTATTTATTTCGGTTCAGATATTAGCCACAGGTATACTGATTAATAAACTTCCACATTTTTTGTGTTTAGTCGTTCAGAAAAATCGCGATTTGTGAAATTCTTTTGTCAGCTTCACATATTGTTCCATACGCAATAAATTGATCTATGGAATTTTCTCATTGGGTCTTTTTTTTTCTTCAAATCAATATCGGACGTCATAGAACGGAGGGGAAATTTTCGACGAAAAATTTTAGGTATTTGCATTTTCAAATGTGTTAAAGTTAATAGCAGAATGCACTTCTGGATAAATGGTACACTTGGTATAAATATAATAACGACTTATAAAGCACCACGTGTTAACCGCTCGAGGGACACAACAGAAGAGAGACACAGCAAGCAGCGACGCAATCTCATACACACAGCAACACACAGGATTGCCAACATAAAACGTGGCGCGCGAATTAAATACACTCTAACAAAATTATTATTATCATTAAGCATATTTGTACAGTAGATCCAAACAGTGTTTGTACACTAAATACCCGATTTTCAAACAATTACTTATATTTTAATTGCAATAATTTCGTAAAAAATTATCGCATGCCAATAAATTTGGAATCATTTTAAACCTAGAAGCCACTAATTTCATAATCCATCGTTCATTTTATTCTACAGATCTTTTTCATGATATAACGAGCAAGAACGAAACGCGTCTTCAAACGCGTTTTTTCTCGAAAATATTATATATACACAAACGTCTGTGAAAACTTTAAAAAATTTTTTTCGTAACTGAATCCACCATAGATTCAAAGATCGAAGCTTCTTCTTTACAACAACATCTTGAAAATTGATGTAATATTTTTTTTAGCCGTTTTATCGAGCATTGAATGCGAGGCGCGTCGCCAACTCTACACGACCGGAACTTGTTCCTCGTTTTTGTTCCATAAAATAGTGAAAATATCTGATATCAATTTTTGAAGGAATCATCGTAAGGAGGAGACTTCAATTTTCAAATCTATAGTTGTTTCATTTACAAGAAAAATTTTTGAAAGTTTTTCGAAACGTTTGAGATTGCTGCATTTCTGAAGAAAAAGAGATCTTTTTTTTCCTGCATATCTGACCATTACTCGATGTTTCTACTGATTATACATTGGGTAAACGAGTAACTGCTTGGCTTTTTATTTAGAAGTTTGGCAGTGTGATTTTAATTATCAGGGTATCAAATTTTAATTAAATACGTGAAGATTGTGTTGCTATGAATACGTATTGCCGTGTTCAATGTAATAATTTCTACCGAATCGACGAGAAATAAATTATGCGTCATAGACATAATATGATATACAAACGAAGAAGTGGACCGATTAGGTAATGATTTTAATAATATTGATTCGAAGCGTTGTTATTCTCTTACAATTTCACATTAAAATTCACAGCTCCTCGTTACTGTCATATTTAGTTGTTTGTTCTTACTATATTTCGTTTTTACGTATAGATATAATTGTGCACTGAAATACATCCAATGTATACATCCAATATACATATTCAATATGTATATCAGTAGATATGTATACAATAATGTATAATGTATATGCCATTATACCGTGTGTAAATTTTTCATTGAACTATGTTTATTATATTTTTACCGAAACCTTAACAATATAATTAGTTATTTGTTAATAATTTGGAATATCAAATCATGTAAAAAATTATTAACGTTATCTAACTTCTAGGATAGTAAATAGTGGGAGCAAAAGATTTGTTAACTAACGACATTTGTGAATGATCCTTAATTTTGGCATTTCGTACTCAATTGGCAGCATAAAGAGTACCAATTTGTAAAAGTTTTTCTGTAAGTGTTTAATGATCGAAGTCATAGTGAGATATGTGAAAATTTTTGAATGAATCACTTAATCTACTCATTTAACAATATTATGTGTATAAATTAATTCGTGGCTCTCATTATTAATCAACTGTATCTTTATTTTGAAGTCTTTTGCTCACTACACTGTAGATTCATTAATTACTTTTGAGATACAGTGGAGGTACAGAAAGTGATGGAAATTAGTTTGGATATGGAAATTTGGAAATTTACAAAGAAAAAGTTATGAATTAATTGTTACATCTTATATGTGGCAATTTTGTGATTATTTTGCGAATACAGAACGTGGAACGAAATTTTACGTTTTAATACCTTGTTACTAATTTGGAATACTGGAGATAAATACTGAAAAGGATGTTGTGTGCCTTTTCTGCAATATAAATTACAAGGAAGACAAAAGAGGAGAAGAGTGGATGCAATGTTTCATGTATGAAATGGGATGCACTGTGAATGTGCTGTTTATGACTCCGGAGATTATACCTGTAACTAACCGCAAGGAAATTTAAAGATTTAGGATTGATGGGACGATTAGTCCTATGCTGTGACTTTTGTGCCTAATTAAATAATGAAAGAAAATATATGTATTGTCAACTTGTTCCTTTATTCTTATAAAGTCAAGGTAATTGGAATACCTGTGTTGCAAGTTAGCTGCACCATAATAAAATCCTATTAAAATCATTATTATTGTTATTATTTATGTATTGTTTTAAACCAAATAAATATAAATTTAAACCAAAATATAGTCTATTAAAATTATATGTAATTTTTTCATTATTACTAAGTGTTTGAAATATAATGATTAATTAGTTTTACTTGTTCCCACTTTTTTTTAGTCATTTTAAACAAGCTGATATCTAATATGCTGCAGTTCGTCTAATAAACTTCGACAATTGTCAAAATAACCATGCTTACGATGAAGTTGATATTAATTTATAAATATCTATTGTGATCTAAAATTTGAAAAAAAAATAGATAATCAACTGTATTTATTGAAGTTATTTTGAATATTGAAGATTATGTATCTTCTATGGAAATGTAGTGTCAACAATACATAATAACTACACAACACACACAATAATCACTACATAATAATAAGTAAAAGAAAAAGTGTTAGCTGGCACTTATGAAATTGTTGACAATGGATCAGTTTTAAAAATTGCTTTCTTTAATCTAAAAGTAAAATAACAATTGCTAATACTACTTTGCAATAATAAATATACTGTAGAAATAATTCGTAGAAAGTTTAACAAAAATGCGAGCAGCTTGAGTGGACCGTGAGGCTGCGATCCTATTATCTTTTAATGTTGAACCGTGTTTTACACAAATAGCCACAAAAAACTGCACGAATTCAATTACCAGGTTCCACTTCACGCTCCCCATTCGCCGGAATTGTTTCCACTAGATTTTCGTTTATTCGGAAGATTAAACAATTTTTTAAAGAACAGACAATTAAAAAGAAAAAGAAAAGATAGTGTGCTTTTCTTTGAATTTGAACAGCTCTCTGCTTGAGAGCACGAATACAATCAAACGCAAATGAATTTGAATAAATAAAATTAGGAAATGAAAAACGTATCTACTTAAACTCCTTTACCTGAATACAATAAGTTATTTTAAGTGTACCAACGTAGCTACACATTTAGATTAAACTAATAAAATAATTGAACGTGTGATATGATTTAACGATGTTTTGTAACTAAGTCGTAAATTTAATTACGATTTAAGTAGCATGTCTGATTATTGTACGACGTTTCTACTGAGAATACTTTGGGTGAACGAGCATTCGCTCGGTTTATTCCCTATAATGTTAACAATATGATTTCAATTATCAGGCTATGAAATTTTAATTAAATATGATATGATTGCAGTTGCATATTGCAGTGGTTAATTTAATCATTTCTACCGAATTGAAGGGAAACAAATAAGTCATAGACATAATGTGATAAGCAAACTGAAATATGGTCCAATTAAATAATAATTTTAATGATATTCATTGAAAGCTTTGTTATTTTTTTACAATTTGACATTAAAATTGAAAGCGTGTCATTATTTAATTGTTTGTTCTTACTACATTTCGTTAATTTTTCTACTGTTTGAAAGTTCACCTAGGCATTTTAGTTATAAATGCATAAAATCTGCAGTTTATACAGTGTGTCCCACGAAAAACGTGTTTCAAATAAATGTTATAGAATTATATAGATATAGCAATTAAAAATATAGTAATAGCAGTTTTTATTGACAAGTGGCTTTTTAGGCTCCTTTAGGCTAGTATTATTAACACTAGGTTTATGGAGCACTAAAAATAACTATTTTACATTAATTTATAAAAATAATATGAATATATCTAATAAAATTTGTAGCCATTTTTTAAATAATATTTACCCAAAAAAATCAATATGTTAAATAATTCTTCATGGATGCATCTTTATAATCTCAGCATTTGTAAATTAAAAATATAAGAATCCGTCATGTTGACGGGTCCCGTAAATCTAGTGTTAATTGCCTTAAATACTACAACTTTTAATTGTAACATTTCCCCGTATTGTTTAAAATAACGAAAATCATTGAGGCGAAGAGATTTCGTGGAACACGCTGTATAATAATTAATGTCTCGTTGCTAGGTCGTGTTAACGGTATAGTGTACTTGGAGAATTATGTTCGCGACGAATCTATCGAATTAACCACTGATTTCTGTTACAGGCCATTGAACGGGAAGCTGATCGAAGTCCACGATGAAAACAATGCGGTATCAGAAATCACGAGATATGGGATCGCAAATTGTGCACGAGGGTCGAGGGAGAGGGGGCGGGGGGGGGGGCAGATAAACAACTCAAGGATCGTTGTCAGTGAGCCGTGCTATATTCGAAAAGCTCAAATCTGAACAGCAAAGCACTTGCTCGAGATGCTTACTGACACCATTCTTCGCAGAATAGAACGACAAGGGAAATTCAAAAGCGTATGTTTGTCGTCCACTCGGCGAACCCTTCTGAAAATTGGCCTGGTGACACTCGAGAATTTCAGGACCCTTTCCGTACGGTCCTGCTCAGAACGAGATACACAAGGGACACCGGTGAAATTAAATCAAGCTGTATTCGTCCCCTCTTGTTCGACTTAAAGCCACGAAACAGCTATTGCTACATACTTTGCACGGTTACAATACAACCATAGAAAACAAGTTATCCACGGTCTGCGCTATTATATGCTTGTTCCACTAGAGACCTACGAGATCGGTCTTCATAATTGTTATTCGATCCGCAGTACAGTAACAAAATTATTGTTTGGTTGAATAAGAATCATTTCTTATTTTTATAGAAAGGAAGTTGAAGAGAGTACAAAGGCTCGTCCAATAGGAAAGTAATAATTTTAATAATTGCTTGCAAGTACTAATTTAATTAAAGGCTAAAGTGGTAAAATAAATCTTGTGTTTACTACTGTAAATATTAGAGTTTACATTCTTGTTAAATGTATAGTATATTGTGTCGGTTTAAGGCTGGCCCAGAAGTTACTAGACCATTTAAAATTCTAATTTGTTTATAAAAGAATAAATGTGATTTTTTTTAAATAAAAGGGTTATTCCATATTAAACTAATGTAGTGACTTTTGGGTCTCCATGTATATAGTAGAATAGATATAGAAATAATATATATTATTGCAAATTAATAGGCTTAATAATGTGAAAATCAAAGACCTCAAAATCCCACAGGACAAATAAGGTTACAATAAATAATAATAAGCCGATATAATTGTTCGACCAAACAAATTTCTATTAGAAGAATTATCAGAAGAATGTCAGAAGTATTAGAAGAATTTCAAAGTATTATTATACCATGTTCGACTTATTAAATTTATTAATAGAACAGACACATTTCTAGAATAACAGCTAGACTGCAGATTTTATGCGTTTATAATAGAAACGAGCAAACAAAATAAACAATTCTAGCTGTATTAGGATTTAAAAATATTATTACACTGCGTTTGACTTATTAAAGTCATTAAAAGAAGAAATACATTTTCGTTTCACTTCTTTTTCTTACAATTGATTTGACAACGATATATGTGATAACGAATATATGTTGTTGATGCAGGTATGTTTGAAGCAGACACATGTTACACAGAAAATGTTTTATGCAAATTCATATGGGAAACCAATGTATTTTTAGGCTTCCACTGAGCTGGTGTCATAGAACTATTGGATTCGATTATTTTCAGGGAGGAAGTGTGACGAAAAGAGGAATGTTCAGAAACTTCGAATGTTCCTTGAAAGCATCTTGCGAAGTGAGTATCAGGAAATGGAACGTGAAAATGAATACTAGCTGCGTTTCCATGGTACCACTTCTTTGCCCATATCTCGCGCGAATATTTTACGCCGCGAAGAAATTGTCTCAAAACTCAAAGGAGAATGACATGGAAATATGCGTATACCTTCTGATGCATTTCCGTTATTAGATTCGACGTAACTATGAAAATATTAATATTCGTACATTAATTCACAGGATCTGAATCGAATGGAAATCTAGTTCTTGAAACATTCGTTTTTGTTATCATATAGAGTAATTACATTATAAAGATTGTAATAAACGCCTACAACCGATAGTCTTCTTATTAATATTGTATTATAAAGCTCTATAGTTACTTCTATTTGTGTATACAAACAAAACAAAATAAACCTACAAATAGTAATATATTTATAATGTATAACCACGTGCACACTTTCTATTAGATTGTATACTAAGTTCTTGCCAAGTAGGTTTATGACTTAAAATTGATTCCAAAAATGCTGACATTTTTCACAAAGGAATTACAATTTTAATAAGTAAATAGCAAGTGTTAATTGTAAACGATGAAAATCATATAATTAACTAGACAATTTTTTCGTAACGATGAATGCAATAGATTGCAACAATAGAACAGCTAAAAAGCAAAGTAATGACAATATCAACGGGTTTTTAATTTAATTTATTAAAATTATTAAGAGAAGAAATAAATATTTATGCAGCTCCCGTTTCTTGGAATCGATGCACAAAATTTCTATTTTTCGTAAAGATCCGCAGTCTAGTAGTCACCAACGTAAAAATTTGGTTTCCAATTTAACAACAACCTTTTACCGAATCTCATGTAACTACAAAATGCACTGAAAAATGCAATTAAATTCTCCTAATTCCTCGCGTACGTGGATCAAATATCCTAATAATCTTTTCGTCAGTCCTCTATAGATTTTTCCCGGATCAGCGAAAAATCGACTCGGTAAGCTCACAACAAATATTATGTCTGGATGGGTTATGTTTACTGTATAAATCAATCTGCGAGATCACGATATAACATTTGAATTACTTATATAATCTCCCAACGTCTATCAATGCGTTTATTCATTCAGTCATTTTGATATTAGACCTGACTTTTCAATAATTGTTCGTAAATTTAAAAGGGTTGCTTTATCTTTTCAAATTCTTCGATTATCATGGTATTAGCAGCTTCACTTTTATGCTATCAAGTTTAACAATCTTTTTGACTGTTACAATTAGAAAATGAAGACATAAATACATCAGAATTCAAATCGTAAATGTTGACACGTATACTATCGCATATTTCTGTATTCAGTTATTTCTAGTTTCTTGATAACAAATACAAAAACATCGTTGCTGCTTTTTATATGTTCAATTATCAGTAAATAAATTAATCACTACAAAGTGTCCGAGAGCTTTAACTCTTTATTTCAAAAACGTGTGTAATTATATATTATGTGTAAATAATTTATTTTATTTCATAAACCATGAACATTTTAATTTATTATCATCACGTAAAATCTTCTAATTGATAAAAGAGGCTTTTCCTCTCATTCTATTCCTTCTATAACAATGTATGAGAGCGGAACTTTACATTAAGATCCGCCATGTAATTACAAGAAGAGTGACATGATCGTCATCATTAATCAATAACGTAATTATATTGTTCGCCATCGTTATTAGCGATGAAATTATTAAATACTGGCTACCAATCACGACCTGACTGCTTCAGACTACATTGAGGTCTCTATAGTTTGCTAACCCTATCTTGAAGACATTCTTGAACGAGCATCTCAGGTTACTCCATGTAAACTTCGTCATACAATTTTCCTTGTATGCAGGCAGAGACAACATCCATCTATGTACCTGTATATCTTCATTTACTGTACCAGCGAGAAGGTTCTAATTGTCTCATGTCTTGCAGCGAATGCAAATACTTCTTCATAATTAATTACCTGTTTTCGCGTCATCGTCTTACGAGCCTCACCTCGTATTTTTCAATTTGTTTCCATGTTTTATTCGAGGACAGTTTTCATCGAACGTAAGATTTTGTAAATTTAATATAGCTATTGCGAACTGAAATATAAGTATTATTACAATATATGTAAATTACAGAAGAATTTTTTTTTTTTATAATTTAAAGAATTTTCAGAAAATTTTCTTATGTATCAGAAATCAAAGAATATCTATTCGTGTTGGTCATAACCAGTATATCGATAACAGGGAAATAGACTTTGATTTCGGCTTAACTTCACCTTGGCAGCCCAAAAATGTTAAACTTTTACTTACTATGTAATCCTGTATATTTTAACGAGAAAATGCCAAAATCTCCCCCCCCCCCCCCAAACCAACTTGAATTATACCTTCTCTTTGAGATCCGGTATATGATTCTCTATATTTTACTATTCGATGACAGCTTGTCCCAGAACAAAGTATAATCACTCAACTTTAAACTTTTCACTTTAAACTTGTGACTTTTTAATTAATAATTTCCATTCACTGCCTTCAGACACAGACTTAAGATTCGTCTTGGCCTGAATCCGACGGGTCTTAAGTCTGTGACTATACTTGTCTCATTTTTTGCTCTGTATTATCGATATTATGAATTCTGATGCCAGAAACGTGCTTCAAGTTTTTGGCTTTATTTCGCAGAGAATCAAGACAAAATATAGCTCAATTTGTAGCTGGAGATATTTTCTAGTGCGCGTTGCTCTCGATTTCATCGAGAAAACTCATCCAATGGCATAAAAATGTTAGGATTCGACGGCATGCACATCGTTAATTTTTTGCCTACTTCCAACGCTTATATTACCAAATATCTGCATATAATCTCGGCAGCTCCTAACCAGTGCGCACTAGAGTGAACCTTCCTCTTTCGAATGAGCCCTTTACCAGCGACAAAATATTCTTATATAAGAATATATAAGAAGGAAAACTTGAGACAGGTAAAACCATTTTTTGATGGTAATGTAGTCACTCTACCTTATCGCGAATCTACGAAGACCTTTAAAACCCTTAAAACTTCGATTTTTCGCATTTTCTCGCCAAGATGTACAGAATTATATAGTAAAAAGTTAAAAATGTCTGATTTGCCAAGGTGAAGTTTACACCTGATTTCCGTTTAACAGAAATGAATAACGTATACAAGGCGGACCCGAAAAAGTATACATACTTTAACCGTGAAAGTTTTGATTGCTCGATTAAACCCGAAAGGAGTGAAAATTAAGTGAGCCATGTCAACTGTTAAAGTGCGTGCAAATTTTTTTGGGACACGCTGTATTCAGTAGACTATGTTGGGAATTTTCATTGCGAGTCTGACTCGATATTATAAGGCAATGGGTCAATAGTATGTTTTATAACGCCATTCTGTTTTTAGTCTAGAAATCCAAATATAATTATCGGCAATCATATTACTTCTGAAATGGTATTAGCATCATTAGTTCCTGTGTTATTCTTTGAATACACCTTTCTTGGCTTGGAAGATTGACTAACTCTGACAATTCTCGGACACTGATGTCCTCATTGACTTTCTTCCATCCGTTCAAGAGGTTCGTCGTCTTCTTTTTCGTCTTCTTCTTCCGTAATCGTTCCTGCACTCGTTCGTTCAGGGTTTTTTCTTGTAAAAGTCGGAATAAATGTATTCTGTGCAATATTACTCTGTGGATCGATGTCTTTAAAGAATCTAACATCGGATGGCATAATGACAATCCTTATTACAGATTTCTCTCGTCTGCGTGTTACAGACTCGTTTCAATACTCAACGTAAATATCTTCTTTGAAATAAAAGTGTTTTCGATTTCGTATATGAATAACATTTTGGCTCTGAAGTTTTCATAAAAATAAAAAGTACTTGAACACTAAATTTCCCATTTTGGAGAAATTTTAACTTTTATCGTCTTGTTAAAAAAGAAAAATAAATATGGTACAGGAGTATAGACCTAGGCTCATTTTAAAGCTCGAAGCCTCTACTTTGACCATCCATCGTTTATTTTTATCTAAAATATTTTTGCACGATGTAGCGTCTGGGAAACTGAAGGCACTTGTTTGATCCAAAATGTTACAAATTGAGATGTCTGTAAAAACATTGAAAATTTTTTCTCGTGACTGATACCAGCATACATTTAAAGGTTGAAGCTTCCCCTTCACAATGAATGTTCAAAACTTGGCCTATGATTTGTTCTAGTCTATTTATTGCTTCTCCTTTTGTGCTTTACAGACGCTTCAATTTGTAGAATTTTCGACCAAAAATTGTCCGCAGTTTTCACCTATCATGCAGAAATATCCTATAAAAAATGAATGATAGTCTGTGATAGTAGAGGACTCACCATTGAAATTACTCCAAAGGGTATAGCCGGATAAGGAGGTCAAAAGTGGCCACAAACCAAATTGAATTTGCAAGAGGCCGTTCGATAGCTTATCCAAAGACAATACTTTGTGTCAATTTTCAACCCTATATGTCGACATGGGGGGGGGGGGGTAGTAATGGGGTGACAAAAAATCAGGTTTTTCCGTAATTTCTCTTATCGACTTTAAATGAAAATTCTGAAAAAAATCAGTCATATTTTGGCTATTAGAACAATTTTAGATTCGAAACTGAATTTTAAAAAATAAAAAAACATTTGGAACGTCGATTTCTTGTAGAAGTTATGAGATGCTAAGTTTATATTTTCAAAGTTTTAGCATCTCGTTATGGTTGTTCACATATAATTTGTTCAGATTTTTCAAAGTCGGGGCACATAGTTAAAAAAATCAAAAACCGTAATCAATGATCACAGCGACGAATAGTGATGCAGCCGAGGAGTAATAACTCTTCCATGGAAATACATGCATTTTATTTAGCAATTGATATAATATCCATCTAAGAAATTAATTATACGAGTCCTATAAACATGGTACTTGTACGAGCATGGAAAAGGTAAAAAATAGCGGATTTTGATTTTCTTAACTAACAATAAGTAAATACCCCACTTTGAAAAATATGAATAAATTATATGTTAATAACCATAACGAGATGCTGAAAATGTAAAAATTTGAAATTAATATCTCATATCTTCTACAAGAAATCGGCATCTCAAAAGATTTTTTATTTTTTGAAATTTGGTTTCGAAACTAAAATTTCTGAAAAAATTCATAGATTCATTTCAATATTCATTTCAATTCAGAAGGATAAGAGAAGTTACGGAAAAACTCGATTTTCTATGTCACCCCATTACTACCCACGACATAAGGGTTGGAAATTGACACAAAGTATTTTCTTTGAATAAGATATCGAACGGTCTATTTCAAATTGAATTTGGTTTGGGGACACTCTTGACCTCGTTATCCGGCTACATCCCTATTATCGTAATATTTTTTTCAACGAAATTATTATAGTTAAAATATTGATAATTTCTCGAGAATCGGAATTGTAGTGTACAAATACTTTTCGGATCCCCTGAATGTGTACCGAGACATTATTGTAGTTTTAAAAAAGAAATTTGATTTCGTATTACAAGCTGGCCACATTTCGAATAATGTTTCATCAGTAAATATCATAGTCGTGCATCTTTTTCAAGTTCACGCGGCAATATTGATTGTTTCTGTCCAGAGTGATTGCGACAAATTATTCCGTGGCATAATGCAGCGAACCATTTCGACAAGAGTCCGATTGGCACGCTCAGCTGCTGCATTTTCCTGAATGGTACGTTCGACGCTAAGTTGACGTGAAATATTCTCATCGTTCGGGACTTTTTTGAAGTCCTATAAGTCTCTTCGTTACTTTCTCGAAGCTTCTTAACGCATTGCGAAACCGGGTTGCTTTCCTTTTCTCTATATTATTCTTGATGCTTCAAATTCACTCGAACATATTCATATTGAAGAGACTATTTCTTCTAAAGACTCCAAAAAAAAAAAAAACAATTTATCTTGGAATTTTCTTAGTTTTAAAAGATCAAATATCGAAGATGCTGAAATATCCATTGCACATAATTTAAAAAATGCACGTCTACAAAGAACACATTTAAAATTTTTCAACCGTCTACACCAGAATGCCTGCTGAAAAGAAATCCGCAAGCCGTAAAGGATCCTCGCAGTCTTGTTACGAGTTCACGCGGCTTTATGGTACATATATTGCTATTGAGGCACGAAAGAACTCCGAACTATCCCGTTCTCAGTTAGGATTTGAAACTCTCATGTCAATACATAGACGGACACTATCCAGCTTAGGCTGTGGATACAGTGGATACATTTTCTGACGAACTAACGTTCGGAAAATACGTCGGAAGAACGAAATAAATTATTCGGCTGTAACATAAATTCGTTCGGTTGCAAACATAAATACATTCTAATTTTAATATTACTATATTCAATTTTGTTTTTCAAACTGCATATGTAAATTTAAATTTACAGTAACGTATTTATTGCATATCAACATTTACTTCTATGCTTAAATATTGCTAACGAAATTACATCATTTTATTCTCATTTGCAATAAATGAAAACCATTCATACTTGCTATACCATTATACTTGATATCGTTCGAAATTTTCATCGCAAGTCAAACTTGACACTATATTGCGATAGGTTACACATAAAAACTTGTAAAACAATCTATCTAAGTAATAAAGTCAACCATGCTATCCATGTGGAAGTTATGGTAGTCAATTTCGTTAAACGTTTACGGCCTCCTTGAGTCTAAATTTAGCTGGCCAGGATACGCATCTACTCTAACGGTCGCTAGTTGCTGTATACCTATTAACTGTAATGCCTCAAACGTATGCCCAAGAGCACATATCCTCACAGCTCAGGACAAACATCAAACATCAGATCTTCAATAATCACCCCAGCAATTGAACTACTAATTACGAATCGAAGGTGAAATTCATCCGGCTCATCCACCACGTGTGAGGTGCGGCAATGCGACGCGTATAACCCCAAATACATTAACAAGATATGGATTTCTATAACTGGAAGAGTTGAAATTCTATAACTGGCAACACACCTCGTATGTCGCGTATAAATAACAGAAAATTGAAAAAAGACAAACTTTTGCATACATCTGATGCAACGAGTGATCAAATTGTTAAAAAGCCATTCGCATAAATTGACAAATTTTTATTAGAACGATCAACGTTTGAACGAAATTATATGAATGAATTTGATGTATATAAATTAGAAATATACATTTAGCAACACTGTAAGCAACATCATCTAGGGTGACACAGACACTAACTATACAGGGTGTCCACGCTAACACTGGACAGCGTTTTTCTTGCAAATAGAGAAACATTAGAAATCAGGAAAGTGGATTGTAGTTGACTTTAAACTGCATTCGGAGAAGTTAACTACATGACCCGAAATTCATTTCCAACTGATTGCATACAACATACTTTTTACATCGTCGCGACTGCATGAGATATTTAGATGTCTACTTTTAGACGGAGCAGCCTGTATTTGCAAACCTTATCCAACGTCATCAACAGTCTCGTAGCTCTTGAAAGTGGCTGATTTAAACCAGATACTCTGTATAATAATCCCCGAAAAGTTTGACCTACGAATCCGGTGCTACTCCTTCGTAAATATCGTCAAAAGAATACAACAAACGAAATAAAACCATGTCAAACAGCGAGTTGAAATCTTGATCCCAGAAGTAGCAACGTAGTCACGTTCGTGTCGTATACTTAGCCCAAGCCCGTGTATCTCTAACAATTATTGTACGATCGGATATCGCGTAAATCTCAGCCTCTTTAACAATCTAGCCAGTTTGCGGAAGCGGGGGTGTGACTAGCGTAAGGTATGTACGTATGTACGTACGTACGTACGTACGTATGTATGTATGTATGTATGTGTATCCGTTGGACAGATTCCAGTACGCGGGTGCAGCAGCTTTGGGGTCGAAATACCGCGATGGTTGTAGGGTTGATATTACTGACATTAGCGTCGCCAGTAACTCTTTCGAAATAGGCTTGGCACATTCTAGACTTCGGCTACCACGCTTGACTTCCTACACCTTGCCTGAATCACGCTTCGAAATTCTGTATATTCCTGCTCGCGTTCGCGCGAATTTTAGCGCATCCCCTCATATATTCTTTATCGTTCGGCCATTTTGTCGCGTTCAAGTTTTCTTAGATCCACTTGCCTAACCCTTGCAATACCATTTACTTCACGGTGATGGTGATTAGAATTTCTTTTGTTGTTCACAATTTTCTAGAAGAAAAAGAAAATTTGTACGTAGTGTTTACTTTATACTTGTCCCAAATGCCGAGCCGATAAAAGTCCCAGAACTATATTACTATTATAATCACTCGTTTTGTGGATCTACCCCAAAAAAAAAGTTCACGATTTTACACTGGAACCATCAAATTTTTATATGAAAATCTAGATACACCGAAGTCTTATCATTTTTGCATTGATGTTTGAAAATTATAAACGCACATTTAGCAACACTGTCCATGGCTAGACTGTGGAAGTTTATGCGAAATATGAATGTTCTAAATTGCTTGACAGAAGTTACATAAAACTGTATTTCTTCATTTAACAAATTGAAGAGGCTGCAACAGTACTCTGAAATACTTTAAATGTGTATACAATTTGGGGTTTCATCTAGTTATTTTTATTATTAATGCGTAAGCAGTCTATTCGTCACATGATTAAGAAAATGTACTGTTCGTAGCGTGGCTAAAAGACGCTTTTTAAACGCTTATTCGGTTGATGAGAAGGATAAAATGAAATATTCGTATTTAATAAATCGTTGAGTTCAATATTTAATTCAACGGGGTCGGACACGATTTTCGACAAAGAAAGCATACGCGTGTCTATTCATACCTGGTACTCGCGCTACCTACAATTCTACGATGATTATCCCCAGGGCAAAAAACTGCAAGTCCGTTGGATTTTAAGCAGAAAATTTAGGTCTGCATAATTATCCGGGCTACGTGTTTAACTATTCCTTTTTTTAAATTCAGAATCTTCGCATTTAAAGTTCCCACTTATGAAATGCAACTAATTAAGGTCACATTAACCCGGTTTTAAAGAACTCTCGCTGTTAAAGGGGCGCTGGTAAACCGAGATACGAGGCAGCAGATAAGCAGCCCGCGTCGTTCGAATCGCGCGGAGAATGAGGGAAGAACAGAGAAGCCTGTTACCACGACGACACGACGTTTCGAATATAATGGATTTTATACGTCTCCGGAGGGTCATGAATATTGCACGGATTCGGTTTCAATGAAAATCGTGTCAAAGCCGCGCCGAAAATACAAATCGCAGGATGGAACGCATTCGAACCGTATTTCGACGAAGCTCGATAAAACGAAACGCGCAACCTGGCGACCGAAACTTTCTCGTATTTATAAAAATGCGGGACCAACCAAACCTGGTGCGCGTCGTGTTTTTATGTCCCTATCGCCGCGGTGCATATATCAATCGGTACGCGCAAAAATATCACGCAGTTTTATGTTTGCATCAATTTTACCGCTATTCCTACTCGGCTAATTCCTACTTTTTTTCGCGATCATGAAAAGCAGAAGGATATTGTTATATGCGAAACGAACTATTTTCGCGATTATTACTCCCAAACAAATAGATACTACACGTGTGCTATCGCTGGGCTCTCGGTGATACATCGAAAAGTCTACAAATTGTATACAAACATTATTGATTAAATCGCTTCATAACAACTGCATTCTAAAATAGGACATTACAAATGCAACAACCTGATAGGTTTACAGTAATGCCCCGATATATGCAGGGTGTTCATTTGGAAACTTTCCAGCCGAATATCTCGAAAAGTATAAAAGATATTAAGAAAGTGTAAAAGACGTGTCCAAGGATTTCGAGGGGGAAAAATGGAGGCAGTATCAGTTTTTTATTTGGGTGGCGTTTTCAAGGTCATTTGAAGGTCAACTTTGTTTTTTTCAAATGGAAACCTGTATTTTTCATTATGGGATCTTACTGTACGTAAAAAGACCAGCAATTTTCGTAGGATACTTTTTTTTATCCGCGCACTAGTTTCGGAGATATTTAGAGAGAAGTAGAGCGAGGCATATTATTGTGTAAAATTCTTTGACGCAAATCGTTGATGTTTTCCAGTTGTACCAGCACCTAACGTTTGAAAATAAAATTGTTCTGTATTAATCTCTTGCTTATGTTGTCTATCTTTCAATATAAGATTGTACTATTTAGTCAAGTGTGAATCATCTTAACACTAGAACTACCGGACCACTCAAAATGACTGGTTCCTAATTTTTTCTTTTACAATTACCAAAATTGTAAAAATGTTTTCATCGGAAATTTTTTAACGAACCTCTTCATTGAAGCACATGTTACAATAAAAGTTGTATGAAGTCTGAATGGACACAGTCTTGTCACTGTTACAAAGCGATATACGTCGGTCGCATTTATCTCTCGGTAGTTCTAGTGTTAATAAGAGATACTATATCGTAGTACAATTAATTGTATAAAATGGTGTATTCTTTCGAAGAACGAGTAGAAATAATGTTTATTTATGGAGAGCTGCTACGTTTAATGAGAGACATTCTGATACACATGTTTCTCATACGTACGTGTTACAATTAAGTAGTTACAAAGTTTAAGAAAACAGGATCGGTGACAAATGGAGAAGAAACCAGCCAAAATTCATAAAAGAAGCTGATCAAATCGAAATTATGGGACAGTTTACTGTGAATTCTACTAGTTCAATTCGACAAGTTTCAATGGTAACTGGTGTATCAGTGGGATCTGTGCACAAATTACTTAAACATAACAAGTTTCATCCTTATTAAACGCAGTTGCATCAAAAGTTATTCGAAGATGACTTTGACAGACTGATTGAGTTTTGTGAGAAATTAACAAATATGATCAACGTCACTCCTAATCTAATTAAAAATATTTGTTTTAGTGACGAATGAACTTTTTTCTTAAACGATGCTGAAAATCGTCATAATTGTCGTTATTGGAGTGACGAAAATCCACGTCTTATTAGAGAAAGTAATACTCAATGGCCGGCAAAAATAAATGTTTGGGCACGCATTTTAGGAAATGCTATTATAGGTCCTCTGTTTTTCCAAGAAAATTTGAATGGCAATCTGTATTTAAATTTACTGGTCGACATCGATGATCCACTTGTAACAGAAAGTTTTGAAAACCAAAGAGATGAAAACGGCAATTTTTTGATAAATGAAGAACTTTTGTACTCCCAACATGATGGTGCTCCCCCGCATTACACGTTACCAGTTCGCCAGTGGTTAAACAATCGATTTCCACTAAGGTGGATCGGTAGAAGAGGTGTTATTGAGTGGCCACCAAGATCACCAAATCTAACTCCAGTCGACTTCTTTTCGTGGGGACACTTAAAGTCTGTTGTTTATAAAACACAACCAGAAAGCGTCAACGATTTGCGTCACAGAATTGTACAGGAATGTAGAGCTATTCCAACAGATACCTTCAAAAAGGTTCGTTCAGAATTTGAGAATCGTCTGTATTATTGTTTAGAAAACAGCGAAGAACATTTTGAAAATTGGTTATAGTTATAAAGAAATTACAACTTTCTCGCAGTATAAATATGACTCGCTCTACATCTCTTTAAATATCTCCGAAACTAGTGAGCAAATAGAAAAAGTATCCTACGAAAATTGCTGGTTTTTTTACGTACAATAAGATCCCATAATAAAAGATATATGTTTCCATTTGAGAAACAAAGTTGACCTTCAAAAGGTCATGAAAACACCACCCAAATAAAAACTGATACTGCCCCCCTCTTTCCTCTTCGAAATCCTTGGACACGTGTTTTACACGCTTTTAATATTTTTAAAGTTATTAGAAAGTTTTCAATTGATCACCCTGTATATAAAAATTTCAGAACCGCAATGCTACATATACAGTGTATCGACACTGTTTCTTAATCCTTAATCCTTGGGCGCTTACCGCCCTGACAAAACTTTGTTGTTTGTCATAATTTTTATATGAAATTTTGACCAACGCATTCGTGATACTTTTCTGATTCAAATGACACCAAACATGACACTATTTGGATCACATTTACTCGTTCAATTCGCGATACAATAGAACCTCGATTATCCAAACTGATCAGTGGAATGTGCAATGAAACGTGTTGTACATAAATAGTTTCGTGGAAGTGAAACGTTTTGTGTTGTGGTGCATCAATACTACAATGAAGAATTCAGATATCATCTGAATGTTCGGTTCTACTAAATCGTCAATTGAACAAGCAGATATGCTCCACATTACATCAAGTTTGGTTTCATTTTAATCAGAAAAATGTCACAAATGTGTTGGTAAATGTTTCATAAAGAAATAAATAGAAACAGAAAGGTTTTGTGATCGAATATTGTGCACGTATCTTTCACATGTATCGAGGCATTACTGTAATACTAAAGAATAAAAAGTGTTCGACATTTTCTTCGATTTCTATCATTTTAGTTAAGACTAAACTTTTCATTTTTGAAAGTGTTCTATTCTAAGTGTCCTACTTTACACGAGCCTTTGATTAACAGACAACGTTAGAATAAACCTTTACAATGGAACATTCCGTTATGAAGAGGTATTATGCATTATTCGTGGAATTTCGACAATTCTAAATCTGATGATAGCACACACGTGATGTCTTTTTGATAAAAAGTGATTATTGGCACTGGATATCACGACTGACGTCAGCTAAAGCATTGCCTCCATTATGTATTAGGTCGATGCAAAAATACTTACGGTTTCTATCGCTTTAACCTTTGGCGACAGTTCAACACGTATCCGACCGACCAAAATTAATCATTTCACTGTCTATTACCAACGATCAAATTACTAATATTAGCCATATTAAGCATATTAACCATATTAGACATATCAGTAAAATTTGTTGTTTGTTTCTTACAGTAAATAAATAACTCTAGCTTCTTTAAATCGAAATGAATTAACATAATCCACGAACATTAATGAAAAAAATTAATTAATGAAATCATAATTTATTAGAAAATATAAGAAAGAACAGAAAGATGAACAGAGAAAAGATACCAGTCTGATATCCACGTGTTAATAAATTATCTGCCGGTGATTATTTTGTAATTGTTTAAAGTACCACAATTACATAGCAACTTCAATTATAAACCTCAAGACTTCGTTTAGTATTATTATTGTATATAGAGTGTTAATTTTAACTCGAGCACCTAAATTGTTTCCACTACTATTGAAAGTAAGAAAAAACGACTAAATAGGACATTATGGTTTTAAGTATATACTACATGGTTTTAAGGCGTAAAAAAATCCTGTGAAGGTCATTTTACCGGTTTTTGTCATGGTCATCGCATTTTTCTGCATACTAACATGCATTTTTTATTACGCTGTGTGATAGTCGTCGTCAAGATGATTTCAACGACCTACATTCCATGACCTTGAAGTGGCCTCGAAGTCGAAAATCCTGAGAATCCTCATTGGTATAGAACTGTAGAATGTCAGCGCACGTCTTTTTAACCCATTTTTAACCCAATAGCATCAATTTAACCCATTAAGACCTAAAACTAATTTTTTCAAAATTTCTGAATTGTTATCCGCTTTTGTAAGAGTTTTTCTAGTGTAGTCTATATCTTCCACTAAACGCAGTACTTAATTATTGACAGCGTGGAATTTTATTGCGTACTTCAATAATTCTTGTTGAAATAAACAGTATACGTCGGAGAGTGGGTCTAAATAGGTTAAAAATGTTTTTAAAGATTTCACACGTTATATCAAGAAACATGTAATGTCTTCAAAATTCTATACAAACACAATAGTCCTGTTTTAATGTTGGCAATATTGTGTAAATGTAAATGGTTCTTAATTTTATAAAACATATTTTAAGCTGAAACGTAAGTAAGTACTGACTCAAAATTAAAGTTTCAAAATCGCAATAATTTTTATATATATTTCTTTATTATTACCCTAATATTTGTCTTTCGAGCGGATTGATAAATTCTAAAATAGTTAGAGGCGTTTGAAAACTGAAAATGTAATCACCGTGTATGACAATTGAGCGTATCGTTGCATTATGGAAACCACACAGGGACAAATATTTCGATGTTTAAAAAGTAAGCAGTTTTTAGGAGATGGAAAATTGAGAACTGTGCGAACTGTAGGAGTTTACGAGCAAAATGGAACGAGTTGTTTTTAATCACAGTGCAAAGTACACGCGGTTTAAACATTTAACTTTTTGCTACATTCTAGTTAGCGTGTTAATAACTTAATCAGACTTAGTGCAATGCGAATGCTCAAGGCAAATTTCATAACGAACAGATGCCGGAAGCGTTGCATGCATGAAACAGTAGTAACTCGTATACGAAATCAATCGCGAAATATTCGTTTCCGTATCAAGGTGGGAACATACTCGAAATTTCTGTCCGGAATTTAAATGAAATAATGAAATATTTACGATTTGCTATGTTTTTTCCAATATTTGAAGACTCGCTTTCATATTCATGACATGCAAACTGTACGGATATCCAATGAAAGCCGTTTTGCAATGATAATTAAGTTTATTTCTATGTAAATATTGAAGTACTAATATTTTAAATGCGAGAGGCACTTAGAAACAGCAAGTCAAAATGTCATTTATATAAAATGTTTCACGGTCATCGAATATAAACATGTTTATAAGACAACATACACTAATGTTTGATTTGTTTTAATGGATTGCGACAATTTCAGCCTCTTTTTGTTTACAAAATATTAAAAACACCTATTTCTCTTTTAAAATCGCTCTTATCGTTCTGAGATTTTAATGTCTAAGTATGGTGAATTTAAAAAAAAATTGACATTTCATATTAACTTATTGACGTTACATAATAGTGGATATTTGCGCACATGAAAGGCGAGAAATTGGTCCTATATATATTCGTAGCAAATTATGTGATAAAAAAAATCCTTATTTAAACTTGAATTGTGTGGTATAGTTTATTAAAATTATATTCAAAGTAGAAGCTTGCCTGTATAGTGAGAATTGATTTCAAAAACATGGCTGGCTATATCCCAGTTCTTTTGGTTAACAAAATCGATTAAAACACACGTGTGGACAGGAATTTAGTTTGTCAGTGACGTGAAACGAATAAAAGTTTGATATTAAATTTCTGCGAGCTGAAAAAATCTTTGAACCTTTTAACATAGAACCGATGACTTCTAAAGTTGGTAATACGTCTTGCACAAGAGTTTGAGAAGACCACAAGTGTTTCAGCGATGGCCGAAAAGGGGTGGAAGATGACGAACGCGTCTCCGAGCGCCGGAGCCGTGGCAACCGGGGATGAGAATGTCACAAAAGTCAATGGGATAATTTAAAGAGACATACGGCTGATCATTAAAACAAACCTCCTGCCACTGATTACTTTACACAAATTTCTTCGTTGCAATAACGCACCTGCTCGCCGTGCGTTTCTCATAAAACAGTTTTCACCTTCTGAACGCAACCGCCTTGCCGAACGGCGAATCGACACACCTTTGAAACTTCTATTTATTCTCCAATATTTGATCAACTAACTGAAGGAAACACCTTCTTTTCGTCTCTTCGTGTGAAAATAAGGATGAAGTTCTAAAAATGCGAAACCTCACTCTCAATAAATCAAAAGAAAATAATTAATTTTTATCATATAATTAATTAGATACGCCTCAACAAAAAATTTATACGAAGAATTGCATGTAGAAAGTAATTCGCTGCCATTTAAAGTGAATTTACCGTTCACCTATAGAAAACATGTTTCTCAATCCACTAACTATTGGATATTGCTTTTCATAATTTTGAATGAATGTCTGGAAGGGAAGGGTATGTTACAAATTTTCTAAAATGACTTCTCCATGCAATGAGTGCCAATTTGATGTACATCTTACTTTGGAAAAGCTTTTAGTACTCAACAATGGCACAAGAGGTTCTATATTATAGGATGTTACACTAGCTTTCACTTTTACGTGTTCTTGTCTTACAAAATGTAGTCTAGACATCCATTCAATTTTGTTCTATCTTTCAAGTAATTGGCGAACCTCTTCTCGAAGGAAAAGTAACAGTTTCGACATAATGAAATGGTTAGACTGCGGATTTTATGCATCAGTGATAAAGATGAGTAGCTGCAATTTTAAATAGTGGAAAAATTAAAAGATTTGAAGAGTATTGATACACTAAAATCTCTATCTAAGCCCAATCCTATCTAAGCCCAAACTAAGATCGTGTAGCTCCGTTCAGCTTAGATCAAGACTTTACTGTATATTACTTTCAACCATTAAAATTATTCAAGAAAGAAAGAAATTCTTAAGTGACTCCTTCCAATGTTTCAAAATATATCAGTCAAATAATGGTGAAATGATTAAAACAGTCTGCGAAAATTTAACATATTAAGATTCAGAAAAAGAGTTACATAATAGCAAACATTCCACCATAAAGAACAAATGATACAAATTATATGATACAATTCTTTGAGTTAAGATAAATATTGTTGTGATTGGATTATTATATTATTATTGACTTTGATTTTGTCAATATTTTCTTCCTCCGATTACTCATACATTTACTCAACATTTTGATACCGTTAGACAGGAAAAGTACACTGTATATGTCTATTCCCTTCTAGTATTGTAAAATACTGGCATTTTTGTATTAATAAAAAACTGAATCGAATTTTATCTAAAATTTCAGCTGTTCTACAATAGAATAAAAAAGATCTTTGACCAGATTGAATTAGAAATTTCTACGGTACACGAAAAGTTTGAATATCGAACAATTCGAAAACTACATTTTCTATGAAATCAGAATTTTAACTTTGTGTCAGAGTTAAAATTTTTCAATATATTTTTCAGTGAAATCATGTTTAAAGAATCGCAAAAGTGAATTATCTTGGGCCAATGGTCATTGTTTCAATAAATAAAGAATATTTACATAATAGTTTAAATATAAATAGTTAATAGTTAAATAGTTAAAATAGTTTAATAATTAAAAAGATAGATGTAAAATCACAGGTAATACACATTACGGATACAACGAATAATATAACTTCCGAAAACATTTATGATTGTCACAGTACTCAAGAAAGATCAGTAAAACATTGTAAAGTATCGAAAATATGTCGATTTTTTCTAAATTGTTTCATTTTCAAATAATTTCTGGATCCAATTATGTTTTCAAATTGCTTGGAAATTGGTTTTATCAATTTCCCTATATTGGTTGTTGTATTACTATATATCAATTTCTATATTAATTTTGATAATTCTATAAATTATTATTTTCGCTCTTTTTCAGAGAATTTTTCAGAGTTTTTTTCTGAATTGATTGTTTCGTTTCGACTCCAAATTTTCTACAGGATTTATGTTCAGGAACTGGGGTGGCATTTATAAATAATTTAGCACGCATAATGTACATTCTTCGGTAACTAGAACAATTTAGGCAATTTAGATCATTGGCTTAGTAAAATACGAAGTCATATTTTATTTCTAGTTTGTCAGTGGTTTGTAATAAATGTTGCTTTAATATATTTCAATACAATTAGCGATTGATTAAATCGGCCGTGTTGGTGTGCAACGATTGCCACTTCCGTGACCTTAGGTTTAAGGGGCGGTTTACAGCCCTTAGGTATAAGCGACCTTTGAAGTAAAGGAAAAGCGAGGCTAACAGTCAGTCGGTAACAGTCAGTCGAGCCCCAGCGCGTCTTCACGTTAATAAGTAAACCCACATTGTAACACCGAGTTTTAGTTATACAGTTATATGTGCACAACTATCAATATCTTCAAGACTATACACGCGATATTGCAACATCCATTGCTTTAATAAACGCCAACAGGTCGACCTAACTATGATATTGTTTATAAAGTGATAATTAGGCCGCAGATTTTTATACAAAACAAAAATTATCTTCCTCGATTGTATAAGATAGGAATACAGTAGAAATGTCTTCCTTTATTAAGTCTAATAAACTGAAAACAATATATTAACATTCTTAAATTCTTTTAATCGTTCTAACATTTCAAATATCACTCTGATTTTTTCCATAAATACATAAAATCTGTGGTGCAGTGATAATTGTCAATTTCAGTCATTGTCATAATCCCCATATGAAATATGATTGTTCGAAAGAATTTTTTTATTCGGTTTCGACATTTTACTCTTACTATATAGTGTAAATGGAATATTAACACAATTTTTTTTTCCTCTGAACATGAAAACTATAGAGAGCAGTGTAAATAGTCGAATAAAACAAAAAATAGAATAATATACGAAAGTAATACAGAATCCTTTTAATCTTCCGTATGCTACGCCGGAGTCATTCGTGACACGTTGCGGTGGGAATAAGCTCGAGCGACCGTCAATATGTACAATCTATTCCGATATCAGATGGCGCTTTTTATTTCGATATAAGAAAATCGTTGTCTCCTCGTATTCTTCTTCTTCTTCCGAAATACGACGAAAGCCGGTCCCCGGTAGTCAACTTGTATCGAGAGAAAACTGTAGTGAAATACCGGCGTAGGTCAGAAATGACTCCGGCATAGGCCTAGAACTCACAGGAGTCCGAGGATTAATATTTACACGCTTAGTAATACACAAGCTTTAATGTTTTAACAGTTATTAATAGCGAAGCATTCATTTTTAATACAGTTATTACAGGGTGGTCCAAACGTTGCTAGATTATTTAAAATTTGAATTCGTTTATAAAAGAATAAATGTGAATTTTTAAAAAATAATAGGGCTATTACATTTTGAAATGGGCGAATGACTTTTGGGCTACCTCGTGATATCTAAGCACTAATTTGTAAACTATTACTAATGCCTACGGTTTAATTTTTAAAAAATAATGGGGCTATTACATTTTAAAATGGACGAATGACTTTTGGGCTAGCTTGTGATATCTAAGTTCTAATTTAAACAGTTAAAAATTGTGAAAGATTAAATGATTTCATTTTATATTATATTAGTGAGAGTCTAGCAATCATTTCACTCTATATTTTATTGTTAACGTATAATTTGTACTACAAATATTTAGTTTATCTCTAGTAGTTTGTATTAAATTTTCGTGGTCGTAAATGTTTTATTTTCCATTCATATTGCGCATTGTTTTAGAACTTTTCTATTCCACACGGTACGAAATATAGCAAACGAAAACAGAACAATAAAAGCATTCTTTGCGAGCCCGACCCATCAGAGATCCTCGGGCTCCGGAACACATAAAACACATTAAAAATTTAACAGTTACCTTAATCCTTATGTTAAGGACCAAAATTTTCTACGATGTCGAATAAGCTTGAAGTTTTGTTACCTAAAACTTTCAACGTAATGCGTTTATGCCTGAAATATAACACGAAGAAAAATTATCTAAGGAATGGAGACTCAAAGCGGTTTTGCGAACTTTCAACGGGAACGTAAAAAAATCTGAAACGCGAGTTGGAAGTAGGTGCTCCAAGTACCCAGTTATTGACACAAGGGTTAAAGGTAAACTCGTTTAAAAAGGAGATGCTTTGCGCAGTACTAAGTGAGAAATTTATTCCTAATTATCGTAATACTCTTTTTTGCTACCCGTTATACTAAACCATCAAACGGTTTCCTTGTTTATTATCTCAATAGTTATGTTATCTCGCGATGACATTACTTTATTGTCTGTACAGGATATTTGAAAACTTTTATGCAAACATTATTTTGTGTAATACAATTTGCGGAAATAGAAACTTAATAAAGACGTGCTTCGGTCGTTTAAGATTTATTTAGGTACAAGCAGAATAAAAATAATAAAACTGTACTGAAATGTTTAGTTTATTCTAAATACCCAAGGTGTACAACTTAACAAGATGTACAACTTAACATGGAGCACAATTTAATATGGTGAACCAATTATTAATTATAGAATAGATCTGACAGGAAATTTTAAATGTTTGCAGAAAGATTGGAAGAATACATTTTTATATATTTTTAATTTTAATTTTCTTCCAAACAGTACCTTATTAATAAACTGCGGATTTTTGTGCAAAATAAAATTTATCAACTTTCATTGCAAACTACAAGAGCTACATAGACATCTATTTCTTGTTTTACTCATTTTAATAAGTTATGAGTAACACATCAGTATTTTTAAATCTTTCAAATGTTTCTACTGTATGGAATTATTTTACTCTTTTTCGTCATAAATGCATAAAATCCACAGTATTGGATTATCAGCATAATTCCAACAAACATACGAAAAATCTAATCCGGTGTTTAAAGACTTAAAAATAGTAATTAGAACTGCTAAGTACACGCTAACACCCAATGTAAATAAACAACATGCAATGGCATATATCGATATTAATGTGTAAACACATATTTCAAAATAAATACATACGTAAGTAAATATTTTAATACACATTAAACATTGTTTCTATGGAATTGAAGTAATTTGTTGCTTTTTCGTGCCTAGCAGTGATGTTCAAGCAACACTCAATTTGAATAAAAGAAAATTAAATGACACGCGGAATACTTCACTTGAATTAGTAGAGATTGTTTCAGACAGAAGTGAAATGATTTCGAGGAACAGATGTTATAAGTTTATGAGAGTAATTTTGAAGTGATACTAGCAGAACAGCATTTATCTTCTTAACTCCTTGCCTTGTAATAATGAGCAAATTTTGCGATGGAGATTTCCAATTCAATTTACTAAATATCTCCATCACTTCGCGTAAGTATCAGCTATTATCAGTACTCAACGTCCAGAGCAGCTTTATACTTATTATAGATTAAAGAGTCATTGTAGCAGTCATAACAATGAAAAAATATCATAGTGCGAAAAGTTCAGTTGACGTCCAAAAATTGTCGTTCAGTTTGAATACACAATATCAGATTTCAATTAGTATAAATCTCTCAAATTACGTCACGTTTCTCACATCACTGTCATTTTTTGACAGAAATAATTTAATACCATTCTACAAGAAATGGCAAATTAAATTGACATTTACTTAGTTTGTCACATTTAATTAGAATAAATCATTTAAATGTTAATTTTATGATTTCGTATTAATTTTAAGATTATTTCTAGATTGCAAAATGTGGTATAAGATTTGACTTAACTACGTCAATTATGACTCCGAAAGTAGTGCCTGCGACTACAGTACCTAAGTAAATTTCAAGTCTCAGAATTGCTAAGATAATTTTATTTTCCTGCTGTGATTTTTGTTCCTGACTAGATCATAAGTAAAAATAATTTCACTATCTAATTTGCTTCCTTAATTTTTAAGTAGAAGTAAATTGAAAGACCGGTATTCGAAATTACCTACAATGTAAACAAATCTTTTATGTCAGTTTTCAGTTACACAAAAGATTTAGATATTTTACGTTTTCTATTACATACTACTAAGAGAATTTCAAGTTATACTCGTTTATTAGTTTCTCTATTGTACACTTTTATTTGTTCCCGTAAATTTTTATTCATCTTTAACAAACTAATTCCAGATTATGCTTCTTCTAATTTTCCACACTAGTTGTAACAGCCATAATTCGCTTACATTACAGTTGTTATTGATTTATGTATTGCACTTTGAAATTTCAAAGAATTAGGTAAATATTTCATGATATTTAAGATTTAATTTTGCAAAGATTGAAGGGGGATTATTTTTCCTCTACGCCGAAATGAGAACATGGAATAGGAAAAAAATTCTCCTTAAATCGAAACAGTACTTACAGATTCTCGGACGCTGGGTATTCCACACGAACTAGAAACAGTCCGTTGAGTAGTGGAATTTGTAGGTAAGTGTTTCAGCATTAATCTTTCACGACGCAAGTATACTTTGTCATAATCCAGTTACCCAGGAACGAATTCGTCAACGGTTTCCTCGGCCCTTCACTAATTTAACGCTTCACACTTCGTTAAACGATATAACACTGACACACTGGTTGATTAAAACGGATGTTTATGTAGTTTACATTATCCGTGCACACCGTCGTCGTCGCGTTACACTGGCTCTGCGGGAAACGTTTATTCAGAAGCGAGTTTGGACAAGTTGGAATGCCATTGAACGCGTATAAATGCAACGATTATTCATATGCGGGATCGAGCTGCGATACTACGTTTTCGAAAAGAACATTAGTGCACCAGAAGTAATACAAAAACTGTTTAACATCACGTACAAAATAATGAGGACTTTGATTTAATGAGCACACGAGTGAATCCCTTATCCCTTAGCTTATTCCTTATTAGCCTTATCCCTTTGCCGTCAAAACCTGATTTGCAATTTATAAGCCCAATGTGAAATTTAATAAAGATTACATTGATGTTGAGGTTCTGCCTTTTTTGCTTCAATTCAGTCGTACCACATAATGTAGTGTTTGGATTTACTGAAATTTTTCTTGTATTTCATAGAATTGATATGTTGTATTTAATAAAATATTTTCGTCATGAAAACTGTCTGCAAATTAACCGATGGAAAGTATCGAAAGTGTTAAACGCGTTCTGCACACGTGTTCGTACAATCGATAGCAATGTGTTAAATCCAGATGTATTCGAAGGGGTAAAAATTGTGGTGCCTATCAAGTATCGTTCGAGTGCAAAAGCTTAATAATATTTAATAGCCCATTGCGGCACGAATTATCGGAACACTGCACTCTCGTTAAACACTTTATTGACAAAATTAATTAGTTCTTATAACCCTTAACAAAGAGTGGTCAATCAAAGTTCATTTCCCTGCGCCAATATTCGTTCACGCGTGACATATAGATTTCACACTGTAACCATAAAAAATAAAATGTCACACTTTCAGAGGATTATATCATAGAAAAATTCGTACATTTCTGCAATACATGAAATGGTGAATTTGAAGAAATGTTTTAATTTAACATCATGGTCTGTCACAGTTTCCTTTGGTTTAGCAATGTATAACATTGAAAAGAAAAATGTAACAAAGAGAACTCGTAGTCGATTTCATAAATGATCCACAATTGATTTGACCTTCTTTATGTAAAGTTCAATTTTGTGATTGACACTCGTGTGTAATACTGATGACTTGCTAATCTCGTTACTTGCATCAATTGGCAGAATTGCGATATCAACATTGCTTCGACCAATCGAAAAATTAACTGCAATTCTATTTGTGAAAATGACAAAATGAACAAAAATGAATAATTTATCCGAAATTTAAAATATTTTATGGAAACAAAGAAAAATTCTCGTATGAATCTTATAATTTTGTTATGAAACTTATGTTGTAGAACAAAATATATTCCACCGATTATTCTAATTCTTCTGGAATCTGCAAGATGCTTTCACCCGAAATTTTTGTAAGACTGAGCAAGAAACGACTTTGCAAAAGTAAATCGAAAATTTAGAACAAAATTTCTTTCATGGAGCAACTCAACTTCGAATACGGTAAATTCACATTTGCAGACAAAATCGCGGGGAATCAAATTTGATTTCTTGGGAAATAATCTTGCGCTATTCCTTAGATTTCTCGTTTATTTCCGCAAAACAGCGAGCATTTAGAACGATTTCGATTTATACGCGAATTCGTTGGAGAAATTTGTATGCCAGCAGCGCGAGGAGATTTATAGACGGATATTGTATCGTGCGCGATACAAAAACGAGAAGTCCGACGAGAGCGATGCGTAGCATATATCAATCCAATGAAGCATATCGGAGCACCTTGAACCCGTCGCGACAGTTCGATTAGAAATGCAAAAATATCCGTTTGATTTAATCATCGGTTGACATTGAATAGGGGAACGACGAGCGCGATCGAAAAGGATTTTATCGGACACCGTTATCTCTTTCACGCTCGTGTGGATTGCCAGCACGCCGCGCGACAATGTTGATTAGCCGGTTTAATTGCAAATTATTGGCCCGTCGCGAGATTCAATCGCGCGGACACCATTCACGATCCGTGACCGCAAAATCGCCGCGTCTGTACGCTTTTTTCCAACCTCCTCACCCGGCCGATATTAAAATTTATCGTAACTCGATCCCCCCCCCCCCCTCCCCTAGACGACTTTCCTTTATTGCTTCTACAACGCTAAGCTCGGTATTTGCCCGCTGACACTCTATATTCCTCCGTAAATAGAATAGAATCGTTCCCTCTCGTGAGAAAGAATAATTTCTCACGGTCCTCGCGCGCCGGGCTCTGTGGATTTTTCCGCGGAAAATTAAGAGGTTTCTTTGCTGAGAAATTCAAAGACCGCGCGCGCGGAACCGCAACGAAAAACTGAATGTCTAAAATATTTCGTTCGACCGTATGAATATTCATCCGCATCGCATTATCGTTGAGAATTTTCCTCCCTCGACTCGTGTCGCCGGGTTCGCGGGGGTGGAATTGAAGTCGGCAAGCTGCGCGCGAAAGAAATTTTCGAAAAACATGGTCAATTCAAGTTGTACACGATTCGGTTGAAATTTTAAGAATAAGTGTGCGAGAGCGAGGTTCGCGGAGCTCGAGCAGCTTCGCCGCGTTGTAAAAATACAATTTTATGAAGAAAAGGCTAATTTATCGTTAACGATGTGCTACAGTAGACTCACGATTAAAAAATTGTTTAGGGTATATGCACTTTCTGTGGCAGTCAACATACGGTATTCTTGAACAGTTGTTTGTACATTTACTGCCACAAAAAATACATAAAGTCGGTGAAAGAAGTCTCCATACACCCTTCAAAATGGAGTAACTTTCCTAAAAGTGAACCATATCACTGGTTTCTTTAATAATTTAAAAGAATCGGTTCACTATATTATATGTAAACAAAATTTCAGTAAAATTGTTTAAACGTTACGAAATAGAATAGGAAATATTGGTTTCACAGTATATATCCTGAAAATTTTGTCGAAATTGGACAAACTTGTTACGAGATATAAACAATTGAAAGTAGAGAAAAACGCAGTTCTTATAAATCGAAATATTCTTAAAACTTTCAGTGCACATTACATGTATTTTTAAATTTTCTGTAAAACCATAAATGCACACGTTGTGCAAAGCGATCATTAGCGAGCACAACTTTTTCGGAAGTATTTGTATCGGCTACTAAAAAAGCTCTTCTAATATCTCAAACAATCTCGGCTCGTATGAACACACTTCAAGGATGTTATTCTGTTTTGAAGGGCACAGGAAGGCTTTCTTGACTGACTGTACATACAGGCATTTTAAACAGGTCTCTTGGTCAGATTGCGTGGGTGTCTACCGCGTAAGACTTTTAAATATTGATCGTGAAAAAAAAATTTATTGTCGAGTTAAAGGTGTTAAGAATCGTAAATAAAAATGAATTTTATAATCTAACACATATACAACCGCACGACTAAAATTATTCATCACATTGTCAATCACCGACAATCGAAATACGAATACTAGTCATTTGTGACTCGCAATAAATTATGGATTACAATAATCCATGAACCTAAACGAAAGATGAACAAAGGAAACCCGTGCCTCGCGAGTCTGGTTTCTCTAAATCGAAATGAATAAAAGTAATCCACGAACGAAATAAAATAAAAATTTTGTCGGAAAATATAACAAAGACCAGAACCGGTGAACAAAGAAAAAATGTCTGTCAATTCCGAAAGTAAAACAAAAAAAGATTCAAATCGATGGGAATCGTTCTGGTTCGCGAGGAGTCAGGTTCGGGATAAGAGCAGAAATAGCGAGATGCAATTAGAACAGGCGAGTGTAAACATTTAAGGATATAATAATCCCGGTGCCTCGTAGTGAAAAGGTCAGGCAGAAATGAATTGGAATAAGTTTACACGCATCGTATTCGGAGCGGACGCGGATGGTCGTGGTGTACGCGTCGCGCGATGCGTCGAGCTGCATCACTGAAAAACCGCTCGTCGGTCTTGTTTCGCGCGGCGTTATCAACTTTAATTGCCACGATTCTTTTCTCTGTCGAGTGGGTCCTCTAAACCACTCCGGGGACACAAAGGGCTCACATTGAAATCTAAGTTGGACCATCCCCGTATGCATATATTTCGCGCACTCGACACGTGATCTTCAAGGTACGTTGACCGGTGATAGATCGACGTTGTGCACGAGTACCGATGGGAACGGTTCCCTCGTGGACAGCCGAGGGAACAGCACAGACACGGAAACCGTTATTTATACGTTACAACCCAGTCACGGGGTTGTTTCGATGAGGATTTTACCATGCACAATTGTCGTCGGCGCGTTAAATCTCGAGCAACATCACTGCGGGCGATCGGTCGATGGAAACGTTTCTACCGTCGCGGATCCGGGGATAAAAACAGAGAATGAAGCTGCTGTCACAGAGTTGCGGATACGTTGGAACTGTCGCGAGATTTCGAACTAACACATCACCGTTCGGATTGTTTTGCTCGAACGGGCACAGGGCGCACAACGAGGAACGATCACACGATGAAAAAGACGACGTCCGGCGACGGGAAATCGATATAACAGGGGAATTATTGGTTCCCCGACATCGATTAATCGAGACGGGAGGTTAACCCACGACGACGACGTACGCGACGATACCGAAGAAGCGAGCGAGCGTGTCGGTGTACGCGAGAAAGCCCGGCGTATGCGCGTGCCGAGCGCAGAACGACGAATGAACGAAAGCGCCACGGCCGAAACTTCGCGAGCCCCACCGCCCTTTCGGCGCTCGCGAAGTTACGCGCGACGCCGACCGATCGCCGGCGAACGCTGCCGAACGCGCACGAAGATCGATGGACAGGGTTTCCACGGTGTTGCTACAAGATAATTAATCGGTGGAAATATAATGCCCGATCGTGGGGCTTTACGCCGCTACTTCTGTTTTATTAAACGCGACTCGGGCCCGGCCGTGATCACAAAAGAAGCCCGCCACCGACGCTGACGCCGCCAAACGACACCAAACGGCGCTCCCGCTGCCGATGTCGATACCGATGTCGATGTCGATGTCGATGTCGATGTCGATGTCGATGTCGGTGTCCATGTCGGTGTCCATGTCGGTGTCGGCGAGCGCGTATTACGTCGATCGTGCGATTACCTTTTCTCCCGATGCCGCAATGCCGTTAATAAAACTTTTTCCTTCCACGCCGCTGCGCTGCCGGCCCCATTCACTTTCCGTGCCCCATCTCTTTTTCTTTTTTCACTCTCGACGATAAGCGTCATACGGCGCTTCCATCTTGTTTTACAACTTTAACAAGCTCGACCCGCAGAACTCGTAAAAGTCCCGCGAAATCGAACCGTTCCTGGAAATATACTGATTTATTTTAAAACTACATAATTCTGATAGAGTGAAACGTACAGTACAGTGAATTCTCGATATATGTCAACAACACGGGTCTTGCCAGCGTCGTGTATCGTCCAGGAGACATACCCGAGCCGTGTTATGTTTACACTCCTCGGCGTCCGAGGCCTCTCGAGCATCACAGCCCCTTACGGGGTATACCCCGCGGTAGTGCGGATAATTCCGCGACGTTTATCATCCAGGCCTTGGCGACATATATAGAGAAATCACTGTACGCGAAAAACAGCAAAATATACAGTGTTTTAACACTTGCGTTTAATAAAGTTTTGCAGTCAAAAATGGTAAATACATTTTTATTGTCTACAATGTTGTCCAGAATATTCATGTCTACCAAATTTTACAAACGCAATTGCCAATTTGTGGTACGCAATCCAGACAAAAAGATAGCACAGGCACAAAATCTACGCTTTTCGGTTTTACATATGTTACTGAATAACAAGTATCGAATATGGAACATAGTTAATAAATTGAATGATGACATTCTGTGATTCACATTTGTTAAAATCGACAACAGATCAATAAAAATGGGCCGTGAAAAATAACGAAGTGCTCGTGAAATATACGTCACATCGAAATTAAAAAACGAAGAATATTCAGTGGCACAAATCTCAAATGTCACAAACAGAAGTCGTAAAGTTATAATGGATTTATTGAAAGATCCAGAAAATTATGGAAAAAAGCATTTATGACAGAAATAAATAGGTCAAATACAAAAGAATACTAAACATCAGAATAATTTAAGGCTATAGGTTAGATTATTTTGGACACATTAAAATTACACTGTCCAACAAAATTAAACTTTTTTCGAGTTTTGCAATACCTGTTGGGTGATTCTTATACACTTTGTCATCCTAAAACCGAATCTGAAAGTAGAATTGGTCCATCACGCAACGTTTTCGAAAAATTTTGATTTTTGTAAAAATGCCCGATTTTGATACGAAACGACGTGTTACGCAAAAACTAAATACGCGAGAAAGTTCAAATTTGAGTCAAGAGGTAGAGGGGACTCTCCTCTACATATTCATATAGTCAATTATATTTTTATGTACTTCCTAATAGTTGTAAATGGTTGTTAAAGTTTGAAAATGTGCCGACGCGGGTACTTTGTACGCTCTATTTTTGTATTTATGTGAAAAATCCTTTATCTAGCAGGAATTTACTATACAGGAATGCATTCTACAGACATTTCTGGTAAAGAAACCATTCACGAAAAGTATTTGGTTCCCTTAATGTACGAGAAGGATCAGAAAATGTTAACTGACAGCGTGTGCGCGACGCGTTCGCGCCAGACGGCCATTGCAGCCTTTTCGCGACTCGCCAGGGCCGTCGCTATGCGTAGTCGACGTTGGTACCACTCAAGTATGTCTTTGCTTACTATGCTTAATTAAATACATTTTTTTTTGTCTTTTTGGGTGCCAATCATTACAAAAGATTATAAAAATACGAGTTATATTCACATTTCATTGTGGAAATGCTTTTCGTGAATGGTTTCTTTACCAGAAATGTCTGTAGAATGCATTCCTGTATAGTAAATTCCTGCTAGATAAAGGATTTTTCACATAAATACAAAAATAGAGCGTACAAAGTTCCCGCGTCGGCACATTTTCAAACTTTAACAACCATTTACAACTATTAGGAAGTACATAAAAATATAATTGACTATATGAATATGTAGAGGAGAGTCCCCTCTACCTCTTGACTCAAATTTGAACTTTCTCGCGTATTTAGTTTTTGCGTAACACGTCGTTTCGTATCAAAATCGGGCATTTTTACAAAAATCAAAATTTTTCGAAAACGTTGCGTGATGGACCAATTCTACTTTCAGATTCGGTTTTAGGATGACAAAGTGTATAAGAATCACCCAACAGGTATTGCAAAATTTTTTTGGTGTTGGACAGTGTTATTAAGGAAAGAAATTAATCTTTACGTACCTCCTATCTTTGATCATTGGCACAGGCAATTTTTATGTTGCATAAAGATCTGCAGTCTAACTATAACATTCCACTGACTCTGTACAATTAAAAAAATGTATTTCTGAATTTTTTTCTTAAAGAGTCTCAGGTCTCAGGTTTATACAAGTTTTATTTATATCACTTTTCGAGCGTACGGTCTTAAGTTAAACCTGCCCACCAGCAAAGTGTCAATTGTCCATTGTGTTCTTTATGTCTTTCATTATCACAGCTGGGTTGTGTTTAGTCTTGCACCAAGTATTTATTTAGGTCTTAGTCTCTAGCCGTGAGGCCTTTTGCTTTCAGAACACCATATAAAATGCGTTGAGATATATTTTATACATATATACCAATCTTTCATAGTAACCAGGATTATTTTTTCTCATTGTTCCTGAATCCTGATCCAAATGTTATCAATCAATGTCGGTAACATACATTCACGGTGTAATTTCTTTTTTTAGATAAGTCCACAAATTTTCGAGTGGATTTGAATCTGGATTCTGTGCAGGCTAGGCTAATAACTACATATTTTGATTTTTTAACCAATTTTATATTGATTTTGTTATATGTTTTGAGTTCCGATTGTGCTGGAATGTTACTTCGTCGTCGACACACCGCATGTTATCTTTCATTTTATTTTAAGCGAGATAAGAAAATTGATTTGTAACTACATCAATTCATATTACCTTCAACTCGATGTATTGTACCTGTTCCAATGACGTCATACATACAGGCAGTATAATGGAATCCCTGTCGCGTTTTAATATCTATTTTACTTTTAATTTAACTAACTTAATTTAATTTTAGTTTAGTCTGACTATGATACCTCTTCCAATTGTTCCATTAAGCAAGAAACACCTTCTACATATATTTTATTTCAAATATTTTTTATTTATATTTTATATTAATACAATTATAAATAGTAATATAATATGACATAAATTCAAGGAAGAATATTTTCGTACTCTTTTGAAACCTATTATGTAGCACGTCTGTGTTTACATTTTTTACCCTAAATTTTACAAATTTGTGTATAATAAAAATTATATGGGAATATATTTTTATTTGTATTAACAGTTTTGTGAAACTACGTCAGGATTTATTCGTGAGCTATGTAAAGTGAATAATAATAAAGTGAAATATGTATTATATTAGTTTCTAAGGAGTTCCACCAGTAGTAATATCCCTCATTGGTCAGGCATGCGGCTACTTTGAATTTCGAGCACAATTTAATATTGAAACTTGCACTTTTATAAAGTACTTTAAAGTACTTAAGGTTGTTGATACCGACACTATTAAGTATTTACAAACGCTCATAATGAGATGAATGGCATTTAATAACATCTATTTAGTTATGTAAATAATATTAGTTATATAATTACTTAAAAACGTTACTGCATAACGTAAAAACTTTATTACCAAAGCACTAATACATATGTATTATTAATAAAACTTTCCCATGTAATAGAAATTTTATTTATGTAAAACACATTTCTATGAAGTGTAATGTGAAAAATACTCCTATAACTAGACTGTGGATTTTATGTATATACCACAGGAATAAGTAGGTGAAGTTTAAAGCAGTAGGAAAATTAATTTAAAAGTATTCAATTATTATTTTAAAAATATTAATATTATTAATGAAAGAAATTAATTTCTACTTAACTCCTGTATGTTGCAATTGATGCCTAACATATTTATTTTGCATGAAAATCCGCTGTCTACTTATTAATAAAGGGCTAAATTACTACCACGGATGAAAAAATATGTAAATTACAATATTCAGTCGAGTTTCATCGACATGAAATCGCCAATTCGCTGAACCGATACTAAAGGAAATAAAATTTCACTTAACTTTTCTTTCTCTAAATTCTTGCAGAAGAATCCCAGTTTGCATAAAGTTCCGCAGTCTAATTATCACATTTAAATGATCCGGCCGGAGAGTAATATAATTCTAAAAGTCTTCTCGACAGTGAACTGTAAGGTGTCGGAAATCTGCAAATAGATAAAACGGAAAGACAATGAGTCACCGTTTACCTGTTCGCCCGAGTCTGCGGGTAGTATCGAAAATCCAGGATTCTCGTAGCAGGAAAGCTGGTAACCAATTTACGGGCACGCTGGTCAATGGCTGGAGGACGGTATTTTACGCTTCGTCGCAAAAAGAGAACCTGGACAGAGATGAAAGGCGGAGGCAAAAAAAAGTTGACTTCCTCCAATCGAATCCATTTCCATCCCGAATCAAGTACCGAATCTGACAGTGCGGACGAACGATTTCGCCATGCGTAAAATTCATTGTCGTCCGATGTGCCAATGACCGTCCAGCTTAAGCATCATCAGTGCGGGGAAAGAGCGAAAAATTTCGTGCGAGAATTTAACGAAACGGCGCGACGATGCGCGTCCTCGTCTGACGAGAATTTTAAACTGATACTGTGCGGTAGTGCACGTTTAAATTTGCAAAATCTGTTACACTTAAATTTGCATCACCCATCCGCGCTCTTCCCCATTTGAATGCGTACAATGGCCAGCCTATTCTTGATTTCCAATGTATAGCTTCGTGTCCCCACACAACAAATTTAGAAAATAGTATATTAATAATAACGATGCTTAAAATGGCTGACAACTGGAACAAATACTCTACGTGAAGTTCCAGGTTTACAACTAGGTAAAGATTCATGCAGTACATCAATACGGTAGTGCTCACTTAAATTTGACTACATCTGCAACGCTTATCCCCACTCTTCATCCACCAATTGGTGCTTCGAACTTTGCGAAGCCTTATCTGTGTCAGTAGACAAAGAAAGAGAATAAAACTAATAGTGGTGAAGAGACAGACGTACTTCATAGAGGTGCCGCGAGCGTAAAAAGCAATCATAAAGAAAATTTCAATTTCAGTCATTTTTGTATTACCTTTTCAAACATAGTACTAGTGGATTGTTGAGCTTTTTCTGATTGAAACGAGTCCAAACACGACGTAAATCGGACCAATTTTATAAACTTACATTAATAACCAAATTAAGGACATGCGCACGATTGCTACGTTTGAAGTTTATAAAACTAGACAGATCTACATCATGTTTGGACTCATTTTAATCGGAAGAATCTCAGCAATTCATTGGTACAACATTTGAAAACGTACGACGAAAAATGACTGAATTTGAAATTTTCTTTATTGCATGTTTATATTTTATGCTACCCTGTAACACAACAATTTCACTTCCGGATCTGAAAGTTTACAGATTTAAGTGAGCAGTATTAACTGCATGATATTAAGCCTCAGCACTCGAATGGTGCCTGTAAGGCACCACTAAAAATTGCTGTATCATTATTCAAAATATTTTTTACAGTATTAAATTTGTTTGTGTTTAATAAATTAGTAAATATTGCATTATTGTACGAGTAAATTGTGCCATTTTTGTATGTACAATATGACAAAAAATATATAGAAGGGAAATATTCTAGGTCGGAAGTTATTACGAAATTGCTAACAAGTGCGTCGGATAACCGCAGAATAGCCAAAGAGTTTATTTTTATGCAGAACAAAATTGAAATTCGATAAGATACTAGCATGTGTTTCAACGGATTCGGAAAGAATGCACAATAACGGATTATTGATCGTAATTCACCCAATAACTGTGTTAATTAATCCAGAATAAATAGATATTAAGCGTATATCAAAAAATGGAGGAATACTTTATGATAGGCTACCTTTGCGTGCTTTACCAACAGTAGTTCGACCAAATTAAGTGTTATATCATGAATATTTTAAGCACTTTTGAAAGAATTGGGATGAGACTTCAAAAGATTTAGTGCTAGTTGAAGCACTTTTGAAAGAATTGGGATGAGACTTCAAAAGATTTAATGCTTGAAACTTCAATTCAAATAAATAATGCCATCAAACGATTTACAGTTTAAATTTGTAGAAAAGTTTCTGAAACTTTTCATTTTTGTTTTATTATAGTGATTGCAGTAAATTAATATTTATTTATTTCTGTAAATTATAAAGCAAAATTGGTGGAAGCATGTTTATTATTCTGGTTTCTATGAATGAATTTTCTTTCAATAATATAATAAATGATGCAGCAAACTTTTATCTCGAAAGAGTATAAACACTTTCATTATATTTATATTTCAGCAACATATATAAAATTTGAAATATCCATTTAGATAATTTTAAATTTGATAAAGAGGTACCTAGTTTTTATGTGTCACACGGTTTCCTACATTCACTGATACAATATTTGATAAAACACATGTTTCACGCCTAAATTTAAAGGCCAATTTCACTTCGCAAATATGAAAGCCGACAGCTATTAGAAAACAGGTGTCAAACATTTTTTGACGCTCCCCGTTCACGCAAAATTTTATTACAATTGACCGAAATTTGTACGATGTCGGTTATGGGTTCGAAATAATATATGCATCTAATAAATAATAATAATTATTATTATTGATAATAATAATTGAAGCCGACAATATTCAAAATTCCCAATTTTTACACCACAAATGATAAAGACAAATATGTACATCGAATCCATAATGTTATATTTTTATTAATTTCATTGTCAATAGATTGGTTGAAATTGTTGATGACATTGATTTAGCATCACTATTAATAATTAATTTACGTCAATTTTAGTCTATGTATGATTTAATACAATAATAAGAAAATACAACATTTTCATATAATATGTGGGGACACAATTTTAAGTTATTGTAAAACCAGCTAATCTTTATGTTTTTATATCTCAATAAATTAAAAAAAAAACAGTAACGGGATAAGTAGAGTTTAATTCCTTACCTACCAAAGCAATTATTACAGAAATTAAAATTCTTGAAACATGTCTATGAAAATATAAGATAATACACATAATTTGTATACATACATTGTATACGATACATAAATAATATAATAAAATATATCTCGCGTAATATGGATTATATATACTTTTAAAAAATAACTTATGTACCTCGGATACCCATAAATACGTGTGCAAAATCCTAATAAAAAAAGTTTGACAATGCTTTACAAACAAATTTGTGAAAAAAACGGTCTCGAAAATCTCATGCCGAATGAAAACAAGGTGCATTTGTAAAAGCTCTTATACTAGAATAATGGGTTAAGTAATTTGTCGAACAGGGAACACGCGGCGTCGAGACCGCGGACACCACAGAGGGCGTTTCATTATCGTTCATTGGCAAGCACGGTGTACGTTATCAAGTAGATGATAGATTTTAAAGTGACTGTAGAATGATGAGCACGAAAACAGTGGATCGTCGCACTCGAAAGGACAGGTGTCTGGACATTAAACATCCGGAGCCCATTTCGGCTCATTTTATGAACGCCCACCACCGGAGGACTTTGAAGTGTACAAAGGTCGCGTACCTTATTCGAACGTGCAACAAAGCGCTGATTGGAGGGATCAAAGCCTGCGCCGCTGTCCGATATTTAATCATCCGACCGCTGAAGAACGCATCTGCTGTCAATTGAAGCCTCTGTCAAAACCCCTGTCCAGCTCGTTTTTCACATGTTTTCCAGTCCTTTCTTGAACATCTCTATTCTCCTTTTCAACAAGTCAGAGGATCCTTTCACCGATCATGTAAGAATGCGATGAACTACAGATCTTTCTGCAGAAATAAAAATTGTTTGCAGCTATTGTAAGAAACAGAAGCTAAAGGGAAATTTTCTTCTTTCTTAATTAATTCTAGTAAGTAGAAGGTGACCTATTCATTTTTTAATAAATCCATAAAATCCGCAGTTTAGTAATCATTTTATAGTATTTACTAAAGTTGAAGGATTGATATCGCTGATGTCCCCATTTTATTAATTCAGTCAGCTCTTAAGTTCACTTTGGCAACACAACAATTTTTAACTTTTTACCATATAATCCTGTACATCTTGATGAGAAGATGTCAAAAATCGAAGTTTTAAGGTGAGGAATTCACTTGTTCAATAGTTATGTGAGTTTAAAGTTAAGCGATTACACTTTGTTCTGGGACAAGCTATCATCGAACAGTAATGAAAATATAGAGAATCATATACGGGATCTCGAAGAGAAGGTATAAACCAAGTTGGCTGGGATTAGGTCGTTAGGGGCGCGGAAAGGGCCGTTAAGGAATTCATTAAACCAATTAATTCCACGTTTTAAAACTTCGATTTTTGGCGTTTTCTCGTCATGATGTATAAGATTATATAGTAAAAAGTTAAAAAAATGTCTAGGTTGCCAAAGTGAAGTTTTACCTTGATTCATTTTGAAGGACCGAAATTTTTAGGTTAGACGAATGAAGGGCATCGGTTTTCTTCTATTTGTTAATCAGTACGTGATTGAATCGTTATTGTAATATCACCATCAGGATTACATTGGACGTAATGTTCCCTCTGATGAATTATTGTTGAGCACTATGAAATTTTTAGATTAGATGTACGAAGAGCATCGCTTTTCTTCTATAATACTTAATTGGTGGTTTACACTTTCTTGTTAATTAATGTGTTATAACATGGTTTCAGAGAATTATATTATTTCAGAAATTCATTCCGTTGTATAATAAAGTATACACTAAAATCGTTACATTCATTGAACACGTTAATGAGTATAGTGGCCTCCCAGTGAAAAGTGAATCAAAAACTGAAATTCTTTAGAGATTATCCTAATGAATATTCGACAAAAGAACTTCTCTAACTGAAAGGGTTTGCTCGTCCCCACTCCAACGCCACCTGTGTAGCTCGGTTTGTGCACTCTCCCGTCGTCGCACGGCTGTGCCAGCAACATGTGCTCCCTATGATAAGTTGTTTATAACAAATATAGTATATTATGTGTAACCAGTATCGTCACTTTATGTTGTGCGCGCGTTTTCTATTACTTGCTGTAGTTAAACTCGCACTTCTCTACTTCTATGAGTGGACTGTATTCAATGATCGATGGACCGGAGGATCAAGTGTATATTATCGTTTGTTACAAGAAAATGTAGGATCGAACTGACAAGATATTACAAGAGTGACCTTTGCCTAATGCGAATGCTACAGGAGTCAAGAATCAAGAATCAATGAATCCGCCGCTCCGTGTTACTATCTATGTGTTACGCTGGAGCGTTTAAAAAAATGGGATAGGGAAGTTGATTGAATTTTTCTAACGGTCGTCCGGATCGCATCTCCGAATGACTCTCGCAGGTATAGTTGTAATTTTTAGAGTTACGGCCCAAGACTACTACTTCGCTACGTGACAGTTTATACGCAACACTAACGCTACTTTTATTCGAAATCATTTTCAATAATATTTACCTGCCGGTTTCGAAATTATTTCCTATCACCAAACTACTGATTTTATGTATTCATAGAAAAAATGAATAGGTGAACCACAAAATAGAAGAAACATCAGATGAACTTAATATGTATTACTAGTATTCTTTACAACATATTAAAGTAATTGAGAAAAGAAATTAATTTTTACTTAACTCCCTTTTCTTGCAATTCATACAAGTAATTTTTATTTTACATAAAGATCTACGGTCTATTTATCACGTAAAAACAGCAATATTTTAATTAGCAATGTTTTTATTATAATTTTCTAACAATAAAACTTTCTTTATCACATTTAGACTTACTGTACCATGTACGGTACAGTACACATATACATAGTATACGGTACAAAAGAGTTATTATTATTATTTATTTAATGCTTTAAACCAAGTATGGTTTATGTAGCATCTACAATACATGAACATATTATCATATCACATAATATCATAGCTTGTGTGCATCGTCAGGTAAGGGGGCCCTTTGTCTTCGCGGGGTTCCCGTACCATCGGCTTGGGCCGTTAGAAATTCGGGGTTTTTTATGACTCTTTGCGAGGGCTATTGAGGCTGTCGCTAATAAAATCTAATTGCTACCCTAGAGGGCGTCTTAATGACTCTACCTGACAGTTTCCTCAAAAATAGCTTCAATTGTCGCCTGACAATGAGTCCTAAAACCTCTTCAGCATCTGCATTGCACGTGTCAACTTTATTATATGCAGCTGGTCGCTACAAGCTTAATGCGTAATTTAACCTAACTTAACTTAAAACTAGTTTATGTAGCTTCAGCTTGGTTGCACCATTTTAATGAGATTAAATTTTAATTGCACATCGCTTAATAAAATTGAAAATCATTTTCAGACCTATGATATCTGGGCCACATAAGAAACATTGAATACAAATCGGGAGCCAGTACTTGCGTCGGAAAAGCGGTGATAAAAGTGTATCGCGTTCATCTTCATAATTTGCACATTGTCGAATGGCGTGATTTAGGTCTTGGGATTCAGAACCACACTCACAGGTACTGTCTAAAATAAAGTTCACTCTGACTAGCGAGGCGTTTATTACTATTAACAAAAGTGACAAAGTTTCTAGGTGGCCTACGCTCATTAAACCATGGCTAACCGACGGTTAGTAACCGTCATCCCTATGGAAAAATCGAATGTACTTTTTACCCTTAAATATACCTTACTCTTTGATTAAGTTATTAGTGGATTTCCATGATTGGATTTTAAAATCGCTGAGGAAGTCGGTAAATAGAGTCTTGGTATCCAAGGTGGACATTTCATTTGTAAGTTAGTAAATTGATTTATTTTTTATTTTCCTGGTGATTATATTTATAACGAATTTCCGTAAGACTCTCACTGAATTGGTCTCCGGTCTAACTGAATTAACGAAATGATGATTTGACCTGATCAAAACATATTGTACAACCATATTGGTATTAAAAAAGTTGAAATATGGATAGGTCAACAGATATTGTACAATCGTGATAGTATGAAATATGAATGGGTCAAAAAATATGCGGAAACCGCAGCAGGGTTAATACTCTAATTAAGATTAATACTATAAAATTATCGGATCTTATCAGATCTGTACGATCAATGCTGTGACTTTTAGTGGGTGCACGAATGTGATTTGAGTTTTCAAACGGCCGTCGTTCCGAAACGACGAAATATTTTTCGTCTATCCTACATCTTTATCCGAACCTGATGCATTGAGAGGATCAGGAAGTCCCTCTGTGCCAGCATCACCTAGAGTAAATATTTGACGGGTAACTCTGCCACCGTGACAGTACTGGTCCTGATGAGGGCTGCTCAATCCCGCCTTCACTGTTTCGCCTTAACATCGTAAAACGTGTCAGCGTCACTTTGCAAAATCAAAGTTCTTCGCACTCGAAAAAGGAGGCCTTCGTTAGTTTGTAAAATGAAATCTTTACAACGATTCGGCTGAAGCAGAATGAAATTGATGAAACGAATTTTCCAATAAAATTATGAAGCATTTTCATACCTTGATTTAAAGCAGAAAAATATTGTCGTAGTCCTTGAATATATTGGATAATTAATTTGGTTGAATCATTTGAATATATGCATCAAGAATTTTAGTTTTACGGGTATCATAATATAGATCATTTAACATTCACAAACTAATAGAGTAAATATTATTGAGCAATGCCGATTGTTCGAAAAATTGATAAGCACATTTCAGTGTACTATTTGCACAACAATATCGATGTATGTTAGAGATTTTCCGATCCTTCATTTAATTATTTATTGTAAATTGACCTACAACCACCATGTACAAGTTTTAAAAATTGATGTACGATTTTTTTCATTGTTATTTGGAACATAAATCAAGAATAAAACGGCTAGAAAAAATCGTACATCAATTTTTAAGGTGTCGTTGTAAAGAGGGATCTTCAGCCTTTGAATCTATGGTGGTTTCACAGATGTTTAAATGTACAGTATTTTCGAGAAAAAATGCCTCCCAAATTTTCATCTGCATAAATATTCTAGACAAAAGATAAACAATGGTCTTCGAAAGTAGAGGCTTCAAGCTTTAAAACGAGTACAAAATTATTGTATAATTTTTTCAAGCAAAATGATTATAGTTCAAATATTGACCATTTCTCGAGAATCAGAGATGCAGAGTTCAAGTGGATCCACTATAGGTGAGTAACAAAATAATAAGAATTAATGGAGCTGTTGGAAGTGTTCAAATAAATTGCCGTGACTACAAATGAACATGTTTTGGAAAGCTCCGTTTGCTGTTACTGTACGCGTAGTTTTATGATTTTCAATCCGAGATTCTTTATTGTCCGATCGTGCGTATCTCATCGTTGATTTACAGCGACCTCTTCTCGCGAACATCGATTTATAGCGAATGTGATATTCGACTGTAACCGTGAGTTGCATAAGCGGACGTAAATGCTTCAATTAACTTGCGAATTTGCGGTGAATACTAAAGTGCAAGGATCGGAGGTTGCGTGTAAACTTTGTGGAGGTAGTAAACTTGTGGGAACCCAATCTGACTGGAACGATAATAATTAATTGATATCGCCTTTCCGTCGACGCATGAAAGCACAGTATCGTTGGAAATCTCATTACAGCTGCCCGTAACGGAGACGAAATCACGCCAAGTTGAGTGATAAACCAATATCTGCCGCGCCTCCCCATGAAAATTCAATGAAACGGAAATTTATAATTTGTATGTACCCGCGAACGACGTCACCGCGCCGCCGCCGCTGCATCGCAACTAACGTGGACTTTTGTATATTCGATACGAGGTACATCGGTTTTTTAACGTCGCTAGCTAGCTCCGGAGCATTAAAAACATTACCTGGGTATCGTTGGGTCCTCGTACTACGTGTCGTTTAGTTATCATTGGTTTACGGTGGATGTTTAATGGTTCGATATTAAAAACTTGGAACGACTTCACGCTGGGATCTGAAAGAATTTTATAACCGGATTGCGGCCCTTTATGCATTTGTGGCGCGTGAAAATTTTCGAAATACAAAAAATCGTTGGCTTTAACAAACATTAACCCTTTAGTATACGAGTAAGGAGAACTCGTTATCATGAGACCGCGGATCTCTAAAATAAAACTTTTTTGGGACGATTGCGAACAACAGCAGCCAAATAGAAATTTCTTTTGCTCTTTAATCATTCGTTCCGTAATTTATAATATCTCTAGAATATCGATATAACAATTTTATGGAAGTAATGCTTAAGCTTACTGTTACACCAGTGTCTAGATTTACAAATTTTTTGATCGCTCAGAAAAATGTCGAGATTTATAACATATTTAAATTTAATCCTACAGTACCAATCGCAAAGAACAAATGTGTGGAAGGAACTATAGGGACTTGAAGGGATGATTCTACATGAGAAGATAAGTCGAACACGCGTGCTATTGAATAGGGATCGTCTGACACGTCTGTGCATGAGCTACCGATTCTACTTCTTACAAACGCTGGGCCCGTGAACTTGGCGGATTTTCAAAGTAAATTTTCTCGAAAACACGGCGTCATATGAGAAAAATTTATTTCACATTTTCGAATTATTTTTTCATGTAGAATCACCCCCAGTAGATTGACTTAAGGTATCGAAGGCTCGAATAATTGAGATCCTACTTTATTTATATGTAACCAAGGGTTCGTTGATACCTCGCAAGAAAGTTGGTACATATCTCTGTTTATCGAATAGATCGCGTGCCGTGCGTAAGTTGCCGGCCAGAATCCTGAGTCCTCAGTTGTTATGGTGTGAATGGCGGCCAATTAGGCGAACATGAGGTCAGAGCAAAAAATGGTCTTAACACGAAACAGTTCGAATTCATAGGATGCCCGGATATGTACCCCCATACCGACTATATGTACATACATGTGTCTAGGCTTTAGAAGTCCGGGGTTACGCCAAGAGAATGGTGAACGATGGTGGTAGTCGGGGGGTCGTTAAGGGGCCATGGTAGCACGGGCTTGCCCGGGGTGGTTCCCTGTGACAGGGTAGCAGACGACTCGGGGTGGGTTCGTATGGCCCCAGGGGTTAATAGATGGCCGATGTCCCCGCGCCGAGGTCAGACACTGTGTCACCTTCCACGTTCGTCATTACGAATGCAGATTGGACCGTCCGCCATTACGCCGGCGCCTATCTAATCGGCGGCGTCGAGGCCGGCCACGAAACTTCTCGTGACTCTGTCGCGGACACGCTGCTCTTTTCGTGTTTTCCATCGGAACCGGTGTCACTTTGTTCAACCGATCTCTCCGCGAATGGCAAATCACCTCTCGCCACCGACATTCAACTTTTCACATCTTTGGCGTATTGATATGAGAAACGGATGCACTGTTGACTCGAGGATTGATGCTAGACTGACAGACGAGCTGGCTCGGGTTCGAAATTTCAATAAGAACTCTATGATCTACGTTTTAATTTTCCTTTTTATTTTCACCCCCCTTTCGTTTTCCTCTATATTTCCATAGAAATTTTATTGGAACTTATCCATTGAATCAAATGAAATTTCAGATCAGTACGTCGGGGAAAAAATAACGATTACATTTTTGAAAAATATTCGTCCACTCGATGTACATTTCAAACAAACCCGTACATGGCCCATTCTATCCCAATACTACTATATAAAATACAGATAGTGAATTTGAAAACAGCCGCGAGCAGTGCAATGTCTACTGCAATACTAATGAATTTCATAATCAAATCAATCGTTACTTACCAATTATTTTGCTGAGTTCGTTGCAGACACCGAAAGCTTTTCTTTTGCCAAATATCTTGAAGACTTCGATTCATAGTCAGTTATCGCAGAACATCGCGTTCACCGAATCATCGAGTTCATCCGAATATCACATTCGCCAAATCATTGTGTTCGCCGATTCGTCGCGAAAATCGGTAAAAAATCATAGAGGTGAAACAAAGACAGCTAGGGACCAAGTATTAGCCTATAGAATCCACCCCGGACTCAAACGCTACGCCATCCACCAGCCTGGACGTCGCACAGTGGTGGCAAATAGCCAAAAAGCGGCAAAAAATCTGTAAAAACGAAACTATCCAACGAATTTATTTGAAAATTTGTGGAGAGATTGCCACAGGTACAACGCTTATTCGGCAAACAAAATTTTTTAAAAAAGTTGTTAAACATTAAGTAATATGGGCTAGTCGGAAATCTCTGTTTTCTGCTCATTTTTTATTTATGGGAGCATGCAACAAATCCTTTAATAGATTTTGGTCTGGCACTGATCGTTTTGGCAAGAAATTGACGTACAAAATAAAAGTAAAAGAAAAAATTTTACGAGAAGGCATTATTTAATATAGGTAAATACAAGTGGTGTTCAGGGCAAGTATTCTTCTCGTAATTGTCAAGAAGATCTCTACCGTAACTGTCAAAAATTTACATAAAAATGAATCTATTTTCCAAAATAGAGATTTTCTCAAAGTACTTTGTTATGATCATCATTCTCACAAATTTGCAAGTACCGCGATTTATAACATTGTTATTCGAGGTCACACAATAACGACGTCCATCATAAATTATGACTTCGTCATTTATTGGTTTTATTATAAATATTTTATTTACATGCGATCGTTGTGCGAGACCCATCAAATGCAATATATTCGACATAAAACATTTCTTAATCGAATGAATAAGTATCGAGTTTGATTAAATGGCAGTTTTTGTTGCAATGATTTTATTAACCGTACGAAGAAGGTCATATTTATTTAAAATTTCATTTAACCTTTGATCCTCATAATGTTTCCATATATTTATTTTAATGATATTACACGAAATTGTCCAAGGATGTGCACAAGGTATCGTATATTTACACACAGTAAAATTAAAAATTGTCGGAGAGACTGTTTGATTTAAAAAGAACTTAAATACTGAATACCATCGACCATACTCGAATATTCGATCATTACAGCTCATGTCTACATATATTCTTTACACAGATGAAATATTTCAAGTAATTAATGGTAGCTGTTACGATCGGACTGCTTTCACATTCCACAATCGAAAATTCTCTGAGATCAATCGGAATTAATTCAAATATTTTGATTAAATAATAATTTTATGGATGTACAATGTCACTAATTAAATTAGTACAATTTATCTTTAAATACTTTTGTATAAAGTCGGAATAAAGTGCTGCATTGCTATTTCAATACGTAATATTATCTAAAATACAATATTGTATCCAGTCGAGACTCATAAATAAATCAAACAATATACTAATATGTTCGAGAAATGTTTTACAAAAATATTGCCGTTGATAAATAAACAGAATCGTAAAATCTTTGAAGATGGAACGGCAGAACAATATTCATTCACTCAAGACAAGGTTTTGTACTGAAATATAAAATATTGTTATTTTTTGGTTATACGTTCGAAACTCTTTTAGAAATCGAGGTACGAAAATAGCGATATGATGTCAGGCCGCTATGTAAAAGAACCGGTACATTTGCCGATATTTATCGGTAATTTCTTCGGCTGACCTATACATTTAATGAAATTTATTATAATTTCGAAAGTATTTTTAAACACAGACTTGTCAAAACGTGCCATCGAGTTGCACGTCTATGTGCAACCGCATGCCCAATGTACCTAGCGGGAAATCGGCTAATCGGGCAGTCTGTAGCGTGGCGGGCCATAACGATCAACGTGCATTTTGTATTACTTACAATTAGATATAAGTTACGGTTAAGGAGTCGTGAATACGTGTACAAAATACATTTTTCCATATCTTTATAATAAGGATCTCAATAAATAGCCAACAAGATTTAGAACCAGTATTATTTTATTATCTATATTATGTTAGCAAATATCGAAACCGGTATGCAATACCACAATTGCTATGACACCGGTATCAGATTACCAAAATCAGAGTAATTACCAGCATTTTTATGATAATATATGCACTATGTTTGCGACTGGAAAAGAATACGGTATTACAATTTACAATGATTGACATACAATACATACTCCTTGTCCAAAAGCCTGTAAGTAATGAAATTTTTTTATTTTTCATACTCGAGCTGCAGATTGAAATGTTTAAAAATATCAAGAAGTTCGTGTTGTAATTATCGAATTGTACATATTTGTTTTTGTTGTAATCTTATTGTCTACAGAAATTAATTGATATTGTCAATGGACTAAAATGGTTGGATACATTAATTATTAATACAGACATATTATTTAATTACACAGATACATTCACCAGAAATATTCAAATTTTACAAGTGGGTACAAAACATATTACACCATATATTTTTTCTAAAATTTTCTCATATTTTAGTCTAGAAATATTCTTTACACCTAAAGCTTTCTTTCATTATCCTATGCATATGTTGTAAAAATAATAGATATAATCAATTTTTCAACTGTTATTGTGCAACACAACTAGTAATCATATTCAGAATAGACAAGTAGAAACTATTAGGTTTTTGTTATAACATGTTTTGCTTCCATTACAGTGTTCAAGATTTATATGTATATGTTCAATTACAAATATTTATGGATTTGTGGAAAATTATCCCGGACATTGTAAATTCTGTTATGTATTATTTATAATTATATAATTGCACAAGGTAGGTGTATTTGAATCTGTTGCTTAAACAGTTTAATGTTCTAAACAATTTTATCATATAATTATTGATTATTTTTTTAATTACTTGATTATTATAATTTGATCCCATTCCTTGTAGTTAGAAGTATCTAATAAACTGTTTAATGTAATGTAATAGTAACACCTTATACACGTGCTAACATAATCAATCATACTCAATATAATTAAATCAAATTAAATTACGTATTATAAAACACATAAATTACATTACATAACAAATTTTATACATAAATACACAAATTTTATTACACAAAATATAATCAAATTAAAATTAAAATTAGAATTAAAATACAATTAAATTACGAATTAAATTGTCGAATTTTTCTGAATATTCTGAGCCTCCAGAAATCTGTATAGATTTGAACGAACTAGAAATCTTATGGTTTTTTGTTTGTTATTATAATATCTTTCTGCGTTAATTTGGCAATATAAGATATTTAAGTGATTTCACAAGTAAATTAAAGTTACATAAGTAAGATTTCAAATTAAAGTAAAAGCAAACGGTATCCACCAAACGAAAAAGACGATCCTCGCGTATTTCTGCTAAAAGTATCGTATAGACGGTATCTGACATTTTCTTTTTCTTGAAGGGCATTCCTCGTCAGACAAATATGGCCTCATTCTTCTCTTACCATGACAAGAATTCTCCGAACCCTTGCGACGAATATTACCCTCGTTACTTCTTATTCTATCGAATTCTTTTCATTAGCCCTTGAAATGTCCTTGTTGGGGACAATAATCTTCGAAACGTTGAGAGATATTTATGAAATATTGATTAATTGCTCCTCTTATTACCTGCAGATAGCAATATGTATAAATTTTGCTAAGTGAATGCTTTATACACAAATAGTAATGTATAAACAAATAGTATTCTTTTCTTGAATCATCTTATAATAATAAATAACTGGCAAGAGAACATTAATTTAAAAGATGAAAAATATTATTGTTTTATCTATTTCTTCCCAAGAAGAAATCTTTGCTTTGTTATCAAATTATACGAGACAATGTGTATGTGTTGAGTATGTCTCACCACAGCTCACTATTTCTACTATTATGTAATACAGTATAGTACTAACGACACCGATCTCCCAAGTATATAAATAGATCCAAAACTATTCAGAGTATAAACAGAAAGTACTGAAATAGTAATTAATTAAAAACGACAATATATTAAACGACAGTATGGTATGATTTTAAACCTGCGCAGAATAATATTTTTCTCGTGTATAACCGAATATTTAGCTAGAAGTGTGCATGTATGTTTAATTATATTTGCAAACATTTAAATATTTCTGTTACAAATATTATTCATCAATTGTAGTAATAGACATGCAGTGATATCCTCTATGTGTAATGAACTTTCTGAAAATGTATCTCGTGCAAGTATAATAATTTATGTATTAAGAAAACTACAAAATGTATGCAGTGACCTAATTCTCAAAACGTCACGGCACCGTTTCCTTTAAATAAAAATATAGTATCAGCATGAACACAAATGAATTTTGCTAACATTGAAGTACCTTTTTTACTTTTTCTTTCGCGTTGTCCTAACTGCTATATTCCAACTGGTATTTTAAATGAATGTAATTCGGTTTAATATTTTCTTTACTTTCGGAAATGTTTTTTACGAAACGGGTTAGATAGAGATGTTTTATCATGGAAATTGAAGCAATACCCGACGTTAAATTTACTTTGAACCAAGGTCATAAAGGACACGCGGTCCTGTAGAATGGTCAAGACAGTGGGTACTGGAATCCTCCAAATATTGTCTCTTGACATTTACGAAGGATAAAGGAGTTAATTAACCCAGTCGAATGAGCACAAGCTGGACGTAATCATGTGAAATTACCGGCTTCCCCTGAACACTGATTTCGTTTTATTTCGGTTTAAACTGCACCGGAAGAAACCATAAGAACATCCCTGCTAAAGGTCTTGGCCCAGCAAGCGAGCTGAACAGCGATAACTTCGTTCCTTCGAAATTAGTTTGGTAGTAACTAGCCCGCAAGATCGCATCAAATTAGCTTGCACTTCATGTCCTTTCGCTGAGAGTTCTAATTGAAAAACCGAATTCTTACCCAGGGAAAATAATAAGGATTCTTGAATAAGTAATTGACGCTGTGCATAATAGTGTGTACACGGGAGACCCTCTGGTGTAATAAGAAATATTGTTCTATTAGTGAAAGTATTAATGAAACTTTTCGCCTAAGGAAAGCAGTCGAAATTATTTAATAGTCTAGGACACTTAATTTGTCTCGTATCGTTGTTAGTTCAAGATTTTTAACCCTAGTACATCATTCAAGAGAATATTGTACTTTGAAAGCGTCGGCTTGAGATGTCTTTTGGAACAAAAAATAATCAAATTGCTGTAGATCAAGCAAATTAATATGTATCTTACATACATGTTTGATTATACTTCAAGAAGATACAACGTAATTTTTTTGTTACTTGTTACATTGTTCTCGTAATGTACCAATTCCATTTGTAAACTAAAAATCATATGCTATTAATCTATATTATTATATTAACGTTAATATAGTGCCGTAATCTTTTGCATTCAAATAAAACAAAAGAAACGTATTTTGACAAAATGTCAATTATGTAAATAATAAAACGTCTATATCATGAAAATTTTTTACTAGAAAAATGAAATTGTATCAAAACGCTACTTTGATAGCTTACACTGTGTGATCAAATTATTAAAACCACAGTAAGAAAGATGCACTTATTTTTCATGTAATAATGTTATCTACAGTATTGTTGAATGCATATTTCTAGTTAGCAAACATCAATACTTCATAAAAACAAAAATAAAAATTTAGTATAGCTTCGTTTCCATTAAAAAATTAATGCTATATGCAAACTCATCAATGTATGCATATAAAATATTTTTTATGCATTTTATCAAAAATGAATTTCATATTTAATTTTAAATTTGAAAGTTATAGAAAATATACATTTACAATAGATAATTAAATTATTATAGTCATAGTATGAAAAATATTTTTATTGCACCTGTGGCAGGCAATGTGGCCTATAGTATTGATAGTGTATATTTATAATTTAATACTTCATAAAATACTATACGAAAATAATATCAATCCAGTGTAGGTAAACTACCATTTGAGAATTTATTATTGACTATAAATTAGAAAATTTATGTGAATAATAATTTGATTACCCACTACCACAACTGACTAAAATACTATTTCAAATAGTAAATAGTAAATAGTCTATTTTATTTTAGACGTACATCGAAATTTTTGAGAAAAAATGTTGTATTTATAAGAAAAATCCCTCAAATTAAAATTTAAAATAGTAATTTATATGGAGATCGAAATAAATAAAATATGTTATATCTAATAAACATTTTAAGGTGTACATTTTGTTCCGTCGCAAGAGAACCGCACAAGTGGGGGTTTGCCTTCGGACGTTGTTTATGATACGTTCGTGACTAAGTGATAACCTTCAACGATTAGGCACGGTACAACATACATGTGGCGACCGTTCGAGCCATCTCCTGCCTTTCGTTTGTGTTCACTTCCTAAAGTTACGAGACGTCATAAATTAAGTCCTTACGGAGGATCACCCAAACCGAAAGGTACGGTTCTGAAGTGTCGAGGGTCAGCCTTGTTGAGAGACCGGTATCAACTTACGCTCTCCAGGGCAAGGCCCACTTCAGCTAAACAGGGTAACAAATCATGAAGGATGCGCTGATTGGATAATGCAACATTCGGCAGAACCAATCAGTGCATTTCCTCTTTCATGAGGACCACCCTCTCTATACATAGAGGAGTCTCACGAGACTTGACTGCAGAACTGGAAATCGATTTCTCACCATTGAGTTTACTCTCAAAATCGTGATACTCATCGGTTCTCAGTCTAGTCGCAAATGGATCGCATCGGTCGAGATCCAACGCAAACGTTCGCACAAACGGATCACATCGGACGAGATCCAACGCGTCGAGACATAACTGCAGGACTGGAAGTCGATTTCACACCGTTGAGTTGCACTCTCAAACACCGTGATACTCATCAGTTCTCAGTTTAGTCGCAAACCTTCGCAACGGATCGCAACTGATGAGGTCCAATGCGTTGAGATATAACTGCAGAACTGGAAGTCGATTTCACACAGTCACTCATCTGTGGCTATGTTACCACAAAACAGAGTCAGTTTATTTAACAGGATAGTCTGTTTATTTAATCGCGTGTTCAATGTACAATGAGACCGACAGACAAAGTACGTAGACACGAAGCGCGAGAAGTGCAAGAGGTACAAGAAGTAGATTTTCTGGATTTCCTCCCTTTATATCCTGATCTTCCGAAAGGCGTTACCTTTCCGAAGATAGGAAGGCGGAGCTATGCTTCGCGGGGGTAGGAAATCCCGCATCTGTTGTTTATGGTCACTGGCAAAGGTGGTCGCCAAATGTTTGGAAAAAAGGTCTTGTCGGGACCGCGCGTGCCGCGCGGTCGGACAGGCCCAGCGGTACTCGGCTGGCAACGTTTATGATGGGGTAGTTAAATTTTCTACACCCGTAAAGTCATTCGGAAATAAAATAATTTCTGCCATCCTGCAAAAGTCAGGGTAGGTTTCATTACCTTAGACCCTAACATCTGCAGGCGGTCAACTCTAACATCTTGCGATGCGAATCGCGTACCGCTACACATCAGTCCTCAGTTTAGTCCATTCGCACGCGCGAGAAGCTACAGTCGTAAAGGGATCGCACCAGTCGAGATCCAACGCGAAATGCTACATTAGCGATCGTTCATATAAACGGATCACACCAGAGGAGATCCGACGCGTATAAGGCAGTTTGGGACGAAACGCGCTTCCTTAATCAGTTCAATCATTCGACCACTGAAAGTGCTGCTCAATATTAATTTGGCGGGCAGTAAAAATCGGCGGTATCGAGAGTCGACGCGTCCGCGGTCTAACCGGGCCCAAGATTTACAACCTTCGGTGGAACAATCGTCCGCGTATCGCTTTCGAAATCCGCAACCGAACATATTTAATAGTAGAATGTGTTGAAAATATTAATCGAAATACTTTTATGCCCGCGGTAGATCTTAGGTGATCTTTCGGGCCTTTGGTGTTTCCGCACTGCGAGGTGCCCGCTAATAACTATTACTAACACTCGAAGGACCACCTTCCTGGATGGGAAGGAAAATAAAATTGCAAGGTTGTCTCAACTAGCTATATTTCAACTACACAAGTGAGATGCTGCTAGGGTGAGCCAAATCACTGCCCAAGCTATCCGTTTAAACTATGTGACTTTTCTAAACTATTTGACTTCCTAGAGCGATCTGACTGGGGGAACACGAGTTGCGAACAAACTAGCCTCGGTTCTCTTCACTACTTCAGGGTTTCAACCCTACTTCGGGGGTTTGGTGGGAGGATCTAGGGGCTGGGTACTTGAAACAGGTCCAGGGTTCGCCATGGCCATGTCCTTAGAACCGCAGTGGGCGGGTGGGACCTCTCGCTGGCGGCCGAGGTCGACTACATGACCGGCAGCGAGACGTCGTAGATGGCGGTGGCCTCCTTCTCTGAAGTCGTGATGACGCAGATGGAGGCAGCCGAGCGGGCCCGGGAGCGGGACCCGGGCTCCGCGAGGAGGGTGTGGGCGCGGGGACGTCCCCCGCGCCGACGTGTGCCCCCCACGAGGGGGGTGGTGAGGGAAGGGAGGGCGCAGGGGTCTCCCCCGCCCCAACTGCCAGCAGAGGGGGGCGGAGTGGGGTTGGCGCGGGGAGACTCCCCGCGGTCTCTCCCCGCGTTCTGATGTGCCCCCATCATTGGGGGCGGTGGATTCGGGGGCTCGGGGTGCGAGGTGACCCGGGCCCTCGGGGGGGAGCATGGCTCCCCCCGTGCTGGGACGACACCCCCAGGGAGTATTCTCGGTGTGGGGAGGTGTCGGTCCGTCCCTCCCCTAGGGGAGGGGGATCCGCGGGGGGTGGGGAGGAAGGGTCAGGGCGTGCCGGATCGCGCCTCCGACGGCCCTTTCTTCCGGTGGCGGCGTCTTCTTGCCTCGGCCGGAGGTGGTTCCTTCGGGACACCGTCTCCGAGCGGGACACGAAGACTCCGGGAGCTGTGGGCGGACCGAGCTGGGGCTCGGGAAACCCAATTCGAAGGCACCAGGGGTGGGGACACCGGGCGGGTGCCTCTGCCCGGGGTCTTATAGCGTAGGCAATGGGGGAGGCTAACTCCCTCCCCCGGGGTATGATGTTAGCTGGGAGGTGTCCTGTTGAGTACTCGCGTGATCCAGGCACCTCCCCTATAGCTTAGGTGGGCGTGAGGTTTTAGCGGGTAGTCTCCAGGGGTTAACTCCCCTGGAGATAGTTCCACATAACCCCGGCTTCCCCCAGGGAAAAAAGGGTTAAATTATTTGCAGTTGGTGTACGATTCAGTGGCAAAGATTAAAGTGCTAAAATTGTATCGGGGTCCCGAGAGACACCGGAATACCATTGCAAGGCACAAGTGTTAAAAAAGGTTAAAAGGCCAGGACCTCGCGCGGGCGGCCGTCGTCGACCACATTACCGGCAGCGAGAGGTCGTGGATGTCGGTGGCCTCCTTCTGTGAAGTCGTAATGACGGAGAAGGAGGCCGCCGAACGGGCCCGGGAGAGAGACCCGGGCTCGGCCAGGAGAGTGCGGGCGCGGGGACTCGATCGGGGGATGGTGGGGGTTGGCGCGGGATTTTTCCCCGCGCCGCATTGCGCTCCCACCAAGTGGGGCGGTGAATTTGGGAGCTCGGGGTGAGAGCTGACCCCGGCCCCCTGGGTGGAGCTTAGCCCTCCCCGTTATTGGACTGTTCTTGGTCCCTCCCCTAGGGGAGGGGGATCTGCGGGGGTGGGGTAGGAAGGGTCGGAGCGTGCCGGATCGCGCCTCCGACGGCCCTTCTTTCCGGTGGCGGCGTCTTCTTGCCTCGGCCGGAGGTGGTTCCTTCGGGACACCGTCTCCGAGCGGGACACGAAGACTCCGGGAGCTGTGGGCGGACCGAGCTGGGGCTCGGAAAACCCAATTCGAAGGCACCAGGGGTGGGGACACCGGGCGGGTCACTCCGCAGGCACCTCCCCCTGTAGCTTAGGTGGGCGTGAGGTTTTAGTTTGTCGTCCCCAGGGGTACTCCCCCTGGAGATAGTCCCATATAACTCCGGCTTCCCCGGAGCCGGGGTATGCGAAAAGCATTTCCTCACGGAAAAAGGGGTTCGCCAAGACCACACATGCTTGGCGACCGAACCCTGGGTTTTTCCAGACATCTGCAAACCATCCGAACTGCAGTTTCAAGCACCCGGACGTGCTGAGCCTAAGAGACGATCGATTTGGAGTGTTTTATGGCGAGGAACTGCATCGAAGGGACCCAGGTACGGACGGCATCACTATTAAGTCAAATGGCGATGACAGGCCCATCGCCGTAGCCAAACTGCGAAAAGTCACGTACTGGGTCTGCTGCAGAATATCAAGACCCCTGCCATAAAGCATCACCCAACGCGAGCCACTCCATCTTAAATATGTCTTTTTCGAGACTAAATAACTTGAATTTCTTCGAGATGTTGTGATAGAGACTAGTTTACTGTACAACGACTAAAATACTGTTTCTTAATTTTGCTATTACTTGGAATGACAAAAAAATTAATAAATTTATACAATACAATTGTATATATGCACTAATATATACAGTATAATATATTATATGTTGGTTAGTATATGTTGGTGTGCAACGATTGCCACTTCCATAACCTTAGGTTTACGGGGCGGTTTACAGCCCTTGGGTATAAGTGACCCATGCAGAAAAGAAAAAGCGAGGACCACAGTCAGTCGCCAACAGTCAGTCAAGACAGCGCGTTGTCACGTCAAGAAGTAAACCCACATTGTAACACTAAGCTTTTAGTTATACAGTTATATGTAAACAACTGTTAATATCTTCAACACTGTACACGCGATATTGCAACATTCCACTGCTTTAATAAACGCTAACAACATACATCATATAATTTTAATGTATTATTCATTTAAATTTATTTTATTTTAATTAACATTTATGAACGTCTATAAAAAAAGACGTCTCTAACAATAAGACATCTGAAAGACGTCTCTAAGACATTTAAAAGATGTCTAAAAGACGTTTCAGAGACGTTCGGAAGACGTTCGTAGGACTTTCAAGGCGTCTTTAAGACATCTTTAAGATGTCTCTGTGCTATCTGGGTTTAGACTCAGTTTATTACATATAAACATAATCTTGAATGTCAAGACATATCCACAGCTACTTTGCAAAGAGGATTTCATTCACGCACGAAGATAATACACAAAATTTTACAGCACTGGTAAAAAACAGAAGCATTTATATCAAGTAGTTATTTGAAGTTCATGCTATAAAAAGTGCACAATTAAAATATATATTAAATATACTCATAAAATCCAATAAATATTCCAAATATTATTTTCAGCAATGCAAAAGTAAATAATTATTTCAAATTGGCTAATGTAATAATATTTAAGTAAATAATCTCCGAAAATATTTCAATTATATATTTAAAATACTATTTAACCCACCACTGCCCTGTGTATATTATCGCCCGGAAAGTGAGTGCAGCAATTGATATTTTGGTCCGCTGTAATTACGGGATGCGACCGAATAGCATGTACAAGCTATCACGGAGTGGGTCTAATGAGAAAATAAGAAAAAATATACAATACAATTTTTCCATCCGAAGTTTGGTTTTCGAGAAAATTGAGTTTGAAAATGCAGCGAATACGCGTGCTATTCAATAGAAATCGTCTGGCGCGTCTGATCATGGCCAGTCAATTCTATTTGCTGCATACATATACTGCATATACATTAAAGACCCGACGGGTCTTTAAACTCGATTTTATAGAAAACGAGGTGTCAAACGAAAAATATGTTATTCTTTATTTTCGATTTGTTTCTTCATGTAAAATCACCTCCCCCCTCCCGGTTGTACCACCAATGGAGGGACACCCTATATGCATTGTACTAATGAACGCGAACCTGATGGATTTTTAAACTCGATTTTCTCGGAAATGGGGCGTCAAACGAAAAAATGTCATTCCTTTTTTCGATTTATACATTTTTTTTTACATGTATAATCACCCCCTGCCCGATTGCGTACGTTACTTGGCCTCACCGTGTGTTAGAAATACAACATTACTCATCGAACCATCCCATATTTCCCTAGAACGGTCCAGGACCATTCTTCATCCACTGGCGGAGAGAATGCCGCGTTCATCAAGCACGTGGCTAAGGTGATGTTATTAAGGTGCAACGCCACGAGAGGGGTGAAGTACGAGCGCGTGTTCGTGGCATTGAAGGCCGTTTGCGCCCTAAATGCCATCTACATATTCATGCTTATAATCGTCCATTACGAGACGTGCGGGTTTGGCCTTCTTCTTCTCGGCTTGCACGCGGCCACAACATCCGTTCCCTCCTTCCTGTTTTTGTTCCCGAGTTGTTTACAATGAAAGCTACGGCGAACAATGATCGTAAATTTACATTAGCCGGGGAGGCCGCGCTGTTTCCGCGAGTTTCGCGATTGATTCTTATTAAAACGCGTCAATTTTCCCGGCTCAACTTTCGCTGAAGAATATATATTCGTGTAATTACAGGGGAATTCGCAGAAGCTTGTTGGACTTCCCCGAGCAAAAAGAAACAAAGGCGGGAGCTGTTTGTATCGCCCCGCATGATCCTCTTCGTTGACGAGTTTGACACAAGTTTCCCCTGTCGTAGACAAATTTAATACTGCTCGAGGCGTTATTACGAAACTATCTGTAGCAGCGTTACGATTACTCATCCAGAACGCATCTTCCGAAGTCTACTGTCGAGTCTGCCGCGCGCGAGGTCTACTGTAAAACTTCGTTACGAATGCAGGATAGATCGAAATTCCAATCGTAAACGAATAGTGAAACGACGAAGCTCTGAGTACGTGTTCTAAGAATTTTCATCGACTTCCTTTTTTATGTTCCGAGCATATTATCTTCTTTGAGCTCCGCTACTGTCTGGGAAAGAGTCCTTTCCTACCCCACCCCCTACGGATCCCCCACTCACTGTTGGGGAGGACCGGTACCCCCCACACCGGGATTCATCCCGGGGATAAAAAATGACGGCTGGGAGTATGCAAATGGGAAGAATCGAAGGCCCACGGGAAATGATGAGGCCTCGGAAGTAACGGCACGTGCATGGGATGCCGCCGATCAAAAAGCAAAATGAGATACTATACTTGTGGTAAGCGCTAATGAGTCAAAACAAATTAAGGGATGAAAAACTACGAACGATGTATGGGAGAAGCTGCGATCTATACATCAGTCAAAAGGGTCAGGCGAAAAATGCTGCCTTACTTAAAAGGCTTACAAGTCACCACATGTTACATGGTGCGGATGGGTGTGATCATATAAATGACATTATCGCAGTTGTGGATAAACTGGGTGATATGGGTATTGAAATTCACAAGGATCTGCAGAGTGCAATGCTATTATCTAGTCTGTCCGATACATACGAAAACTGTAGGTGTGCAATGGAATCTTGTGACGAGCTTCCAGATCTTGAAACGTCGAAGATAAAGATTTTAGAAACGGTACTCAAGTACCGAAATTTCGGCCACGAGAAAAATTTTCCAAAGTTTTTAAAAACTTTTCAATTTGTAACAGTTTGGACCAAAAAAGCGTCTTTAATTTCCCCGTCACCGAATTACAAAAAATATCTTTGATAAAAATGGACGACGGATTGGCGAAAGTAGAAGCTTCGAGCTTGAATATGAGTGCAGGATACAGTGTTTACTCTATACATGTCTCTATACATGACTAGCCGATAAAAGTCGCACAACTATCCCCACTCCCGCAGTATATACCCTGTGAGGGGCCATGGACCGAGGTTTCTAGAGCTTCGCTGTCCTTTTTTGCGTTCGGCGTGAATCAAAGAACAGTATCTCCTGACCGATATACGTCACTGACTAGATGCGTATTGTGGACATATATCAAGTAAGCACTGTATTTAATTTTTAGTTATTTATTTAATAATTGCCATTGAAAGAACCCTTGTAATTTCAATAATTGTGAAATAAAAAATGTGAAACCACTCGTGGTGCGATTAGTGTTAATAATGAAAGCATCGTCTTTCGGATTTGCATAAAAGAGTTATGTTTCTCGATGAGAAGATTGCGATAGAATTAAACAATTAGCGGTAACGGAATACCGAAGATAAATTGATAAGGGAACGGAGGATAATCGAGCATAATGGAAAGAAGAGAAATAGTAAGAGAAACCGAACATAATTCAGTTTTACAAGCAACATTGCACCTTGTCCCTGGCTAGACCCTGGCTAAACACTGTATTCTCGTACTATTTTTTTCACGAAATGATCACAGTTCAAATATCGAAAATTTTTCGGGAATAGGAAATTTAGTGTTTAAATACTTTTTACATCCAATGTGTATGCAAAACGTAAGTTGCATCATGATATCCATAAACTAGACATTACAGAAGAAAAACTTTTCGAGGATAATACAGCTGCAGAAAATTTCAAGCACAAGTTTGAGAATGTTCTAATTAAAAAAATGATACAATTTAAATAATACTTATGGTGGACGCGTAAACATGTATGCAAATAAAGAGAATTAGGAAGAAGAATACGTTTGCAAGTATTTTAGTTCGAGTTATTCTGAAACATTTATTGCTTTGAAAGAGTTCCTGAAGATTTAAAAATCTGACGATAGCAGTGCGTCACCTAAAATTGCTAATAAAACAATATGTGACAACTGTTAACGCAGGATGGTAACAGAATGATTAAAAACTTTAAACCAGGTAGTCCCACTTTAATAAACAGGTTAACTGCCGGCCACGTGAGGATGTGTTGATAGTTATTGACGCTCTTCCCGCGCGAACGTGTGACTGGCTACTCAGACATCATTCCACACCACGCGCTGGCGCGTGATTGGCTCTTTAGCGTTGATGCCACATCACGCGCTGGCGAGATATCGGCAACGAAAGTGTTAAGAAGTTTTGCAAGTGTGCACAATTATCTAAAACGAAGGCATCAAACTGTATGAGAATGAATGGGATATATGCAGAAAATCTTCGTGACTACAAGAAAGAGAAAAAACAAGACGGCCCTGATTCGTTTCCTATCGGAAATTGTTTACAACTTTCCTTATCACTTTTAGATAAAATGCAGTTTGATAACCCATTTCATTAATTAGGACAGTTGTTCGTACATCGTGTCGCCGAAATATCTCGAATAACAAACGTTCGACTGTACAAACGTGGGAATGTAGTTAACGTACTGACAATACAGAATTCTCTCCCTATAATCACGCTTTGTCGGTCTCCTTATAATCACATCGTCATCCCCACCACGGCGCGAGGATAATAGTGGGAAAGTAGGCCTTGCTTCAGTCTTGCTGACGATGAAAGAGACGGGTTAGGCAAGGGCGAATGGGAGGAAGTAGGACATAAGCGCATTGCCAGCCAAAAACAATCGTACAATTGTGTCCACTGCTCTCTATAATCGCGTTCTACGTCCCGAATTGTTTGCCGATAGAGATGGAATATTGTATACGACTCGGCAAACACGTTCTATCAGCAGCAGAATTTACGCGTACCCGAGGAATTGTTAAAATTCTTTTAAACCACTTGCAATGTTTATCGTGTCCCCTAGGAAGGGAAACAAATATGCGCATCGGATCCACTTGTGAATGTGTTTCGTGATATAACCGGAAAAGGGACGACTCTACGTGGAAAAATGTAAATTGGAAATGTGGAATAAAATTTGCCCATACAAAATTTTGTTTTCGTGATAAAATCGATTCCGAAAATTTCGTATTTAATCCCTTGGATTATGATTTCTTTCACCACTAGCATAATTATTTAGAACTGCTTTCATGTCAATTCTATATGAAAACGAAAATTTATATTTATTCGATACTTACATTTAGTTTAATGGATAAATATTGGTAATAAACAAATATAATTGTACTTCGATTTAAAATAAATTAAGGAATAGGATGCATATTTACCGCTAGTAAGACTCGATATAAGGCAAAGGGGTTAATGTTTAATAGCACACATATCTTACTTTCCACAACTAAGAAGGGGATGTACTTATTCGAAATCGGTGGATCTGAATCAAATTTTGTAACATGAATACGTTCAGTATGCCCCTTTACACATTAAAAAAGCACAGAATGATATTCCATCAATTCTCGACTGCGAGTGGCTTCTTTTCAATCACAATTACAATATATACATTTATAACGAGTCATAATTGAATCGGTAAAAATAAAATATATTTATATTTCTAACATAACCAATTAATATAACAACCCAGTATTTTATATCAACCGAGAATTTTATTAAAGGGATGGAAGCAGCCTACATAGTTTAGGGTGAAAACAAACAAACATTTGAAAATACATAAATAAAAATAAAAAACGTAAATCTATTTTAAATGATCTTCTTGCACCAATGATATTAACAAGAAAACTACGGTTTTAGTGATTTTGCGAGTATTAAGATTATCAAATGTGTAAGAAGTTTAGTTACTAATGTTTCTCTGGACAATAACTGAAAATGTTTAAATATTGGCCAGAAATGGATGGAATATGATTTCATCCTAAAATGAAGGCACAACACTCACACTTACTAGATTTTGTTTGTAATCTTGGTCACGAGTTTGATTCGTCATTATGCGGCAACGGGTTAAACGCTATAATCTCAGATGAGTATTATCGTATGCGAAAATTTTATTTTGTCGGAATCATCCACTTTCTCAATAGCATCTGTATTGCGGGAGCACTCTGTACAGTTTTAGAAGTCGGGAAAATCTCTGGAACGTTCGTAAACAAACCGAAAGTATCGAGTAGTATGGAACGACTGGATATTAAAGATCGACGGCGGGTGGGAAATAGCCAATGGCGAAGATACGAAAGCCGCGAAAGTCGCATATCGATTCTAGCAAGTTTAACTGGTATTCGGTCCGTTTTTCATACATTATTGCATTTGCATAATTTCGCCAGTTTTTTTCATTACACCGAAATTCCCCTTCCCTCCGAGTAGGGATCATCTCGACCCCGTTTCTCTTCCACCCCCGCCCCACCCTTCAACCCAACCACCCTTGCGATAGTACGCGCTCTTGGCTGTGCCATAAATGGATTTTCCTATGCAATTTCTATTAGCATAGTTTTTACATAATTGCACACGGTACTGTTACCAGACCGATGTTCACGTCTAGCTATTTTACAACAGAATAAATTCTGCCACTATGTATACCAAGAGAAGAGAGGGAAGATTAAGAAGACCATGCAGTATTGCTCGCAACGTCAAGGTGTCCATAGGTTCTGCTGCGTTTCACCTTCCGCTCATCATTAGAGCTGCGGCACACAAACTACGGTTTGTTGAAAAATATTTGACACGTTTTTTTTTATCTGCAATGATCCGTATATAGGAGGTGGAAATAGCTGTAAAAGTTGGTGGTGAAAACTCTATTTTTGCAAATATCTCAGGAACCACAGTGTCTACTCGATATATGTCCAAAAGAGGGGTCTGGTCAGGGACATATATCGGCTATTCTTTGGTATACTGCCGAACGTAGAAAAGGACAGCGAAACTCGAGTGACCTCGGTCGCCGAGAAATGTAAAGATAATACGACTCAAGTGTATCGATAAGACCACTACTAATCTGTGACGGCTACGCGGTCTCTCGGAAGAATAATTTCTAAACCGAGAGTGCGGGATCTGGTTAGTCGTCCAGAATTACAACCAACTGTTTCGCTGCTTCCCCGACGGGCAAAGCATGAAAGAAACAGGAGGATATTGAAACAAATAACGGGTTCAATGGATGGCTCGACTTTACACGCTACTGTTATGCATGTGACCGAATGGAAAGATTAGGAACGCTATGAATTGACTCGCTTCATTAACGACCACACATTAACAATAGTATATTTTCCTTCGTGATATAAATACATGAATTGAGAGTCTGGTGATCGCATTCGAATAAGATTAACTCGATTAAAACCAATGCTTCGAACGCAGCGTAAGCGTATTCAAAACTACGTAAAAACATATAATTCGCAAACGGATTCTATCGAGCGGGATAGTCTAAGAATAGAATGCATGGTTGTATATGGACCGGCATGACAAACAACGTTATAACGATTAATAACAAAACACTCACCAATCACAGTCACTTTCTCTAAAATACAATATGTCTGCAACTCAAACACTTCACGGGAAAAGAGAGAAACGTATGCGGACGCAGCTGAATTCACCCGAAAGCTAAAATGGAATAGAAATCTACTATTATACACTCCGTCACGCGATTCTCAACAACGCGGTGCTAATGAATTTACTTCAAAGGTTATATTCCGATAATTAAACTACGAGCGCTAATGGCTCGGCAAAACGAGTTGAATTAAGATTAACTATAAATAATTTACGAGAGACTTAGCACACCACACACACACACACACGCGCGCACACCGTGAGCGGAAACCTCTTACAGAATCAAAGTTATAATCCAAGGTTTAACCATGGAAGAAAAGAGAACGATGAGGGATTTCTTGTCTCGCTCAATAATATGGATATGGGAGATTCATGGCTGCTAGATAGTGGGTGCACGCACCACGTCTGTAAGAAAAGAGGTTGGTTTAAAACATTCGAAGAAGTAAAACTAGAGCCAATCAACACCGCAGCTGAATCGCATGGACAATCAAGCGCCAAACTTGAAGCAAAAGGTATTGGCGATATTGAAATGAAAACATTCATTGGTAAACGAGAGCGATATGTGACTTTACACAATGTATATTATGTGCCACGCATAAGAAAGAATCTCTTATCTGCTTCACAAATAGAGCGAAGATCAAAAGAAATCATAATACATAATGGTAAAGCAGAAATCCAACACAAAATGGCGAACTCATGTGCATCGCCGATAGAATAAATGATCTGTATATAATCGGAGCACAAACCATTATTCAAACAGAAGAGAGATTAGAATCTCATAACATAAGCATAAAGGACAGCGCCTTATGGCATCACAGATTATGCCATATAGGCCGAAGCACAATTGAAAGGACAGCGGAACTCAACCGTGTACGCGGATTAGAAAATACTAAATTAGAAGAAACCGCATGCGGTGATTGCTGTGCAGGCAAGTCCACGAAAGCTCCTTGTCGTAAAATAAAGGGTGGACAATCCAATGATACACTCAGATGTCTGCGGACCTATGCCATCGAGGTCACTAAGCGATAAGCAATACTTCATCACATTCGCAGACGATTACTCGAGGCATACCACTGTCGCATTCATCAAGTCCAAGGACGAAGTGAAAGATCACATTAAAAAATATATAGCCAAAATGGAATTACAAACAGGAAAGAAAATTAAAAGATTCCGCTCAGACAATGGCACGGAATACTGCAATAAAGGTTTGCAACCATATTTTGAAGAGAAAGGTATCAAACATGATAGGTTCAACGTCGAGAAATGAATGGGATAGCGGAACGCTACTAGACCTAGTACGCTCAATGCTCAAATCGGCTCAACTACCAAACAAATTTTGGGCCGAAGCAGTTGCCACAGCAGCGTACGTGAAAAATCGTGTATGCCATACATCCATAAATAATGAAGTTCCACTTACTGTATTGACAGGGAAAATACCCAGTGTGCGTCATTTAAAAACATACGGGTCACTTGCCTATGCACACTCGGTGAAACAAGGACAGAGGAAACTGGATAACAGGGCCACTCCATGCATATTAGTAGGCTACAGTAACGAAACGAGAGGTTATCGCTTATGGTGCCCCGAAAGAGGAGACGTAGTCCTAACGAAACATGTACGTTTCTCAGAGGACAAGATGGGATACGAGTGGTTGGTAAACCGAAGCCCAAAGTACAATTATCCATGTACAAATGTCTGGTCAGACGAGGAAGAAGAAAATCGAGAAATTGTACCAGAAGTCAGAGAAACGAAAGAGTCTTATGACTCCGCGTCGATAAAAGATGCTGAAACCACTAACGAGACAGTGGGGGAGGAAATCCCCATGCCATCAAAGAAAGTCGGAAGACCGAAGAAGAAAATTCGAAACCCATACGGCAGAAAAGGGAAAACAGAAAACAGAAAGTTGGATGCTGATTCATCGGAAGAAGAAGGAACCACGGACTTCTAATTACCCACGTTTCAAATATTGTTTAAACAAATATTCTTTTCTGCAATCTTTTTATATGACTATATTCCTCGATCAAAAACACACAAATTTAAGAAAAAATCATTGTGTTCTAGTTCCCGAAATATTAGCAAAAATAAGGTTTTCACTCCCTACATATGGATCATTGCAGATAAAAAGAAATACCTGTCAAATATTTTTCAATATACTATATACTATAGATTCCATTAAAATCGGCGTGTGACACTTGGGTAATGTCCCTTGTTAGTGTTCATTGAATAGGTGCAATCAAATCAAATACAAATGACAAGGTTTCAATTTAAAAGGTACTATTTCATTTCGTCTGACGCTCTAAATACACATTCATGAAGAATAAAATCATTTTTATTTTCTAAAAGTCAATGTGAAATGGTTAAGTTGCTACTACATACATATGTTAAATGATGATGGAAATTAAAAATAATCAAGTGAAAGAGGTTAAAGAAACAGTTGCTAATCTATGACTATAGAAAATTAAACTTATAGAGGAAATGCTGACAGCGATGCAAGCAGAAAATAGTAAAAAAACAAAATATGACTTCATTTTTTGAATACTACGTTTTGAATAATAGCATTAGCAATCACAATTTACGAAAGTGACATATATATACGTTTATATGCATATACGTTAATTATAATCGTTATTATATTTATAAAAAAAAATGATCTTGCTACACATTCAAAATATTGGACCTTTCAAAATATTTCTTTTGAGCATAAAAATAGCACTTCTTTATAAATCCATCTGTTTGAGAATTTTAATTAGTTTATGTCGAACATAATCATTTATTTCTCTTGTTCTTCACGATCTGTTATACTATGACACAGGAAAATATTCACATTTTTCTAAATAGTAATACATTTTACCAATTTTAATGAAATAAACATTCTTTCAGAAATATTAATACTGCAGTACGAATTTTAAATTACTCTTTCAGATACTTGCACCGTGACCCATAATCAATTCTTAAGACCGTGACCTCCGATGGTTTAAATATTGATTAGTGACTCGGGATGAAGGTCGAGTCTCGATTGAATGGAGGCTGATGAGACGATTATAAAGAAATGTTTGTTTGGTATTAAGATTTACACAGCGAGCCTATATCACAGTTATTACTAGACTGCGGATTTTATGCTTTTGTGACAAAAATGTGTAGATTTAATTTAAAACAGTAAAAACTTTAGAAGATCTTAAAAATACTATTATATTATTTTTAACCTATTAAACATATTAGGAAAGAAAATAAATTTTTAAACCACTCCAGTTTCTTACAAACCAAGTAGAAAATTTTTATTTTGCATAAAGATCCACTGACTACTTATAATTATACACTCACTCACTTATCATTGTCCACAAAACTACTACCCAGCATTTTTTCTGAAATGAAAAATTGAAACGAGAAGAAATTATGCCGATTTTTTTTTGTAAATATCAACTATTATAATCTGTCATATTAACAATCTGTAATAGTCTTTATTCATAACCGAGCGATTTTTGTCCATGCATAGTAGTTAGACATAAATTACTGACTTTAAATTTGTTTAAGCGAATGACAAATAGACAGAATTAACAGTTAACTGATACTTCAATTAAGGCTTGTGAAGATCACGTAAAAATGTGTTTGTACAGAGGCTGAATTGCATACGAAATTATTTATGACAAAAGTGAGTAGGTTAAATTAAAAATATCAAGTGAATTGAAAGGATTTAAGAACAACAATGCCTGTTCAAACTATTGAAAGAAAGAAGACATTTTTTTCACTCTTGTTTCTTGTAATTGAGGCAGACAATTATTTTCCACAAAAATCCATCTATATAATTATTGCAATTGAAGGAAATATAATATTTCAATGGCTACCTCATCTGTGATTTCTTTATTCAGTTTGGTGTAACTGCTCTTACACTTGTTACCATAAAAATGTTTACATGTCAGCTACTGTCATTGATTTCCAAGAAGGGGATGGTTTTCTAATGATTGCTTTGTTATCTCGTATAGTTCCTGGTATCTAGCATAATGAAGTTAGCTTGCTGATAATGTCCACCAATAGAGTCAATGGTGAAAGATGCAGGTAAAAAACGACGACGTTACAAACAGATGAATAAGTTGAAGCCGGATTAAAAACGGTGGTGGTACAGAGGGGGGGGGGGGGATTGAAAGGAACGAACAAATATTCTTCGGCTTTTCATTCACGGGATAATTAAGCTGAGTAATTAGAATTCCCTCGCGCGGTATCGCGATTAAATTACACAATTTATTGTTTCATGGTGGATGTATCTGATGCACGCATGCATCACGCTCCGTTCATAATACTTACTGTCGGCTCGGTGTTCGCGTACAGTCATTTTACCAGGGAATAAATTCCGAGCGCCACGTGCACAGTCGAGCCGGTGAAGCTAAACGGTGGAGCTAGGAGGAAAACCGGAAGACGATACTGGGGAAGACGATGAGCAATTGCGACCAGCCGATGACAATACATGCGCCGACTGTGATACATTAGATAGATGTACTCCGCGAAGATACCGCGGCTTAGAATTCTCCACGACTATTAGAAATATAATGGTCTGACGTAGAATCAACGGCGAAGGCTGTTACTGACAGGTATCGCATACTGGAAGGCAATTGTAACGATACAACGATTGTTGTGCCCCTGTTAGATACTCACGGCCACGGTAAATTATCGATACGTAACAAACAATAAAATTAACACATTCATTGGCACGTTGGTCACACCTCGGTGAAACAATTTCTTCATCAAACTTCGAAATCAAATTTTTTGCACCAAAGTCTTCAGCTCTTCGAATACAGTCGGGGACGAAATTAAGTGGATAGCCTTTAAAAACTTTTTAAAAGTTGGTCCAAACCAACCACTTGAGTTTCTTCGTGGATGTTAGAATAAAAAGAATGGATTAAATTACTATTGGTCGAAATTGCAAAGAAAAATGTAATGTCACGGTTTTCAACTTTTTTATCTGTGCCTATAATGAAAATTTAAATTTATGATATTACTTCTATACCATGAAAGAAGACTACAACTTGTGCGTACATTTAATATATGATTCTTAAAATCGTTAGAAGAAAATACTGTTGGATTCTAAACAATGATTTTGTAATTCTATTTATAATCAATCATATAATACCTATTATTTTCGATTGGGATATCTTATCCATTTACTAGGCCCATATTATAATTTTGAAAAGTGTCACTTTATTAACCCTCCGTATGCTATGTCAGAGTCATAGCCGGGTTAGACCTCTAGGGAGCTTTAGACAAAATAGGGGCCCCCTTATAAAAGTTGCTTCTAAATCTGAAATAATGTCACTTAAAATTGATTATTTTATTTTTTGTGTATTTATTTTCATCTTTTTCTATACCCAAGCTGGGCCCCTCCGTCTTATTTTTCTATTGGCTAATCCAGCACTGTTTAGAGTCTAATATGACATATATTTTGTCATATACCTTTTGTCATATACTAATGTCGCATACTTCGCGACTGCGCGACAAAAGGTAGCAGTTAATTTAAAGAAAGGATAGCCTCCAAGTAAGTGTTCAATTCCCCTACGATTAATTCGAGAAAACGTTACGTTATTTATTACTGCTATTAGCCATATGGTTTCCAAGAATTTATCGTAACGCTAAATGTTCGCAGTTCTAATTATATCTTACGGGCAAGAGTACTCTTGAATTTTTATGTAATCTGACTGGCAATAATTCACACAATTTTAATCCTAGAATTACACGACAACCTGAAGAGGATTACATATTCAATCCACGTTTTGCTACGCAATCAATATGCTTAGATTAGAGCGACTGAGAGAGAATGCGAGGGGGTGAGAAGTGGAGAGAAGGAGAAAATAAGGGAGTGGGAGATTTGTTAACAACATTTTTTTCGAAATGAATTGCATAGTTTTGTTGAAAGAAGCCGTGTACACGAATGTAGTTGAATAAAAATTGGTTGACTACGTAAACAATTAAATTTTAGCAGTAAAGTAAATAATATACTTATTACTAGACTACAGATCTTTACGTACAGAAAAATATTTATACATTATTTGCAAGACAAGGAAGTTAAACAGAAATTTATTTCTTCTCTTACTAGTTTTTTATATTTTCTTACATTTCTCTAATGTCTTTACAGTTTTATATTTCACTTGCTCACTTTTGCCATTAATCTAGTTCTTAGTGAATAATTAATACAATTGAAACAAGTAATGTTTACATGAAACACATAATGAATATTTATTAATGAATATTTACTGATATATATTGACAAAACTATGATGTCATTGCCTGCTTAATATTCACAAACACTACTAGCAATAATGTGCATACTAGCAATAATGTGTATAGATTAAATGACACTTTAATATAGAAAGAAATGAATTTTCAGAATCAATTCAAAGCTTTACCTAGTCATCTTATTTATTTATACGAGAATAATTAACCCTTATCACGTTACACCATGTTTGTTACGTATTAATACATAATAATTACAATGAATACATATATTAATTACAATTGTCAAAGATGGCTTCAGCCTGGTATTAGAGGAATCAACGCTTTCACATTACGCCACGAAGTTGCTCGCCACGAATTAATGCATGTAATTAATTTTAATCGTCAAGCAATCTAGGACATTCGTCCGAAGACAAAGGACTAGTCAACATTCGGTGACAGTTAAAAGTATTGCACCGTGTATCCGCTAGAATTCCGTTCGCGTTGAAAAAGACGGAGATTAAGAGTGAAGGAATTGTTGGCTCGTTCCAGTGACGTTGCATGCACGAAAACAGTCTCATTTAGAGCAACCAATAGAAGCACGTCAAGGTTAATCGTCTGAATTAATCGCATCGGGTAGTCCACTGTGAATAATTGTTGAGCTTATCTTGGAAACTTAAAGAGCACCAACACCGAAACGAAACGAAAACATTCAAATCGAAATTTAAGGTGTTATCAAGAACGCGTTTCGTATCGATTACCATTAAGCTTCTGACGTTCTGCGTAAGAAGCATGATAAAGGGCTCGGCGGCGGACAAATTTTTTAACACTTGTGCCAGAATAATACCCTTGCAATGGTATTACGGTGTCTCTCGGGACCCCGATAAAATTTCAGCACTTTAATCTTTGCCACTGTATCGTACACCAACTGCAAATAATTTTTTTAACTTCGTCGGAACATTCTTAAATTACATGGACATTTAACCCTTTTTTTCGTGAGGAAATGCTTTTCGCATACCCTAGCTCCCTGGGGAGAGCCGGGGTTATGTGGGACTGTCTCCAGGGGGGCACCCCAGGGGACTACCCACTAAAACCTCACGCCCACCTAAGGCAAAGGGGGAGGTGCCTGGATCACGCGAGTATTCAACAGGACACCTCCCAGCTAACATCCTACCCTAGGGAGGGGGGCGAGCCCCCTCCCATTACCTACGCTGTAAGACCCCGGGCGGAAGGACCCGCCCCCGGCACGCCCCGACCCTTCCTACCCCTCCCCCCACGGATCCCCCTCCCTAGAGGAGGGACGCCCCCCCCCTTCACCGAGGATACTCCCGGGAGGTGTCGTCCCAACACGAGGGGAGCTATGGTCCCCCCGGGGCCCGGGTCGGCTCGCACCGCGAGCCCCCGAATGCATCGCCCCCAGTGGTGGGGACACATCATGACGCGGGGAGTCTCCCCTCGCTAATCCCACTCCGCCCCCTCTCCCGGGGGCACCTCCCTTCCCTCGCCAACACCCTCGTGGGGGGCACACGTCGGCGCGGGGGGCGTTCTCGCGCCCACACCCTCCTCTCGGAGCCCGCGACTCGCTCGCGGGCCCGGTCGGCGGCCTCCTTCTCCGTCATACCGACTTCGCAGAAGGAGGCCATCCACAACCTTTCGCTGCCGGTCATGTGGTCGACCACGGCTGCCAGTGAGAGGTCCCACCCGCCCACTGTGGCTCTCAGGACACGGCGCACAGTGGTGCCAAGACGGCAAAAATCCTTTTTATAAATTTTCGATTTGTATAAAAAAAAAATTATTATACGCATGGTAAATAACCATTTCCTCGCTCCTGGGAATTCATCAGTTTTCAGTGCGATAGTTATGTGATTACTCCGCCTATAATTGAATACTTAGGGGTCTACAAATCATATGGGTTATTGCAAATGGCTTCAACTATTAACTGGCAAAAAAAATTTTCCAAACAAAGTTATTTAAGATTAAGTACGCTCATTTTTTATTTATGGAGGAACACAAAAAATCCTTTGAATAACTTCGATCTGGAACTAATCGTTTTGGCAAGTTATAATATTGATCTAGCTTTGTGCAAAATTTCATGAGATACTTCGAGATGCTTTCGCCGCAATTTAAGTTCAAATATCAACTTTCGGAATTTCCAAAAATGAATCGCGCGGAAGTCACGATTATTCGATGTTTCAGGTGAAATTTTCAAGTGACAAGTGACTCGATGTGACATTCATACATATAAAAAAATATTTATATAACAATGTTTTGTTAAATAAACAAAGTTATTAAATATTTTTTTATACATAAAAAATGAATAAATCATATGTACTTCACATTTTTCTTTATTATTTAGAAATATTCCTAAAACATTTCACCTGGAACATGAAATAATCGTGACTTCCGCGCGATTCATTCTTGGAAATTCTGAAAGTTGATATTTAAACGTAAATTGCGGCGAAAGGGTCTCATGATTTTTTGCAGAAGGTTAGATCAATATTACACGTTGCCAAAACGATTAGTTCCAGACCAAAATCTGTTAAAGTATTTGTTGTATGCTTCCATAAATAAAAAATGGGCAGAAAACAGAGATTTTCGATTAGCCCATATTACTCAATGTTAACAACTTTTTACAAAAAATTTTTTTGCCAAATAAGCGTTGTACCTGTGGCAATCTCTCCAAAAATTTTCAAACAAATTCGTTGGATAGTTTCGTTTTTATAGATTTATTGGCGCTTTTTGGCCATTTGGCACCACTGTGCAGCGCGGCTCGGCCCAGGCTGCGCACTCCTCCAACGTATGCCGCGCCGCACAGTGGGCAAGTTGGACAAAATCGGATTCAAAATCAAGGAACTTTCGATATGAATGAGGTAGAGCGATGAAATTTTTTTTAAATGAAAGCTGCAACTTTGTAGAATATGGGGAAAATAGAGAGATTGTGGTACGAACGTTTTTTAACCTTGAGAAAATTCGTTAAACGTGAACAATTTCAAGAAAATTTTAGTTTTTCCAATACCACGCGCGGAAAAAATTTTTTTATAACATGCTATACATCATTTCCCATAGATTTTTTCACGCTGATTTCAAATCTGGTCTCAAAATTTGTCTACGACCTCAGGATTTTGCAACAAATAGATTTTTGTGACAAAAACTAATGAAGTCATTTTTTCGTTGAAATGAATGGATGGTAGTAATCTTTCTATTTTTCCCATATTCTACAAAGTTTCAGCTTTCATTTAAAAAAAATTTCATCGCTCTACCTCATTCCTATCGAAAGTTCCTTGATTTTGAATCCGATTTTGTCCAAATTGCCCACTGTGCGCCGTGTCGACATCTTCGCCGCAGTGGTGGCACTGCGCGATCGGCTCCCGCCCCATCTTATGCAGGTACTCTCCGAACATAGACATTTAACCCTCGGACTCGTGCAAGTTTTAGACCTATGCCACTGTGTCACTGCAGTTTTCTTTCGATATAAGGCGATGGCTTGGGACCGGCTTTCGTCGTATTTTGGATGAGAAAGAAGGAGAGGCGACAGAAATTTTCTTATTTCGAAATAAAGTGCGTCGTCTTATATCGGAATAAAATTGTACATATTGACGGTCGCTCCAGCAAATCCCCACCGCGACGGGTCACGAATGACTCCGGCAAAGCATACGGGGGGTTAAAGCTGTCTTAGTAAATTTATACGGAATTTTGGGAAAGCTATGATACTTTGCAGTCCGAGTAAACGCAATACCACTCCAAGAGTACACATGGTTTTAACGAAACATTTACCGAATTTCGAATGAGATAAGACGCGCGGAATATTATAACAGGATAAACGGCGCACGTTATTGCACTCTTCGCTAATTATAAACGCTTCTCTCTGGTAATTACATTTAAATCCGCATTATATTTATGAATTCTTTGGAGCATTTTTTTTTCTACTGTTAAACTAAAATGTAAAAGCATACTCTCGAACCCGAAACCCTCAGAGAACTCGTTAACGAATATAAAACGCGCTTATACAATTCCCACGAGTTCCATATACCAGGAAATTGATTTCCACCTAGGATGCATCGATTCCGAACAGCCCGATGTATAGGGAGGTGCAAAAAGAAAGTAATATAGTAACCGCTTTTTTCTAACAAGTAATATGCGCTCCGGAGATTAATTTTGGTACAAACTGAAATTTCACAGGACATTTTCCATTATAGACCTACTTCATCAAAATATTACACTTACAAGGAGAGGTCACAGTGAGTAGGTCAGCGATTTTGATGAAACTTTTTTTGGTGAATCTAGACAAAAATAAGCAGGCCAATACTCAATACTCAATATTTATAAAGATACTTAACATTTAATTTTATGATATTCAGAAAATATCTTGATATACTAGTGTATATGGTAGAGTTCTGAACTCGTAAACCGGGCTTACGTGTTCAAATCTCTCCTACGATTAATAATTTTTTAAATTTTATTTTTATATTTATTTGGAGTTTTAAGCCTTGTTTCTCTTTCTTTTATAAATGTTTTTTTCTTTCTTTTTATTGTTGCTATTTATTTGATGGTGTACCGTGGTTTGATGGTGTTGATTGGAGCACCATTATTCATTTCATATGAATATTTGTATGTAATCTGGTATCATAAGTTACAGTTTTTATACGTATTTAATTTGCTGATATGTTACAAGTTACGTGTAGTTATCCAAAATATATTTAAGTTCACTTACAAACAATAGGGACAATTTTACTGTATTTTACACAACAGACAATGAGGACAATGACAATTAGGACAATTATTATTTGTTACACCTAAGTATTTCATATATTGACTCTAAAATTGAAATTTTTATATTATAACGAGATTATATATCTTTATATTGTAACTGGATAATTGTTGAACACTTTTTTTGCATTATTACGCTTCTCAAAGTATTTTAATACAAATTCAGTGACTGTAATGGGGAAAGTTTAATTGGCGAAGAGTAAATTTAATAGATGTCGCATATTGTATGCAGTCAAGTTACCGTCACAGAGAGACAAACGATTCATCAAAGATTCAGTTTAAACTACGAGCTTGATGAGGGGCTATACTATTCTGTCATTCCATAGGATGCCCAAGTTAGGTACTATTGCAACAAAATATGCTATCGTTCCGATTTCCAATGTCAAATACGTCGAACGTGTTAGCAGAACAATAGAGTAGTCTGTGATAAAAAAGCCTCCAATCGCGTGGAAACAATTAATATTTTATAAATCGATGTCTCAGTTCGGATTCAAGGAACTTTTATTAAAAACCAGTGATATGATGACAGTGAATGCACATAGTAATGAGAAAGTCCATCGAGGAACAATTAACGAATTATTAAATGTCAGATCGATTAAAATTGCAAACCACTTTATCGTCTGGTTACATTATGTTCTATGGAAATGCGTCGCGTAAAAATTCGCTTCATTAGAAATTCAATTTAAAAGCAATTACCTGAACGATCTTATAATCTCATCAAAGTTGAAACACTTAACGCGACAATACTGACACGGATGTTAATTACTCATTGCTCATTTTTCTCTTATATTCATTATTAACATTAACAATTCACATTAACAGTCAATCTATGGTAGCTCGTCAATTTTCAGATTACTTCCTACAAATTGAGAACGGGTCGTTTGTGTAAACCAAAGATTAAATTGTTTCAGGTAGAATGTTCATCTCTGCGAGTTTCTTCAACATCCGTTTACTGTGATATTATTCATAATCACTTGAGAGGCGTATAAAATGTCACTAAAATGTCATTTAATTATTATAAAATGTCATTTATAAATAAAAATTCTGTAACAATAAATAAATATTATCACACAACTTAAGAATGAATTCAATATAATCATCTTTAATCCTCGGACTCCTGCAAGTTCTAGACCTATGCCGGAGTCATTTCTGACCCATGCCGATATTTCACTATAGTTTTCTTTCAATATAAGGCGATGGCTCGGGACCTGCTTTCGTCGTATTTCGGATGAAGAAGAAGTAGAGGGGATAGCGATTTTCTTATTTCGAAATAAAAAGCGTCATCTTATATCGGAATGAAATTGTACATATTGACGGTCGCTTGAGCTTATACCGCGAGCTTATCGAGTTTGTTGGTATGGAAAAACACCACACGACTTGTTGAAAAACACCACACACGTCTTGCGTGCGAAGCTCGGGTAAGCTCGGGAATCTTCGTTCGTTGGTCGGTGAACAAGCTTCGGACGTTCACGTTTGTTGGGCGATAACTGCGGTGTGTTATTTGCGAGTCCCCATAAATCCTACAGAATTAAAGAAACAATCGTATGTTTATTTCTAGGTAAGAAACTATAATTAATTGTTAATACTATTGCGTCCACAAGATAAATATGCTGTTTTGTAAAATTGTAGGATTACTATTATAATCAAAAGTTGTGATACCCTGCCTATGCTCGTTTTAAAGTGCCTTGGTTTATTTGAATACCTGTGGTATACTTTCCATTTAAAGTACAATAAAACCGCGACAGAAAGTTGCAAATCAACCCTTGAGGGGTCATTTTGAAGTGGCAATTTATAAAAAAAAGGTGTTTTTGAAAAATCTAATTTTAAGAACGTAAAGTAGAAACCACACGCTTTGAAATAAACATAGGAAGAATGTTATAATATTCATCTAGATAATATAACGAAAATACCTCATTTATAATATTCTTTGTCAAATGGAAAAATAGAAATGATTTTTAATTTTTTATTTCCGCTATTTGTTCGTTAGCTGACAAACAATACCGGGGAATAAGTGTCGCTTTTTGTTTTTATTTACAATAAGCGTCCGGACAAAATAGTGAACCATTTTTTTCAAATAGCAACTATTGATAACGGAATTATACTTTTCTCGTGGCGTAAACTGATATTCATGGTATGATCTGAAAACAAATTTTTGTGCCTATAAAAACAACTAAAAAATGCTGAGGAAACTCAGAAAAATGTCGAATGTGAAAATTCAACGGACACGCAAACTTTTGAATGGAACTAGTTATTGTGTCCCCTATTATTCTCAGTTTCTACTTGTTATGAACGTTGACAATGATACAGTAGTGAGTTACGAAATTGTTCTGACAATAGAATGTCAAATGTTTATATCAAAGTCTATCTAATTTCTGTGTTTACTATTGCATTTAAATTTCTCGTAAAATTAGTCCAATGTAAGATACAAAATTTTTAAATATTTATTGACTATTTAAGAATTAATTTGTTCAAATACTTTCATCCTTTCATCATTAATTTGTCCATACTTTCTACTTGCGTCATAGTCATTTACATTAAGTTATTATGGTAGATAATTATTTGACATAATTATGTATTATTTATGATTTATTATTCATTTATTATTTTTATTATTATTTATTACTGCCAATGAATTATATTATTATTGCTAGATTGTAATTTTATGGACCATTAAAGTCTCCATGAATGAAAGAAAAATTATAAATAAAAGAATTAGAAGAATGATAAAATAGATATTTTGATAAATTTTTAATCTTCTTTGAATCCCTAATTTAAGCATAGAATTAATAAGTATAAACAATGAAATTTTAGTTTACTTCATACTTACTCATAATACTTGATTATTGACGTACAAAGGTTATAGCCGGGTTTGGGGGTCAAATTCGCCACCGGCCCTATTTTAGTCTAATTTGAACCATTCGATAGCCTACCAAAAAAGAGACCTTTCAGCCAAGTTTCAGCCCGATACCTCTAAGGGTAGTTATAGAGGAAAATCGCAAATCCAGTTTTTGGCCCATTTTTCCCATTTAATGACAATTTAAAATTCTGAAAAAATCTGGCACATTTCGGATACCAAGCTACTTATTTTGAATCGTTTTCAGATTTATCCGTTGCAAACTATGGTTGTAAAAATCGAAAAAATGCAGATTTCATATGAAAATTGAAGAGACACTAGAACAGATTTAATTTAGCAATGAGATATTATCCTAAGTATTATACTCAATTTTTTTTCATATACCTACGTTTGGTGCGCCATAGTTGAAAACAATAAAAACCACTTTTTTCGGCGTTTTTTCCGTGAAAAACTAAGATATAATTACCGTAAAAATATATTGTGTAATGTAAGGAATTCGAGCGACCGCGACCCATGCGGGCCGCAACCATAGGCCGGCCAAGGCCATTTATGATTACGGTGCGGACGTGACTTCAGGCTATTTTTGAGATTTAGCGGAACTTTATGTTTTATGATGATTTATTAGAGACTTCGTATTTTAGCTAAAGGTCTCAATAGCCGTTGACGTACCGTAAGACATCTGCGGACCAAATGCGTAACGTTAAGGGCCCTAGGTAGGCGACGAGGATTCGGGGCGAGGGTACCCTAATAAACTGGTCGGTTTCCCTCACCCTGTCGCCTCTCGGAGGGCGTACTTTAGAATTAAGACACCCGTGATTGGCTTCCGAAATGTAACCGCCTACACTGCAAAAACAGTTAAAAGAGTAGAGCGGAGAAGAAGCCAACGTTGTCGTAGCGCGCACGAGGGTAACCTCTAGTCCTTGTCCTTTTCTGAAATAAACGTGTTTATCGCATTCTAAGATCCTCGACATCCTTACAGTAATATCAAACTACGTTCAGAGAAACATCGTCCAGACTTTAAAAATTGCATAGTACAAAAACGAATATTATACTATGCAGAATATATTCGAATATTTCGAAGGTAACTTCAACGTCGCGGGTTGCTGCAGTGGCTGTGGTCTCCGATGTGGAACCGCTGAAGATTTTTTGGACCAGGCTGCGAAGGGGTCGTGGATGGCGGTGGCCTCCTTCTACGAGGTCGTTATGACGCAGACGGAGGCCGCCGAGCAGGCCCGGGAGAGGGACGCGGGCTCAACCCGAGGATGGACAAGAGGGTGTGGGCGCGGGGACGTCCCCTGCGTCCGTGTGTGTCCCCTACTCGACGGTGGGCGTTGGGTGGGACGACGGGACGGGCCAAGCCCGCGCCACTTGGTGCCCCCGGATTAGAGGCGACGGAGAGGGGTCGGGGGGAAAGACCCTCGCGCCTTTTGGTGTCCCCGGGAGAGGGGGCATAGAGGGCTCCGCGCGGGAGGGTTTCTCGTGTCGCACTGTGCCGCCACGGGGGGGGGGGGGTGCGGATTTAGGGGCTCGCGGTGTGAGCTGACCCCAGCCCCCGGGGGAGAGCATAGCTCTCCCCGGTTTGGGTCGACACCCCCCGGGATAACTCTCCGTGTGGGGGTGGGGCGTCGGTCCGTCCCTCCCCTATAAGGGGTGGGAGATTCATGGGGTGTGGGGGCGTGACGGATCGCGCCTTCGACGACCCTTCCTTCCGGTGGCGGCGACTTCTTGCCTCGGCCGGGGCTGGTTCCTTCGGGACACCGGCCCCGTGCGAGGCACGAAGACTCCGGGAGCTGTGGGCGGACCGAGCTGGGACTCGGGAAGCCCAATCCGAAGGCTCCTGGGGACACCGGGCGGATCCCTCCGCCCGGGGTCTTATAGTGTAGGCAATGGAGGGGGGGGGCTAACCTCCTCCCCCGGGGTATGATGATAGCTGGGAGGTGTCCTGTTGAGTACTCGCGTGATCCAGGCAGCTCCCCCTTTAGCTTAGGTGGGCGTGGGTTTTTTAGTGGGTAGCCTTTTGGGGATCTTCCCCAGGGGTAGTCCCACGTAACCCCGGCTCTCCCCAGGTATGCGAAAAGCATTTTCCCCACGAAAAAAAAGGTCTACGGTCAGCCTCTGGCGAACCTTTCCCCTTTCACTTCCTCTCCCTAGTTTCCTCTCCTACGAGGTTTCCCCTACTCTTCCATGTTGGCTTTTTCCTGTAGTCTTGTCCCAGCAGTCATCTCGAGACGACCACAGAGACCGAGTCGCAAATCGCTTACGAGGCAACAAGTCTCCTGCACACCAGAACACGCGAAAATATATATATATATATTGGTGTTGAGGAACCAACCACCACCGTCTCTTCAATTTCCATATGAAATCTGCATTTTTTCGATTTTTTTCGTGTTTTTCGCTTTTTACAACCAGAGTTTGCAACGGAACAATGTGAAAACGATTCAAAATATGTGGCTTGGTATTCGAACTGTGTCAGATTTTTTTCAGAATTTTAAATTATCATTAAATGAGGAAAATGGCCAAAAACTGGATTTTCGATTTTCCTCTATAACTACCCTTACAGATGAGGTATCGGGCTGAAACTTGGCTGAAAGTTCTCTTTTTTGGTAGGCTATCGAATGGTTCAAAAGAAGGGAAAATAAGATTAGATTAAAATAGCTCAAACCCGTTTATAGCCTTTACAATATACGTACACACAATTACCTTTCATTAAATTCTTTCACATTTAATTTATTTATCAAACTGTATTCTACTCTATTTACATCTTAGTGAATTTTATGGTGTAATATATTTCTTCTATAAAATGGTATGAATAGTAACAAAAAAGAGTTAACTGGAATGAAAAATACATATATCTTGATAGTAAGCTTTTTTAATTACTTCTATAGGTGGATTAGCAAATAATTTTAATACTGATCGTAGCTGATGTTACTGATAGAATTGAACACTTCACATCGATGTTGAATAACCAAAAATATGGATAGAGAAAATATGAGGTGTGCACGACAACAAAATTTTATGCAATACTAGATATGTACGTATGTGATGAATGCGAATGGGTGTTGCTCAGATATTCAAATATCATTTAGCCTAATTAATTTTTATAGCCAAAGTTTATTGCAATGAAAATAAAAATTTCGCTGAATAATTTCACAGGCCAATGCTTCTTTTATTATAAAATACATAGTCATCCATTGGTGTTTCACGTTAGCAGAGCGCGGTTGTACTGATGGTTATTTATGATAATGGTTTATTTATATGCAATATATATATTATACATATCTCGCAAGTTGCCGGTTAGCGAACTCGACTCGAACATGCCGCACACTCAACTCAACTCGGGGTCGCTCAAACGCATGCGCACATTCATTCTCTCTCGCATCGCACACTGCGCAACCGCGCGGGCACCTCGAACGCCATTTCTAACAATTGGGAAATGATTTCGACATTTCTTAGCACCTCTGAACATTTATTAAAAAACGAGACAGAAAGTATCACGATAATAATAATATTCGAATAATTTCAGGCCAATACTTCTTTCATTATAAAATACACAGTTAACCAATGGGAAATGATTTCGAAATTTTCTAGCACCTCCTAGCATCTATTCAAGAATGAGATAGAATGTTCCGAAGATATTTATGTTGCTTCCCTACTGCGTTGCATTTTTACTCGGACAGTGCAGAAGTGGTGAATTTATTACGCTTCGAATGTCGATAGGGAAATGTAAACTGTAATTCACGTTGAAGTGCTTTGTGCGACGATATTAAGGAAATAAATATATCTGACTCGGTAAAGAATCGACATGTTCGCAATGTGAAAATTATATGAAGTTATTTCATCAAGAAAAGGGAGAACGAAAGACAAGATGCATTGTCATGGAGGGTATGTGGAAATAAGAAATTAACTTCTCTGAAATATATTTCGAAAGAGTTATTTCGTCAAAAATTTATATCCACGTTTTTAATTTTTTATCAATCAATAAAATTCATAATTTTTCTAATTTTGTTAGTAGTGAGTGTTATTGGCCTTTCACTTTCATGATACTAGAGAAATAATTTAAATAATTCTTTTCTCTGAATAATAAATGATCAGTGAATTCTTGTACACAATAGTTAACAATTTCTAATAACATAAAATTTCATATTTCTAAATAACACTGTTTAAGAGAAAAATGGCTTTTCTATTATAAGAAACTAAACATCATTATTACATACATAAAACTTTATACTTGTATTGCTATTCTAACTAAGGTAGAACAACTAAATTAATCAATTTCTATATTTTAAAGGACGTTCGATGCACACGTAGTCAACTTTTTTCATATACAAATATATACGACTGTTTTATTCGTTTGAAATTATAAATATTAGCGAAGAATCAATATATCTTTATTTCTACTTCCTTCTAGTTTACTTGAAGTTGTTACAGTAGATAAATAATATATTACTGTCAACTTTCGTAAACATTAACATAAGCCGATATGAATTTCAGAAAACATTTATAGATTTCAATTTTGTAGGTATTGACAGTCTCTACTTAAAGGAACAGTAGAATGGATTTTCCATTAAAATTTCAATCTTCCTCGAGTTCCCAATTCAACAATACTATTGATATAGCCAATACAATTTTATTTTAGTTCATATTCTTATTCTAGTAATTGAGTATGAAGTATACAGTGGAACGGACGTACGTACACACAATAATGTATAATAAATTATGTGATATTTCATTTATTTGAAGAATCAATATATCTTCGTTTAGAATATTTGTGTTAGTTCTTGATAGAATTTGTGACTAAGTGATTGAATGTATTTTTAATTAAACACGACGGAAGCACATGCCAATTTAACGGAACATTAAACCGTGACCGCACAAAAATATTCGTTATGATGAAAACAAGGCAGACAAACAACAAGCATTTAATGATAACTTGACGATAACAGACATATTCACTGCAATAATCATTATCCCACATTATCCCGCATACATAGATGACATTCTGATTGCGTACATCGATCACATTTTAGCGAACGTCAACAGTTCTCTAACAATTCGGCAAATTCTTTTATTTGATTTGCTTCCTCAGTAAATAATTATGACAGTTTTAATAGTTTTAACAATTTTCAAAAATTCACGAATGTAATTAAAAAATGCTAAAATTACACTGCAAAGTTTCACGAAATTCTCCTATTCCAGTTATTAGAAAGAAGTTCCCAAAAAGTAGTATTAAAAAGAATGCATATCTATGTTTTTAATGACCCATTTGGATCACAAAGTTAACAGTTTTGAATGCGATCGGTTTCTGAAAGACGCATCACAATTCTGCACATACAATAAATCCAAAAAGTGTTCGACACTAAATTTCCGATTCTCAAAAAAATTGCCAATATTTGAACTATGATAATTTCGTAAAAAAAAAATTACAATAATATAGGACTCATTTTAAAGGTCTACTTTTTTCTAGGATATTTGTGCAGTTTAAATATTGTCAATTTCACTAATTATTTAGTATTGCTTTAAACCACGTGTTGTGAAATTATGAAACTGCATATTTGGACCGTTATCATTTTTAACATTAAATAATAGAACACTCCCGCGAGAAAGCGCAGAGCAATAGTCGCAGAAGCAATAAACATTGTAATCGCAATTAATTTAGTACCGCCATAAAGTTTAATGAATGCGGACGCTGAAGGAACAGAAGCGAATTACCATCTTTCACCGAGCATTAAGTACCCGCAAAGCTGTTGTGTCAACGGGCTATCAAAGGCGTTGTAGTAGGAATCACCCAGGCAAAACTTGATCGAACGTAGACCGAATCGACACTGTCGACTAGACTCCGGCAACGAAACAAGCTACGAACAGCACTATTGTCGACAGAGAAAAGGGATAACACAATATATCTATCGACACGTGGCTTATTCCCTCGGGAAGGCTGGGACTGGGAGAGAGTTCGGTGCACGATAATGGGGATAATAAATGGCCTCGAACCGCCCTTTGTAATTCACCCTTGATCCTTGTTGGATCTGCTCGTCGAAGGACACACATCTAGACGGGACTTCGATGTCCGCATCCGGTAGACCTACTCTTTAATAATGTAGTTTTATTACCATATTATAACGAAATACCACTTGCTGCTTTCAACAACTACAGTCAAGAGAATAATTAGATCAGTGCCCAAACGTTTTATTTAGCATAGACATAAGTTCTTTTCATTCAACTTTACACAATCAATGCAGCTACAGTGGGGGACAAACATATAAAATATAAGAATAAGCTTTTTTAAAATTAAACGAAACAAAATATTTGAATTTTTTTGAGATGTCAGAACAGTTAACAAATTCGGCGAAATTGCGAAGAAAAAAAAATGTTTAACTTTTTTATCTTTGCCTATAACGAAAATTTAAAACATGCTTTTTGTAAATCTAAGTAGGTTATATACATGTACAAAGTTTCATTGAAATCGATTGACGCATAAAAAAGCTATAGTCATTAAAATAAGTAAAAATCTTACAATTTTGCTTAATTATTAATTATTAACAACATATCTTAGAATTATTAAGAATATTGTATTAATATTTAGGTACCCATAGTTACGATAGAATAGTAAAATTACAACAAATACACATGGAATATTTTTGTTCATCCAAAGAAATATCGATGGTATTGTACTGCTTGTGTTAAAAGAATCACGATGTTCCGTCGCAAAAGACCCGTAAAAGTGGGGTTTGCCTTCAGACGATTATTTATAATACGTTCGTGAGTAAGTGACTACCTTCAACGATTAGGCACGGTGCAACATGTGGCGACCGTTCGAGCCATCGCCTATCTTTCGTTTGTTTTCACGAAGGATACTTACGAAGGATCACCCAAACCGAAAAGTACGGATCTGAAGTGTCGATGGTCAGTCTCGTTGAGAGGCCGGTATCAACTTACGCTTTCCAGGGCAAGGCCGACATAGTTCACCTAAACAGGGTGACAAATGATCAAACATGCGCTGATTGGGTAATGCAGCATTCGGCCGAACCAATCTGTGAATTTCCTCTTCCATGAGGAGTCGATTTCACACCGTTGAGTTTGGATATGAGAATTGGATATGGTCCACAAATTTTAGAACGCAGATTTCGTTTTCGATCAACAAAATTAAATATTTCCCCAAAAGATAAGTCAGTCAACCACAACCTCGAAGATTATCTTGTCTTCGCCATTGTACTTATGGTTGCGGTTTATTACCGCATTTACCGTTAGAACCTTTGGTGGTTGCTACAGCAAATACCTAGTAAGTACTAGCAGAATCATTGTTAGTGTTAGTGTGTATATCTTTCTACAAACGACTAGATTGAAAATTTTTATTTAGGGGAGAGATTTGCAGTTTAGCAATAATACATTGGTTTGGACACCGTTTATTTACTTCCTATAAGTCAAAATCAAAAAATTGTAACAATACCTATTGATTTTCAATATATTAGTGACGTCTATGAATATTCAACAATTTTTTAACACCCCGTTCTTCAGAAGAAGACGAGCAACTTTTATGATTATTACTTTTTTCTATCTGCGTCAGTTTTGAAGGTATTTCGTAATATAGGTTTCTCATCTTCAACTTTGGGGGCCATTTTCACCTCGTAAATATGAAAATGGGCAGCTATAAAAAATATGTGTTGAATGTTTTTCAATACTTTACATGTGTACCGAATTTTATTGCAATCGATGACGCTATGATAAATAATTTTCTGAATTCAGACGTTTTCTGATACAATTTTAATTACCTGTAACGAAAATTATCGGTTATTAATTAAAAATAATGAATTACAGTGTTAAAAGAAAGATTGAAGGTTGATTTAAGTGCAATCACGAAAATCAAAAATGTGTAGCCTTTTTTTAATGCTAAAACCACCAGGCGGATCAAAATTCCTTGTTCGTGATTTTTTCTTTTGGAATTATTTAAATTTTAAAAATATTTAATAGACTGTTTAAGATACAAGGAAGAAGTTAAATTCCAAGTTCTACTACTTTCATGTTCTACATATTAAATTGTCGCCTCTTACAATCTTTTGAAGCTTTATGTTTTGCAATATAGACCGTGAAAAATATTTTGATTTTCTACATATTTATAGTAATATGAAAAGTCAAGATTTTTGGGAGAGTGCTTTCTCCCTTACGAAAATTTTTCAGTAGGAAAATAAATTGTACCATTATTAATATGTAATATTTATTTTAGTTACATAATATTATATTAATACATAATATATTAATGCAAAAATAATATTATTTTTAGAATAAAATAATAATAATAATAATATTTGTGCAGAGTATCAAATATTATTAAATTTTCGACATATCAGAAACCTTTTTTGTAAGTGATTTGCACAATAATATGTCGCACAATAGATATCGATGTTGCGCCGAAGAAAATATAATTAATTCTGAATGAATTCTAAAAGATTGATTTAACATCCAGAGCATATACCATGTATTTTTAGTGCAAAAGTACAATGGTAAACGACGTTTATAGTAGTAACAGTGGGACATTTCTTTGACGAACAAAAGCGTGTCCGAGCACGCTGGTAGGAATTCTGCGAGTGTGATTTTGAATTTCGGAAAAGAATTATACGGTAAGAAAATCATTTGGTGCTAGTCCCTTACAGCTCGATGTAAGCTCCAAAGCTTTTGTGTAAATCTGTCTAAATGGAAATCCTCTGTTACGAAGTTTCCTCGCTTTCCTGTACAGCCCTGCCTCCGAATATTTGTCCTACCTACGCTGATGAACGCTGGAAGCGATTTCGCTGGCAAGTTCGACGAAGCGCAGAAAGAGGTTTAGATAATTCCTTGCGAACTTGGCGTGTCGTTCTCTCTAATTCAAAGGCTTAATCCAACGAGTCGCTGTTCCTCCGCTTTTATTCTCATCTGTATCAGCACCGAGGATAGTCGTGCAGGGTGTGCATCAATACTGCTGTAAACAACGACGTTGAACTTCCAATAATTTATTTACAGCGCACAGTTGGTTAGAATCGCAAAAAGCTGAACAAAATTCAGGACTTCGTTAATTATACATTATTCATTATAAATAGGAGGGTTTTAGGGGTTTCTAGGGTCGTAAAATTTTTGGTATTACTTATTTGCTAGAATGAGAAGCTGTATTTATAAAACTACCCTTATAGAGGGTGTTTCAATCTAACCAATTTTAATTTTGCTAGTTGATTTTCAGTGATCGTGCGTTTGACATGCCTAAACGAATATTAAATAAATAAAGACTTAAGAAAAAGATGTAACTTGAAAGAAAGTTAGCATTGATATTGTCATTAAATTATTATTACTTGCATCACACACTCTTCTCGGTGTGGTGATCGGAAAAGATTATATATTTAATAATTATTGTTAAATGAAAAGAACAAAATAATTCTAAAAACACGTATCCCTTATATTGGTCCATAGATTACGTGGACAAAGGTACATAAATATTGATAAACAATTAATAAAAGTTATTGAAAAAATAGGAATTTTTTAAATATTGTTTAAATAAATAATTTTTTCTGTAATCTTTTTATGTTACTGCATTCCTTGATCGAAAACACACAAGTTAAAAAAAATCATTGTTCTGGGCCCTCTAGCCCACGAGACATTTGTTAAAGTAGGGTTTTCACTACCAATTTTGAGGGATATTTTCACCCCCTAGATATGGATCATTGAAAATAAAAAAAATACGTGTGAAATATTTTTCAGCAAACTACATCTTGTATAAATTTCATTAAAATTGGCATGTTACACTTGAGCGATGTCCCTTGTCAGTCCATCTCAATCAAGTATTAGCTTACGAAAAGATCTAGCTTTAACCGATTTCATGACGTGAACCTATTTAATTTGTAATTCGTTAATTTCATTTATTATTAAGATTTTTCATTTTTAATTACTTAATTTCACCTGTTTTATAGAAACGCCTCACTGTGCGATGGCGGATTAGTGTACTCGAAATCGAAAGAAGTGACAATTGCTGACGTAAATTCAACTGTATCAAAAGGAATAAAGGCGGAAAGAAACATGAAAATACAAAGGAAACGCTCGAGTAGAAATAAAACAGTGGAAATGGTAGAAATAAAGGGGAAACGAAGATTAAGAACGGAGAGATGAGATTAGAGCGTTTCAACAAATATAAGATGTGAATTGTAATGAATTATTTAAAATTTTGATGCTATTGTTTCAAACAGGAATTAAGCACATCAAAGAGAACCAAACGGAAATTAAATATATGAAAGCTAGTATTCTAATTAGATGCTAGGTCATCAAGTAATGGAGAAATAAATTATTTGCCTCATGAAATAAATGAATGACAATATTTCACGATATTTTCTTGATATTATAAAATCCTGTATTATGTGTTAAATAAAATCAATAGTAAAGTAAAGAACTTACATTGTTTATATGTATAACAAATATTTCGGTATTATTAAAGAAACGTCATTTCTCAATTACAAGATATACTCATTAAGATTTTGAGATATTTATAATAAAATTATTGGAGAACAAAAATGTTAAATAATATAAATAATATAAGATGATACAAAACATGTGGACAACGCATTGACAAATTCGTTCAAAATTGAGTTTTCAATGACTGTGACTTTATCGTTAATATTTTAAGATAAATTATACAAAAATGTATCTTTAATGTTTAATCGCTTCAAGCATTATTCATAAAATTTAGTCAGTTTTAGCGTAGACCTTTCAAGCTATGAAGCTGTTTTTAATTGTTTGGTTTATAAATATTTTTTTGCATATTGTACTGGCCCTTAACGTTTTTAAAATCAAACAGTTTGTCGAGAGTAACAATGGCGGCAAACAATTTGTCGATAGTAACAATTGATTGGTGGCCCAAGTATGGGAAATTCAAATCCAAGCCGGTGCCAGATAATAAATCGCCATAACAAAGTTTCTGTGCATAGTTGCGATAGTTCATCGATCGTAACCGATCAGCAACGTTCAATGAGATTTCAATTTAGCAGGAATCGTTACCTTACCCGAGGACTTCGTTTCGATAACCTCCAGTCCAGACGGGAGATTATTTCCGTTCTTCAGGAAACTTCGAATCTTAAGATACTGGATTGGCGATCGGTGATTCTATCAGGCATAATCTGTAATATTTTATATTCTCGATCAGATAATCCAGAATATTTCACACTTATTATGTACAACGGTTGAACCTTATGAAATGAACCGACCGATTAATTAATGATGGATAGACTGTTGATTTTCTTCATTTATGAAAAATATGTAGCTACAATTTGATACAACAAATTAAATAGATTTAAATAAATTAAACAGATGATGTAAGGCGTCCTCACTATATTTATAGCTATGGTAAACCTAAATAAATATATAGTCGCATAAATGAAATTGATTTGCAATATTGTTTATTATTTTTTAGGGTAATGTTCTTATTTGAATTATGTGTTTATTAAAATTTTTTAAAAATTGAAATTCCGAGGTACCTGAAGAATGTCTCAGGTGTTCCATAAATTAATGTTAATGACGGGCGCCAACAAACTTTAGCGTTAACGCATAAAACAGACCCCATAATTAAAATAGTTGTTAATATTATAAAGTACAATCACAGTTTTGAATGATTTTCTTCTAACACATTATATACATTGGCGCTGAAAGGTTAAATCTTGCAAAAACAAAGGTAGCAATGTAATGACCTCTTCCTTAAAATTATGAGATTGAAACTATGTACAATATGAATGCAAGGAAATTTTAGTCTCCAACAAAAACAAAACAACATTTAATTATCTTACATAGTTACCAATCTTTGTGTTTCGTGCAGGAAAATTTGAAAAACCAAAACTAAATAAAATATTAATTTTATCACTATTAATTTCAGTAACAGAAAAACGAGCTAAATATAAAAATGTACATTTCACAATTTATTGAACACAAGATTGAAGTTTACCTATATTAGGTCGTAATATCGGTGTGAACCACTACTAATTCAATTACAAAACTTCTTTATTTTTCATTATTTTTTATGGGACTTTTACCAACTTAATTGTGCATTTTTCTGATTAAAATGACACTAAACACGGATATAATTTGAACTGTATTTAGTGGTTTAATTGACGGTATGAAACACAAGAAAATAGTAGCCCCACACGATCTGTGTCACAGCACGGACCCGACGATTGAGCTTACATCAAGACTTTATTGTAATTCGGTTGACTATAAGAAGTTTTTCTTTCATTACAGTCATTTGCAATAAGCCACGAAATTGATAAAATTACAACATACTTCTATTTGCAACCAAACGAATTTATATAATTTGGCGTCTATGTATGTAATGTGCAACATTCGTATAGAATAATCGAAATGCAAGGGGTTGAAAGACTAATTACACTGTCCAACAAAATAAAACCTGTTTCGTGTTTTGCAATACCTGTTGGGTGATTCTTATAGACTTTGTCATTCTAAAACCAAATCCGAAAGCAGAATTGCTCTATCACGCAACGTTTTCGAAAAATATTGGTTTTTGTAAAAATGTTATATTCACATTTCATGTAGAAATGCTTAATAAAGCATGTGAACATAATTCGTATTTTTATAATTTTTTGTAATGATTGGCACCCAAAAAGACAAAAAAATGTAAAAAAGTAAAAAAAATGTATGTAATTAAGCATAGTAAGCAAAGACATACTTGAGTGGTACCAACGTCGACTACGCATAGCGACGGCCCTGGCGGGTCGTGAAAAGGCTGCAATGGCCGCCTGGAGCGAACGCGTCCCGCACAAGTTGTCAATGAATATTTTCTTAACCTTCTCGTATACTAAGGGAACCAAATACTTTTCGTAAATGGTTTCCTTACCAGAAATGTCTGTAGAATGCATTCCTGTATAGTAAATTCCTGCTAGATAAAGGATTTTTCACATAAATACAAAAATAGAGCGTACAAAGTAACCGCGTCGGCACATTTTCAAACATTAACAACCATTTACAACTATTAGGAAGTACATAAAAATATAATTGGCTATATGGATATGTAGAGGAGAGTCCCCTCTATCTCTGGACTCAAACTTGAACTTTCTCGCGTGTTTAGTTTTTGCGTAACACGTCATTTTTTTATCAAAATCATGCATTTTTACAAAAACCAATATTTTTCGAAAACGTTGCGTGATAGAGCAATTCTGCTTTCGAATTTGGTTTTGGAATGACAAAGTCTATAAGAATCACCCAACAGGTATTGCAAAACAATTTTGGTGTTGGACAGTGTTATTATTACTAATCTGAATTTTTGTTCCATTAAATAAATTTCATTCTGTAGTAGGTATCTTTATGATTGTTTGTCGGACTATCTTGGGGTTCAATTTCGAACATATTAAAGCACAGTTGACAACACAATTACCGGCGCGTCGTCGTAAATTGTAAATGAAACGCTTGGAGTTCATCATCGCTCTATAAAATGTCGTATTCTGAAATAGAAGTGGGCGAACAATAAAGCATTGTAAACACGACGACGGGCTGTGCATCCCCGGCTGACAAATGCGCATTGAAACGAATTACCAGTTTTTACGCCGGTGATTCTAGTCTTCTAGGTGTGCGCTAGCGCATCATCTCGCGATGGTAAAAACGGAAGACGAGGAACGATATCGCGGAACGATATAACGACCGTGAGATGAGAAAAGAATCTATTAAAAGGACGATGTCAGCTCCATGCCAACTGTCTCCGCGATCCAGCGAAATATCGTCTCCCCTTTTCTTTTGTCTTGTATGTACATCAGTCGAATCCCCTTTCCAAAATGTTCGATAGCTCGAAAGAGAATGCGTGCGCAGTTACCGATGAATAATGGATCCTCTATTCCGGTCACACCATCCGGGAAGCCGTCAAAGAGGCTACTTCCTCGTTGACGTTCCATAGAAAGTATACTACTTTCAATCGTGGCCTCCTCGAACAATCCTAGACCGAATAATTGATGCTGTTCGACCTGTGCAATTGACTCTTTGCTATCTTTAAAATGTAAATTTAAGTCTTAAAATAAACGAATAGAATATAGTTCGTCTGTTATTGATACTCAAACATCGAATTAAATGTAGACGCGAGATAAATTTTTGCTTTTCTACCATTAAGTACAAAGAATTTTTAATCACTGTAACTGCGACGAAAATAATATAATATGGGGTTAATCCTTAACACTAAAATTACGTGATCCATCAAAATGGCAGGTTCTAGACTTTTTCATTTACGATTATTGAGATTGTAAAGATGCATTTATGGTGAATGATTCAATAAATTTATTTCGTTGGACATAGGTATATTGTGATGAGACTTCATGCATTTTTGATAAAAATGAACAGGTTGTTGGGTTCTTGAAAAGAACTATATCTTTGTATTTAGTCGCGGAAATAAATATACTTTTATTCAGATAAATACAATGCGGTTGCCGGCGGAGTTATCTTTGGGCAACTAATTCCAGGAGTCGAATGGACGTTTTTGTATGTACAAGTGAATGGAAATTGAAATATTCTTGTCTCCGACGCGAGACGTGCAGTTCGCGAGAACGATAGCGATTTCTCGAACGACGTTGTAAGTGACTAGTCTAGCCTAAGTCTCGGTGTAGTCTCGGTGAGATCTCAAGTCTATCTGCTGCGTCTCGGAGAGAGCTCGAGTCTATCTGCTGCCCCGAGGTCCGCTGTTCTTTCTCGTCGCCTCGGTGGTGACGCTATTTTTTGGCCATGGGCCTGTTTTCGGGGGAAGAATCCGCCCTACTCGTTAATTTGACTTGAGGGCGGAGGATCTTCTGAAACGCGCTCGAAAGTTGCGCTCCTCGCAGCTGTGAAACAGCTAGCTATCTCGTATGACAATTTATAAGATTCCCGAAAACACGAAAACCGACACGGACCGGGTAGGAAATTTCGTTGTCACGGGTGGCCGATGATTTTACAGCGATGTAAAATCCGAAGCGGAGGACCCGGAACAATTCGATTTTAACGCGGAATCGTACAAGGTTAAGTACACAACTAAAAGACCAGAAAAATTTAAGGATATTGTTATATTATTTTTGAATGTTTAAAACGATGAAGAGAGAAAATCCATTTTCATTTAATTTCAATTTCTTACAATTGACTTGGACAATTTTTCTCTTGCATGACGATCCACAGTCCAATTATAGACCTAATAAAAATCGCTGAATCATTTTTGCTATTTTTAAGAAGTAATCTCTACTGGTCACGATTCGTGGTTCACTCGGTATAATATCTGCACATGTTTATTGACTTCATCTTGTGAGGAATCGAGTCCTCTCTTCGGAGAGGATGTCGACTTCGACTATATGAACTCGTCAATGCAGCCTTCGATCTCTTTCCCTATTTTGAAGCGCGTATCAGCCAGATGATGTTCAAGACGACCGGAATTCAAGATAATCCGATAAAGCTAGATTCGGTGAATAAGCTGCAAGAGGAGGGAAACTTCTGAACCGAAGATATAAATATGCGGTTTATCGTGTACTGTCCTAACAAGTAGTATCACATTTTTAAAGCAGACTATTCAATGTTGAAGAATGCAAATACGTTGACTACCGTGTCACCGATGCATAAGAAGTGTAATTATTTGTCCAGATTTAAAAAAGAGTTTCTGCGCTAATACATTCAGTGTACCAAATTTGAAAAGTGTTGAGTATCATAAATGTTAACTTCTCAATTCTTATGCCATTAAAAAAATTACGTTACTTCGATTTTATAAAATTTTTTAGATTTCTGTGTCGACAGTCAATGAATTGAGTAATAAGAATTGGAGAATTTGTTCGAACTTGTGCCGTAATAATGCCTGGTATGATCAAACGTTACGTTTGCTTGGTCTTTGATTAGTTATTAGAACTTTCTTTAATCATATATGGGTAAAGTGATTTTCCTATCAAATATGAAAATAGCATGATATAAAAAGATTGCAAGAGTAATAATTGCTGTAAGAAATCTTGTTTTCTCTATTTTTATATTATTAAATAAATTATTCTGATTTTCTGTGACTTTTATGAGCACTCATGGACAACGTGTCAAATATCTACGTTTCAGGCACAGAAAGAGAAAACAATGGTTTCACCGACAAAATTCATTCCGACGGTTACTAAGTCTTCTTCGACGAGATTTGTGACACGGAAACTTGTTGAACTGTCATCTTGAACACGGCGGTGACATCGTGAGCAGATTTTGTCAAGTTAAATTGCGATCGCTGAGGTCTGCTGTTCACGCCCACTACACAAACTGCCGTGTCATAAAACAACGCTGAAATGATCGTAGCGGCTTTGCAAGATGCATGCGCAGTAGTCCGAAATTTCGGACGTCTTATCCGCATTCACTACCCTGTCTTACAGCTATAGTCCGGCGATCTCAAATCACAAACATTGCCGATTTATCGAACTCTTCGCCGTCTTTTAAACATTCTAGCAAAGGAACACAATCGAATTATACAATAAAATTTAAAGAATCTTATTGTGAAATTAGTTCTTCGAAAAATATTCGACACATAATTTTTAATCGGTCACTATTCCCGTTAAAGGGTTGAGAACAGCCGTTATTGTTGAGGACTAAAAACAAAGAGACATTTCGGAAACTAGAACGTGTAGGGCAGTATAATATTTTTAAATTGTCTTTTCAGTTAGAAAATTGAAGTCACATAAGAAAAATTTTTAAAAATTATTTAAACAGTGTATTGTAAACTCAAATGTTGAACCTCTAAGTTTGGAAGTTATTTTCATCCCTTCAACACGAACGATGGTTAATATAAAATAATACTCACTTGGCGATGATTGCATACTACATAATTAGATATGAACCAAATGAAATAATGGATATTGTAAAAATATTGCTTCTTAAAATTTCCTGCACCTGTTACCAAATACGAAACTGTGTATACGACAATACACGTTTTATGATTGATCGAATTGTAGTAGTACCATATTGTGGACAGATTCATTGATCGTCAGCTCTTTAATTTTAGTCCTTCATTACCGACCATCGTTGATTCTAAACAAGTTTTGTGAACAAGTTTTATTATAAGTCGTTAATACCCATTTTAAACTATTTTGAATATATTTTTTCATCGAAGCATTAAATAAAGAGTTATTGTGATTTGGTTTGAATGTCTTTGTACCAATAACGAATGAACAAAGAAGACTATTTCTTTAAGAAAAATGTGAGCTTCCATTTGGTGTAAACAGGAGGTAGCTTGAAGTAATAAGTATTGTGTTATCGCAACAGATAGCATCGCGTGTTTTATACATTTGGTACAATAAAGAGATAGCTCCTAGTAGTACCTCTTCCATTATTACTTCTAAATGTATTATTTGTAGAGAAAGTGAGTGGATAAATCACAAAACAATGAAAATATTTAACGTATTTAAAAGTACTATATTATTTACAACCCATCAATATTATAAAGAAAGAAACAAATAAATGTAGCCTCCGTACCTTGTCATTAATTCAGACTATTCTTATTCTCCATTAAACTCTGCAGTTTAATTATTATTTGTTACAGTAATGATTACAATATAGCATGTAATTTTACGCTTTTTAAATTTCTTTGTGTTGAGATCTCTGAAAATTGGGTACGAACTTATAAGAATTTATACGAACTTAAGTCATTCAATATATCACGTACTAGGTGTTTCAAAATTATATGTCGCGACCACTATCGCGTGATTCTGCACGCAAATGGACAAATGAAGATCTGTTAAGGAAATGGACCGCAAAATTGACCTTAACCATTTTTTCAAGGTCAAACATTTTTTGATTGCATCCTACAGTATTAATCGCAAAGAACAAAAGTCTCGAAGGAATTCTGGGTCTCCTGTCAACCGTTCTCTTAAAAAACAACTTTAAAGTTTCGTAAACTATTCTACAGTGTTTCGTTTGTCTGAAAACGAAAATATCTCGTGACGCACTAAAGTTACGGAAAAAATTTCTGTACAAAAATTGTTCGGTATGAAGGGAACAATCATATGGTGTAATTTTTTCAGGATCAGAATAGTGGGGAGGGGAATTTCAGTCAAATTAATTTTTTTAAATGGAACCATATATTTTTTTTGGCCATAATACGACAGCCTTTTCCAAGACGGATTCAACGACATATCACATTACGTTTTTACTTTACAAAACATTAGAATGTATATTATAAAGTTGTAACTTCTTAAGTAGACAATGGTAGCATCTGGTTGCCGGCTATTAGCTGGAGGCTGTAAACAAAGATCGACATGTCTCCTTAAGCTTCTTAAGTTATCGAAATAAATAAACGTAAAATTTATAATTCATATCCTTGTCCGCCTGTTAAAGGCATGTTCTGGAATTAAATAACTTCGAAAGTACCAAGCAGAGCTCAACGAAATTATTAGTCTCTAGTATTGCACTGTCTCAACTAAAATAAATGAAACTCGAACAAAATAAGTCAATTCTTCAAAGCAAATGATACGAAGGTCGATCTCTGTTTAGTGTGCAGCTAATAGCCGGCAACCAGATACTACCATTGCTTACTTAAGAAGTTACAATATAATTTCTAATGTTTTGTAAGAGTAAGTAATATAATGTGATATGTCGTTGAATTCGTCTCGGAAAATTCTATCGTGTTACGAGAAAAAAAAATATATGGTTCCATTGTAAAAAAATTAATTTGACTTTGAAATTTCCCTCCCCACCAATCGAGTCCTACAAGAAATTACACCATATGATTGTTCCCTTCGTACCGAACAATTTTTGTAAACTTTGTTTTGTATCTTCAGTGCGTCACTAGATATTTCCGTTTTCAGATAAACGAAACACCCTGTATATTCTATACATCTACAGGGTGTCCCAAAATGGTATAAACGTGGAGGGATTGAGAATTAGAACATCGTATAGCTTAAATAAAAAACCGAGAGAAACAGCTCGGCAGGAAACGTATTAAATTTTATAAACTATGAAGTTATCATGTTAGTCTCTTTATCGCGGAGGTCCTACGAAGAATATCGCTGGCGCATCACGTGCAACCACCACAAAATCCTGACTGATGGAAAGATCAGCCACAGGCCGTAATATAGGGCACTTTATAATTGCTCCATCATCCCCACAATATCATGGGGATAACGGGAAGGAGGGATAATGGTGAACGAGTGACTGTAAATGCTTCGAGGTACCTTAATGCGACGATTTTAAACGAATCTATCGGGATGCAAGGTCGATTACCCGTCGAGACAGTATTGAGCGATACGCTGTTGCGTTCCGAGAGACAGCCGCCATTCTTCGAGCAGTTATTATGCCGAAAAACCGGCATACTGTTCTAAAATCGATACGTCCGAGCGAAGATTAATTAACGTGTACATTGTTCTCAGCGTGCTGTTAGCTACTTGACGAGTTGCAAACGATATCGTCGTAATCCGAGACTCCTGCGACACACCTTTGCTGACATGATTGACTGGTTGAACGAACCTGATAGAGATTGGTCCGGGTGGAATAGATGTTCTCCACGTTTGAAAAAAATGTCAATGATTAGGCTTAATTTTATCTTTTTGGTACTTCTGTTCTCAAAATGTACAAGGTGTAAAAAAATTATACGTCGCGACTATCATAGCGTGCTTCGACAACCTCGGTTTGGAGAAGTTGGTGTAAGAAAGCTACCGCAAAATTAATTTCAAGGTCAAAAGCCTTTTTTTATTACGTTTTATTCACAAGGATAGAAAGTGCAAAAGAAACCATGGGTCGAAACTCAACCGCTCTCTTAAAAAATTATTATCAAGATTTTTCATTAGCAAACTGATTTTATTTATATTATATCTATTATATCTTCACCAATAGGACGCTATGTATATAAACTCCATCTGACTGAGAAATGAAAATATAATATAAATAAAATCAGTTTGATAATGAAAAAAACTTTCCATAATTATATAAGAGAACGATCGAGTTTTTACCGGTGGTTCCTTTTGCACCTTTTTATCCTTGTGATGAATAGACCTTTTCACCTAGATAGTGTCAAATTTTATGCATTTATGACAAAAATTGGCAAATGAGATAGAATGCAGTAAAATCATTTATTAGAACTATTAAAAGGCGAAATAAATTTTTATTTTACTTTTGGTTGATGTAATTGATGCAGAAAATTGTTAATTCGCATCAAATTTCACAGTGCACTTATATTTTTAAAAACACCTTGAGCAGTATCATTTGAAACAACTTTTAACACCAACCGTATTGGTATATATCGTTTTATAAAAATTACAAAACCGAATTTATTTAGATTTCTGGCAAATTTTTGTAACAATATATACTCGAATGAAGAAATTTGTTTCAAAATTAGAAACATAAACAATAACGCAGTGTTTACTCTATACAGGGTGTTAAAAAAAAAGCATTCAATATTTATATGGTATATAGGATACACTGTACTGAGTAAAAAAGCTTTAGTAAACATAGGTCGAAAGGTCAACCGTTTCTGAGATATAGACATTTTTTATAGAAAATTTTCCACGTTTTATAATTTTCCGCTACAGAACTGACTGATTCCGGATGAAATCTACTATCGGCACTTGAAGGAGGACATTCAGAACGCGGTTTGTAAATACTGAAGTAAGCATCGCATGCGATGGAAGTAAGTTGATCATAATGCTAGCAAACAATAATGTTTATATCTCAGAAACGGTTGACCTTTCGACCTGTGTTTACTAAAGCTTTTTTACTCAGCACAGTGTATCCTATATACCATATAAATATTGAATGCTTTTTTTGCACACCCTGTATATGTCCCAAATGCCTAGTCGATAAAAGTCGCAGAACTATCCCCACTCCCGCAGTATATACCCTGTGAGGGGCCATGGACCGAGGTTTCTAGAGCTTCGCTGTCCTTTTTTGCGTTCGGCGTGAATCAAAGAACAGTATCTCCTGACCGATATATGTCACTGACTAGATGCGTATTGTGGACATATATCAAGTAAGCACTGTATTTAATTTTTAGTTATTTATTTAATAATTGCCATTGAAAGAACCCTTGTAATTTCAATAATTGTGAAGTAAAAAATGTGAACCCGGTCGTGGTACGATTAGTGTTAATAATGATAGCATCGTCTTTCGGATTTGCATAAAAGTGTTATGTTTCTCGAACAGAAGATTGTGATGAAATAAAACAATTAGCGGTAACGGAATACCGAAGATGAATCGATAAGGGAACGGGGGATAACCGAGCAAAATGGAAAAAAGAGAAATAGAAGGAGAAACTGAACATAATTCAGTTTTACGAGCAACATTGCACCTTCGTCTTCGTGTTATTTATATAAAAGCAGCATGGATACTCGCGGTCGCGTACAGAATCCATCGCTCTATTTATTGCTGTTACGCTCGTTGTTGCCACGCTCTCGTTGAATTTCTTATTTTCTTCTTTTGCCCGTCCCTTTTTATTCTCCGTATACCCCGATCGTTTTTCCAGGCCCCCTATTTCGTTTCGTCTCCGGTCGAGTCGCGGACACCTTGGCAAAGAATTATTTATTGGCCAAGTTTCTCAGCGGGTAACTTATGTTACCACAATCGAGCTGCGTCCGCGGAACGACCAACGGAGGAAATATAAATCTTTGAACGGGGGCCGAAGTCGAATGCTTACAAAGGGCGTCGAAATGTTCGTAATAACGAACGGTGACCGGCCAGGAGTCATCCTTTTATTTATGATATTCGAGGTTTCAACAGAAACAATACACCTCTAAAAATTCAATACGTAGAAATAGGAAATATCACCCACATTTAGGCGACGGAATTATTTTCCCAGATTAAAAAATTCATTTCTACGTTGATAAAGTGTGATCAATTTGTTCATGCTCTGTGAAAGGTAAGAGAATTGGAAAGGTGATTAACACCGTGAATCTTAACTTATCAGTTATTGTTCTATTAAATTGCTTCGATTATACCCATTTTTATAGTTGCTTGGTCGTCGTTTAATGCGTTAAAATGCACTTGGTCTCTCTAAACATTTTGAAGAAAAACATCTTGTAAGTGAAACTAAATACAGTAAAGTCTTGATCTAAGCCGAACGGAGCTACACGATCTTAATCAGTTCGCCTCTCCTCTCCATTGGGGGGCATACCCCGCGAGGGACCAAGAAGCTCGAGCTGCCTCAGCTGCCGAGCAGTGCAAAGTGTAAACATGCCGCGTAATCCGATACTGGGTCGGGTATATCGGCGCGAACCACTACTAATCCAATTACAAAACTTCTTTATTTTTCATTATTTTTTATGGGATTTTTAGCAACTTATTTGTGGCATTTTTCTGATTAAAATGACACTAAATACGGATATAATTTCAACTGTATTTAGTGGTTTAATTGACGGTATGTAGTGCACCTTCGATCGCCTGGCCCGTGTTTACAAGCGCTGTTCCTTTCTACGTTTAGCGTGGTCGACGCGGTCACAAGAAAATGGTAGCCCTACACGATCTATGTCAAAGCACGGACCCGAGGATTGGGCTTAGGTCAAGACTTTACGGTATATTTTAATAATCTCATTGTAACTTGGACTTAATATTACACTGCCTGATGAAATTATTAGAGTCATTTGTAAACATTGACGAGCTTACATTAAAACATTAAGCGAGCTTACATTTTTATTTGAAAGTCGAAATACAATGAATTCTTGTTATTTTGTAAAGTGTCCTATGAAATATTAAATTGCAAATATATATTTAACAACACCGTAAGCAATATTATATTAATATTAATATTTTTTGTACTATGGCTCTAATAATTTCATCACCCACTGTACATTCTACAATAATATTAATTCTAATTTTACGAATGGATCGTGCGAAATCTCAGTTGAGCAATAACACAAATACAATTCTTAACCTATACATAAAAAATAAGATGAAAAACAGAATCTTTTTATACTATGTTTTTTCTATTCCTTTGGAATATTTAAAACATATATGTATGTGCATTTAAGCAACACTTAAACTGTACAGTTTATATATCCAACATATATTGATTATTCCTATGTGTATTAATGGTTGTAAACAGAAGCACTTGTGCGGTATTATTGGTTTTCCACAATGATTTCATATAATCTGATAGGATATCCTAATAGAATGTAATAGGATCAATGGGAAATGCATATTCCTATGAAATCGTAAATGTCGTCTTAGAAGGGTAACTAGATAGAAGTATGTAACTGTTAATTGTATCGGAAAATTCTATCCACTTTCGAAAGCTATATTTCTGTACAATATACAACCATAAACTAAAAAATGCAGCATTCCGACGCATAATATTCTGGCAACTTGTGAATAGTGGCATTACTTCACCGGTGTAGAATTTCTATGACTTTCTGTTAAAGAACTCAAAACTTTTCCTACAATCCAATGCCATAAGCTTTACATTTTCCTCGGGTTGAGCTGAATTTTAAACAAGGATTTTCCCTATTTATATACTCGCCACTGAAAGCATGTAAAAAATATGTACCAATATACAGGGTGTCAAATATTTCTAGTAATTTCAATAAAAGTTTTCGATTCCTGTGTCTCTAAATTATTGTGTTTTTACATGATCGTACATATTTATATTTTTAAAAAACGTTTGTTTCGAAGTCATGTTTTTGAAGATTTCCAGATTATTGCTTTTTACTTTAAATTTAACTATACACTTTTACTCGGAGCACGATGCAATCGTTTTTGGATTAAATCGTTTTTGGATTAAATCGTTTTTGGATCATTCAAAAGAAGGGAAAAATTTGAGAAAATGAAAATAAATGGGAGACCTTGCATATAAACTGGCAACATGTTACAACGCAACATTTTGATAACATTTGTTGGATCAGTTGAAATAACTGATAAATTTGGGAATATTAAAATTTTGCGACCCTATATGTAAACGTTAATATCTTGTTAAGAGGTCAATATCGTGCATTTTCGCATTAATGCAATTTTCGTATTAAGGAGAATGCACTGAGCTCACGTTAACACCATATTAAGTCCTGCTTGGATAATTCAAAGCAATGCTTATTAATTACTGCGCATACGTTGAAACACGTTTGAATAGTGCCAGTGGAATGTGCTTCAACACTACACGCATTAAGTCGTAATACCTGCACGAGAATGCACCGATAATTAGATTTCAATTTCCTTCGCATGGAAGAAAGCTCGCGGGAACTACATCTTTAACGCTGCAACTACTACACACTCGAAATAACAGGTTCGTAATTTGTTACAAGCACGCCGTAATAGACGTAATATCTCGTAATTATACTACGGATTGAAATTCAGTTAAATCAAGTTAAGTCAAATAAGAATTTCTATTAAGTTAAGTACAGATTTAATGACCATATTTAATTAGCAAAAATGTCTGTTGGAATATAATAATTTCTATACTATTTCCATTTTGTTCAACAATACATAGAAACAGGACTTTGCACATACGTTCACAGATACCTTATGGAAAGTAGTAGGTGTATGCAAAAATTTTAATCTTTTTTTTTGTTTTACTTGTCAACCATAAAAAAGGTTATATGAACCATACAGAAACACAAAACGACGTGAAAATATTTCAATTTACAATCATTTTAGTAGGAAGCTGAAAAATCATTTGTTCATAATTATAATGTTTCTATACTGTATTTGAAAACAGTACATCTTTAGAAATAACAGCAGTAAGATATTCAAGGTGATCAGAATTATTGCTCCACCCTGTATATATAATTTTATTTCTTCATTTTAAATATACTTCCAAATATTTCTTCCCAAGACCATATTTATGATTTTGACCCAATATTTTTGAACAGGTGTAGTGTAATCCGTGAAAGATAATATTAATTTTGAATATCGTTGTTTAATACATACCTAGGTATAAGAGTATAAAGCTTCTCCACTCGTTCTACTTGCGACCGTCGGAAATACCTTAAATCTCATACGAGATTTTCAAGAGAGCGTATATTGTAATCTCTAGTTATACGGAAAGTAGGTAGACGTTAGCGGACATTCCGGGATATCCTTGGACAGCCAGGGAGAGTTTACATCATATTAGAAGATTTGAGAAGGTTTTAAAACAGTTCTCGGAACTCTTGCGGAGTCTGACGGAGTTATATACATATAATGGCTCGAAAAATCTCCAGATACCTCGTCGAGAAATCTTATCGACTCCGACGAAAAAAAATATCCCACAGGTAGCATCAATTCTATGGTGGTCTATCGAAAAGCTAATGGTTTTAGAGAATTTAGCTGAACTACAGTGGCTGATAAAAACACGTGATTGCTGTCTCAAAGAACATTAAAAATGTAACTAAGTCTATATCTCCGAAAATACTTTAAACTATTTTTTTTTTACGAAGTAAACGTTGATCGAGAATTTGAAAGAAAGAATTTTTAAATTAATTCATGTTGCTACACGTCATTCCCTTTTAATACTTCAACTAAACACTGTCTTATATTTAACCCTCGGACTCCTGCGAGTTGTAGGCCTATGCCGGGGTCATTTCTGACCCACGCCGATATTTCACTACAGTTTTCTTTCGATATAAGGCGATGGCTCGGAATCGGCTTTCGTCGTATTGCGGATGACGAAAAAGAAAGGAGGGGGGGGGGGTAGCGATTTTCTCATTTCGAAATAAAAAGCGTCGTCTTATATCGGAATGAAATTGTATTGTACATATTGACGATCGCTCGAGCTTATCCCCACCGCGACGGGTCACCAAAGACTCGGGCATTCTGGAAATTTCAGCATATTATCTTACCAAAACTATATATTTTTCAATAGTAGCCTGCATGAAGACAGACACTTATGTTGGAATTATTGTTCTTCTTAGTAATCCAATATTACATTTATGATAGGAATCCATTTAATTTTAATAGATTATCTGATACTGCGAAGAAGTATGGAATTATAGAAATTTCGTGTACTCTTTTTCTTCATTTTCTTATATCTCTTGCTACCCCTCTGTAGCTATCTAGTCATTTTCCGGGTAATTATTCTTAACTCCTCTACTTATTTCGTTTTTTTTTTGCTTTAATTTCCGGACGACAGGCCGTTTAACACAGCATAATTTCACATACAAAACCATTGTACCAGTTTAACGATAGCTTTATATACATGTTGTAACCTTTTTATATGTACATAAATTACGGTAAGAATCCTTGAAATAAAACCCAAGAAATAAATAATAAGCTGTTTGCATTCGAAGCTATTTTGACTCCAGAATCTCGTTACACAGGAAATTGTTACAAACAAAATAAATGAAATCGAGAGCATTTCCATGTACAACATTTTTAGCAATTTATATATTTTTTATTTATAAATTTTCATTAAAAGGCCAAAAAATTTTTGGAAAACAACTTTTACATAATTCCGACCAAACGCAATTTCAAACCTTATATGGCTTAAAGCAATAAATAAATAAATAAATAATAATAATAATAGGTTGGCAGAAAATCTGGTCGTTTGGTCCATTTATAAAAAAGTAATTCTGCTTATAGAGTATGCCATCAATTATAAGAATGCCTGCAGGTACCCGGCGAGATATTGACATAAGTGTTAATTGGAATAGTTAAGTATGAAAGGGTGCAGCTGGATAAGGAGGTCAAAAGTGCCCCCAAACCAAATTGAATTTGCAATAGGCCATTCAATAGTTTATCGAAAGAAAATATTTTGTACCAATTTTCATCCCTATATGTCGACATGGGTCGTAGTAATGGGATGACAAAGAATATCAGTTTTTTCCGTAATTGTTTTTTTGTAGAAGCGTAGAGGCATACGAAGGTCAACGCCGTTTTTTAAATTATAATGATATACTTTTCTATGTATTATCTAATAAGGCGTTTTAAGACGCGAACAGTGACCTACGACTCAAGGGCATTCAAGATCGTTGAAGGTCAACTGCGATGGCAAATATTCTACTCTAGATGCCACCGAACTTGTTCTAGAAAACAGTGAAAAATTTTTGTATAAAATGTCGTTGGAAAGGGAGGGCTGCAATCTTCACATCTGTTGAAGATTCATTCACAAAACAATTTTTTAATATTTTCACAGAGATTTCAATTCGTAATAGTTTTGTGGATAATGGATCTTCAGTTACTCGTCCGCTAACATCATGTAAAAATGTCTAAGAGGAATATGAATAATGGTGTGTGAAAGTAGAATCTTCGAGCTTCGAAACGAGTCCAAGTTTATTACTGTACGATTGTTTTTTACGAAATTACAACAGGTTCAATATCGTCAATTCCTCGAGAATTAGAAATTTTATGTTCAAATACTTTTTGGATCCACTTACTTCACGAAACATCAGTGAATATTGTTAGCACGGAAAATTTTCAAAGAAGGAAACGATAAAATTTTAACTAAATTTGTAAGAACACTTTTTATGTGAGGACTAAATTTAGGTGAAAAGTTTTCTCACTGCAGAGATCTTTTCTAACTAAGAGATCTTGTCGAATGCTAATAACGTTTGAAACGAAATACTTTTATTTTCACTTAAACTTTTCTTTGGATTGTACAAAGTTTGCTGTACGTGAACCCAGCGAAATGGTAGTTTTATGTTGCTCAAATAAAACGTTATCTTATACTCGAGTCGACAGGTTTAATTGTGCAATATATTATTGCAATAGATAACACACATTAGTCCGAGTCCGTAAATGTATTGTAGTATATTCTATACAAAGTATGTATATTCTATATAATGTTACCTTGTCGGTATAAATGTATTTTATACAGTCCAATGCATCTCTAATTATAACCAAAAATACTGACAATATAAAAAAATTATTGACAATATCGACATACGGTAAAACGGTTAAACTTTACCTCAGGAAACCAGAAATTTTTTACTTTTTTTATGTAATCCTGTAGATTTTAGTGAGAAAATTCACGTTTCGCCAATGTCGACATGTCAATGGCTTGAACATAAAAGTATACTTAAGTTAATAAGAAAATATTTATTCTGTCATTTCATTACAAGCTGTTTCTAGATAACAACATTTAGGTACTTATAGAATTATTACAAACAATATTGGGTACAACGTTTCTTGCTACTTTCTCAATGAATTCATATAAAAATGTTAGAACCTTTACCGAATCAATAGTTTCAAGAGTTTAGAATGAAATGGTTTCTTCCAAAACAGTACACTAGCGACAGTACTTTCATAATTGAACAAAAAGTGGTGAAACAATTTTTTCCGGAAAATTGTGTTTAAAAAATTAGAGACATGTGAATTATGAATTTTCGAGGTTTTAACTTCTTTCGAATTGAAGAAATTACTTCGTCAGAGTCACCGAGCATCTTAGACGCTAAATCAAGGATGGCACATAACCTCAGGAATATCGTTAAAGTGGATTTCATGGTGAAATCAATAGGGAATGGACGCTGTTGGGCAGGAACGCTGATAGCTATTGGGGAGGAAGGCCGAACTCCGTCGAGCATCATTACCTGCCATTAGTTCATTGATTCACGGTGAAGTTTTCGCATAGTTGTTGAGTTTCAATGATCATCTAATCTGCCAGTTTGTATACTGTTTTCTTTTTATCACTGTGCAAATAATGCTGACGCCTAAACGGATGCTGTAATTTGCCAACAATTTCCATTTTACAATAATCGTATGAATATCTATATAATCGTCGCTCTATTATTATTTTACATTAGAAACGTGCTCCAATTAATATATGTTACGCACGCGTAAAAAAATGTTCAGGGTTTAAATTTTCACTCAGGATCTTACTGCTGTATAATTAAAATTATGACCATTGAGATGTACAACAGTTTCTGAAATAATACATTTATTGTCACTTCCTTAGAGTACGTAACATAATTTCGAAAGGGGTAATTAAATATTATTTTAACACGAAAATTTATCATACAGTACAACCACGGTTAACCTCTATAAAATTACAATTTTGTTAATTTCCTACCGCCCCACCTTGAAAGCTTTTGTAAATTGAAAAAACTAATTTTATCTCTAAATATTTCTCACAAAATTGATCTGTATGAATACAAATTTTGTTACTGTTATTTCTCGAAATCAAGGTGACAGGTATTTACATAGTTATAAAATTTTTAAGTTGGTGTGAAAATAGTAGCCGTTTTTGAACGATAACTTTGAAAAGCTATAAATCGACTCAAGCTTAACATTATTAAACGTTAGAACAGTTATTTTAAAGCAAATGGATTAAGGAAAAAATAAGGTATAAAATTATGTATAGCAAGCAATAAGATTTATTAGAAAAATTTGTGTATTAATACATGTAGAAATCTTAAAATCAAATGAAATTACATTAAACTCTAGTAAATTTTTTAGACATTTTTCTAGTAAATACTATTAAATATTTTCTCAATATATGAAAAAAAAATCAATGTTAAACATTATAACAAATAATTCTGAAACGCCTGTATGCTCGATCTGAAATATGAATATGAATAATTTTGAAATGCCTAGTCTTTCATATTTTCTCTTACCTGACAATGAAAATGAAACTTCCGCTTTAAATGAGGAGCGGAGTGGAAGAAAATCTAAAATGAAAATTTGAAGATCCAACTGACGTAGGCACACGTCAATGTGTCAGAAAACTTGCAGGAAACCCCAATGGAGGAGTCACGGTAATTTCTAAAGACTTCAAACATTCCAGCAGAGCTAAAGAATAAGATAAAAAAACAAGGTTTTTAAATAATAATGCAAACTCGATGTACGTCAACGAAAATGGCAAAATTTGTAATAAGACTGTTTTTAAAATTATTGAACATTCTAATAGTTTCTTGTGTTCGTCGAATCTGTACAATACAAATTACTTTTCACACTAATTATATGGATTGACAACTTGCTGTCAATTTATTTCTAGATTCGAGGAACGGGCGAGAAAAGCAAGTATCCAGATTAAAAATAGATTCGAAACAAACATGGCAAAATGAACGAGTAGTAATATAAAAAATATAATAAAATATATGTAGTGATAAAAGAATGTCATAATTAAAGATCCAAAGAAGTGTAATATCACACGTTAAGTATTTGTAAAAACTCAAAAATCTTTGATGCAAAAGCATGAAAATGCAATTATTATTATAGCATCAATAAAAAATGCTTTTTATTATTTACCAAACACGTTTATATTGAAAGGGAATATTATTTCGATTCAAACGACGTGTAGTTAATTTAGAAGTTTGTTTTATTTACAATCTAGTAAATTATGAAAACCTTTCTCTTCCATTCTGTTCATTCACATATAATTGTTCCACCAAAGAATACAGTCAAGTAAAAGCTTACTTTTAATGCATATTTCACAACAATTTAAATAATGTATTGACTTCATAAAATTACAAAAAGGGTATGGCTGAAAAACAATTATGTGCCATAATAATACTTACTATAAAATGTTAAAGTATTGATATATGATTTAAATTGGTGTACTATATTACATTCATTCAATTCTTTTTTAATTTGTTCTTCATGTTGACCAGTTTGTATCGCCGTGATTAAAAATTTTTGAAAACGTGTCATTGCAATTTATTGTAACTGACGTATTGCATCAATTTTGTATACGAATGATACTGGATTTTAGGAACTAACAATTATACTATTCAATGATAAGTGGTAATACATAAATTACAAAAAAATATGGTTAGTCGAATGTAACCAAAACGATATTTTCGCTGTCTGTAACTATTATGTACGATTGAAATACAATTATCCTCTCTGATAACTGTTAGGAAAAGTCGAAATTAATTTCTGTCATCAATAACAGTTATCAGCAGTGAAAAAAATTTTCTGTAACTAATAATTATTGTTTGTAATTAAAGACATTTTAGTCTAAAAAGTAATTGTTATTCTCTCACTCTTTTTCATTTTAGGCTCTGTTACTGTTTCTACGCTTTATTTGACAGAAACTAAAACAAAATAGCTTCTTCTTTCATTCACTAAAAAATGTCTTCCCAAAATGAAAATGAAAATGAAAATAATACCAAATATGATATAATTCCGATGATATTTGAAAGTTTCGGACGCAAAGAAGGACAGGATATAAGAAAGAAAGAGACGCGGAGGGTCACGGTTGCCGCATAGTTCAAAGACCCGCGTCAGCTCAGACCTTTAAATAAAAAATTAAACTTTATTATTATTTATTATATTTTTATGAGACTCTCACCAATATATTTTTTAAATTTTTCCGATCGAAATGATACCAAACACGGTATAATTCGGATCATATTTACACTAATTTTCCGTTAATATAATTGTAATAGGAAGTAACTTTCATCGTTCATTACGCAAGTAAATATCATGGGAATTATATCATATTTAGTATCATTTTCATTGGAAAAATAAAAAATATCTCATAAAAAGATAATCAAAAGTAAAGAAGTTTTTGTAATGGATTAGTAGTGGTCTTCTGGTCTCACACCGATATATCCGATCCGTATTCGTCGGCGACCGAGGCCTCTCGAGATTTGCAGCCCCTCACAGGGTGTACCCCGCGGTAGTGAGGATAGTTCTGGGACGATTATAGACTATTTGGGACATTTATCGAGTAGAGACTGTATACACATTTCCCCGTATTCTAAAAATTTACATTAGTTATAACCAGCTATAACTAGACTGTGGGCCTTTATGCATTGACAAAAATGTGTAGGTGAAATTTGAAAGAGTAAAAACATCAAAAGAATTTGAAAGTATGGTTACATTATTTTGGGCACCTTGCAATTATTAAGAGAAGAAATATATTTAGATGTATCCTCTAATTGTAGCAATTAACACCAAATTTTTATTTTGCATAAACATCCGCAGACTGGTTATAACCGGATGTGATCCCTGGTAATAACAGTAACAGTGAAGTCGTGACTTAATCAAGAAAAAGAAGCAATTCGTCCTTCCGTTTGTAAATATCGTACGCTCGAAATTCTTGATTTTCTCTATTAAAGGAACAATGAAGACAATATCAAGAGGAACGTTCCCATGGGGGATCCAAAACGGAAAGGAAGAACATGCGGTGCTTTTCTCGAGTCTCGGAGTACTGCAACGGCGCGGCAGTCGTCGCTCATCGACCGCTTCCGTTTCGGAATATAATGCAAGCCGCGTACTCCCCGGAAAATGAGCGGGGCTGTTTTGTTCTCTGATTGGAAAACTACGAATTGCTTCCTGCCGGCGATAGATCCCCGAGACACAGCTGAAACGAGGACAGAAACCGGTTCTAAGAACGAATCGAGGAGCGAAGTCGGAAACCGATATATTTTTGATTTACAGTCAATATTCGTGTCTATTGGAATTAGTGACAGCTTGGAATCAATCTTGCCGAAACCCGAGAAATGAAACTTCGTACCCTGACGAATTGCAACTTCGTTGTGGATACTGAAACTGATAGAAATTGAAGAAGAATGTTTAAGTCTGTTTGGAGAGGGAATAAACGCGATCGAATAATTCTCAAGAGATTTCATGATGCTCTCAGCCTCCTCATACTTTTTATTTTTGAAAGACAATTTAGCCGATCGTCAATCTTTATGCACTTATTGTACTCACACATTTTTCATACATTTTTAATTAAATTTTTTACAAATTTTTATCCCTACAACATATTTAATTTCAATCTTTTACGTTCGTTTATTAAAACTTGTACAAATAGTTGTCAAGTAAAAATTAGTTGACAAAAAATAATACCGCAGTGTTGTGCAACATATTTATGGGTTTAATAAATAGTTGTATTAAATTTCTCGGCATAGAGGTTAAATTTTCTTTATAAGTAAATGTACTGTCATTAGGCAAAATAAAAGATAATAAATGTAAGTGAAAGTGGATGAAAATCATTAAAATTTACGTCCTAAGGTACGGAATTGTCCAATTGACGAGATGACATGTATTATTTTCATTATGAATATTTTAGATAATAAGTTTTTATTAAATAATTGCTAAATTTTTAATCTCTTGCCAATTAATGATTCGTTGCAATGTCCAGTTTATTATTTTTAACCGATTATTAAATTCAAAAATAGCCACTACAAATAAGTATAAGCATAAATTCAAGTAATATAATTTAATTAGTAACGTGAATCAAGAAATATAAAAGTTCTCGCGATAGAAACGAATTCAAATTATTATGTGTAAATGATATCTTTTAATGTGTAGTTTCACTGAAAATAAAAGTCAACCATTCCCGTGTCTGACCATTGTCGCTGTTTACTACTTGCAGTAACATGTGATGAAACTACGTCATTATTTGTTAATTCTCTCGATCTTTAACTATTCACTATAAAATAAACAATGAATTACTATTTTTACTAAACACAATCAGCTATGATGAAACTATTTGCTTTTCCAGAATATTTTATTTAGTTTTTGAAGAATAATTTTAGAACTGTAAATGAAATTTTTTAATTAATTCTTTGGATTACATTGACCGAGTTATTAAATTCTGTAATTTATATAACACTGTGTTTACGGAGCACTAAAAGTACTACTTTAGAAAAATGACAATTTTTTTTAATATATACCCAAAGAAATTTTGATGAGTAAAAATATTCGTGAATTAAAAATATGAGAACTCGTCAAAATGACGTGTTAAAAATAGTGAAGATACGTACTTCTAATTATACAGAATTTTTGTAATTCTGTGATAGAATCAGTACATAACCAGCGAGGCCTAAAACGCCCGGCAGAAACCCCCGGCGAGCATTAATTTATACTACTTTGTCTGGTTTTTATCGACCCCAGTCGACCGTCGAGTATCTAAACAGAGCAAAGTATTTTCCCACTGAAATACTTCGACGATTTCCTTCATTTTTAGTTTCCATCGGAAGCTCCGTTTTCCATCGTTTCCTGCGAGCTCTCGACTTCCTGCTCCATTCTTTTCGTTTCTCCGTCGGGCTTTTTTCTTTCACGCGATTTCACGCGATTTCACGCTTTCGTCTCCGCCGGAAACAGAAGAAGAAGAAGAAAAAAAAAGAAGACGCAGGCAATGAGGTCAAGTATAAAAGTTCTTACCAAAGGAAGAAAAGCTCGAGGGAAAGAGTAGTCCCGCGTGGAGGCGGGTCATAACTCGAACCGCTATGCCATTCAATTCTCGATTCTCGATACGAGCGAAGGGACTCTTAAAAAGGACGATACAGCCGAGCGAGCCCGCGCGCTCGCACGCGTTCAAACTGCACAGCGAGCGGTCAACGCACTGTTTTACGATTGAAACGTTTACTAGGTTAGTGAAAAAATTATTGCGGTCGTCATCAGTTTAAAGTTGTACAATTACAATCAGTAAATAATAGTATAATCAGTATAATTTACACTATGAGGGTTTTAAATGACTGCACTTGTTCCTCATTTTTGTCCTATAAAACAGTGAAAAAAATCAGACATCAAGTTTCAGCAGTGGCTGTAAAGAAGAGGGTTCAATCTTCGAATCTATTGCAGTTTCATTTGCGAGAAAAATTGTTGAAAGTTTGAATTTGCAGCATTTTTTAAGAAAAATGTGTCTTGACTTTCTCACCTGCTACATCATGTAAAAATATCTTAGAGGAAAATTAACACTCTTTTGCTTCAAGCTTTAAAACGAGTCCAGGCTTATGGTAGTACCACTTGATTCGTCGGTTTTTGGCTAAAGTTCCGAAAACCGGTCAAGTCTAATTCAGTTGAAATTTGATAAATAGGTTCATTTTGAATGATAAAATGAACTTTTGAACGATATTATTACAGTTGATATATCAACAATTTCTCGAAAGTGGAAATTTATTGTTGAAGTGCTTTCTGGATCCACTGTATGTGCAGCATATTTACTTATGAATGGTTTCAGTGCACGGGATGGTTCAAAGTAAATTTTCGACTCGAGTTGAATTGACCCGCACAGTACAGCGGAGTGTCGGGCTGTTCTCTTTTCGACGCGGCGCGGCGGAAGTGTACATTCGAAGCGACATCCGGCTATAAACCGCCACTATACAGCGAAGGGGTGCAATTAAAGTTAAACTACTATAACGAGACATCGATAGGCTAGGCGCTAGATCGCAGCGCGAGACTCGAAAACGATTAGAAAACGAGAAAGAGAGAGGAGAGAGAATGCGGGGGTGTGGCGGGCCGGGGGTGGCAGCGTCGGTGGGAGGGAAATAGCTAGAAACTGCCTCGAGTTCGTAAGTTTTAATTGGCAGACAGCGCGGCGACCTACTACCATTTTACCTTCACCCTTCCTCTAGCCACAGTTTCGCCGCAGCCCTTCCCTGGGCTTGGGCACAGCGATAATAATTATAGTTACTCTTTGTTTTATAAATTAACTCCAGCTCCCTGAGCCTGTACCTTTGCGGATTCTACGATGAAGCGGACTGCAGATACTTTACATTCAGTTCAACCGGTAATGGATTAACTGCTTATCGTCTTTTCAGTTTGCCGACCACCACCGCCGCCATTGATAATGTTTTTCCAGAACATTGTGCTGTGTTCAACCGGCTTCCCGATTATTCAAGGCTTCTTAGGACAAACTCGACAGCAGCGATCAGACTTTTCTCTTGTCGAACTAATACAACGGCACCGTGTTCTATCAACAAAAACGGGAAACAGGAGTTTTCTAAATGCAGGATATATAAGGTTCTTTTAAAGTATATAAACTTATACAGTCGGGGACAATATTATGTGAACATCCTCTAACAACTACTAACTTGTTCAACATTGAACCAAATGATTTAAGTTTTTTTTTTTATGAAGTTTACGGCTAAAATTTACTTCAGGAAACCAGAAATTTTTAACTTTTCTATGTAATTCTGTAGATTTTGGCGAGAAAATTCCGAAAATCCAAGTTTTAATCCTAGGAAATCAGTAGTTCAATATATGCAAATGCGTGTGCAAAATTGTACGATTTTCAGCGATTTTGACAGATAAAGGCGCCGCCATATTGATATGTACTCAGGCATCGTCCAATGAGCGGAGTCGCGAGAAGGTTGGCCGTGATTATGTTCGTGTAGGTGGGTGTAGACGGCCGCCCTAACGGCTACACTTGCATATCTAGGTTATCGACATCACCATGTTGTTGTGCTGTCATCTAGCGGCTCCGCTGGTTAGACCACGCGCGATGCTGAGTACATACCAACATGGCGGCGCCCTTACCTGTCGAAAACGCTTAAAATCGCTCAACTTTAAACACGCATAACTTTTGAACCAATGAAGTCCTAACATTAACATTTGCATTTTCAGCATTTTCTCGCAAAAATCTACAGGATTACATTTAAAAAAGTTAAAAATTTTTGGTTTCCGGAGGTAAAGTTTAACCAAGTTCACGATTTTTCACATTTTCATCTATACTCATAATGAAAATTGAAAACATGCCTTTTGTAGATCTGAGTAAGTTACATACGTGCACAAAGTTTCACCAAAATCGATTATAGTTACTATCAATAATTAAAAATGGCAAAAGTTTTGAGAAACTGCGATTTCGATCACTCGTAAGCCGAAATTTCAAAGATTCTAACTATTATCACCGGATTAGTATTGTCTTGAGTCAAATAAGTACTGATGTAGAATATACTCTCGTCAGTTTGAATCTAAAACTCAATTGAGAAGAGCATCAGAAACTCAGACCTAGAGAATTGTCTAACTATACTTCTTGAAAACAAAGTTCATAGAAACTGAATTGTTTGTAATTAGCTTATATGGTGAATTAAGCTCCATCTTTTCTAATATACCGGAAGAGTACTACATTAAACGTATTCTTATTTTAAAAGGGCCTAGCCGAATAAGATGGTCAAAACTGCCCTTAGACGTTTTTCAATAATTAATGAACCATTCGAAAGCTGACCAAGAAAAACCCCTCTGAGCCAAATTTCAACCCCCTATCTTGCTCGTGAGGGTAGTTACAGGGTAAATTAGATTTTGAGCTTTTCCGTGCATTTTCCGCACTCTGATGCTTCCCAAAATTCTGAAAAAAATGTGGCATATTTTGGATCCTAAGACAGATTTTTGAGAATTTTTTCAGATTTTTTGGATGCAAACTGTGGTCGTAAAAAATGAAAAACCTCAAAAAAATCGGAAAAATGCAGGTTTCTCAAAAATATGAAAACATGCTATTGAGCTGTTTACTGCCCCAATAAAGTACCATAACAGGCAGTGTCCTCAATTTTTTTTAGATTTTTTGTTGTGGGAAGTCTCTCTCAAAAACAAGAAAAACCGAATTTTTTCGACGTTTCTGCTATTAGGAGGAAAGTTACACTTGTTGATTTTATCGCAAGTATATATTAAGGCATTTTTAACGTTATTACATTGAAACAAGTAAGTGTTTGACCTCAGAAATATGTTTTAAGAGAAAAATAAATTCTATTTCGTGCGATATATACCAGAATGTTCGCAACGTTTACAACATCGCCGGTTGGCCGAGCAGTCAAGGTGTCGGACTACGGAGCGGAAACGCTGGGTTCGAATCCCGTCGAGGGTAAAGTTTTTTTTTCCATACATCATCTTTATATTTTCAATTTTTTATTACATGGTTTATTCATGTGATTTTAACAATATTTTTTAAATGTTTTTAAAAAATATTGAGGTAACATTTTTAACTAACTTTTATTTATATTACTCCGATTTGACTTCGAATTTAATGATATTATTTTCTTGGATTAGGCAATAAATTAATATTTATATTATTGTGTTCGTCCACGATTTCCGCCAGATATAGAAATTGCTTGCGAAAATTGGTAAGATTCCGTGAAAAGAATTTTTAAATCTACTTCTGTCATTTCCGGAAAATCCAGAGTATCTACCGAGGATACTGTTTGAAATGGAGTCGTTTTGCAGTTCCAATTATGTCCAATTTTTGGAAAGGTTTCGTTGTCTACTTGTTTATGTAGAAGCTGGTACTTTTGACCTGGTATACTATACATTGCCTCTACAACCCAATGAATTTTCGTGACTTTTCGGGAATAATTCGACACTTTCGTCGAAAGTTGAGAACGATTACCTTTTAAAGCAGGCATGAGAACTCTGAATCCAAGACCTGTTAAATGAGATGTGACATCTCGAAAACCTCTGTCGACAATACAAAAGTCTCCCCTCTTCATGATGGTTTTCAATCAAGTAACTATAAACGGAAATACATCCTCATGTACGTTACAATAAAGAGGAATGGCTAAGGCTTATTTGTACCTGATACCCCACTTTAAAAATAGTGGTAGTATGTAGCCCTTTTCTTTCAATTGGACAAAAACCAATACTTTGCTGCGTGTTATTTATTCAGAATTCTTCTCATTTCCTCCCTAATTTATGAAGACGCAAGGCTTAGAAACCAGATTAATGAATTTTAATATTAAGAATGTTAGAGAGGACCGTAATGAAGATCATATACAATTAGAGAATCGAGGAAGTGATAGATACTCTAAAACTATATTTACATATATTTTATTCAAAAATGTTTCTTAAATATTTTTAAAACATTAAAAAAATATTTTAAAAATCACATGAATAAACCATGTAATAAAAAATTGGAAATATAAAGATGATGTATGGAAAAAAAACTTTACCCTCGACGGGATTCGAACCCAGTGTTTCCGCTCCGTATTCCGACACCTTGACCGCTCGGCCAACTGGCGATGTTGTAAACGTTGCGAACATTCTGGTATATATCGCACGAAATAGAATTTATTTTTCTCTTAAAACATATTTCTGAGGTCAAACACTTTCTTGTTTCAATGTAATAACGTTAAAAATGCCTTAATATATACTTGCGATAAAATCAACAAGTGTAACTTTCCTCCTAATAGCAGAAACGTCGAAAAAATTCGGTTTTTCTTGTTTTTGAGAGAGACTTCCCACAACAAAAAATCTAAAAAAAATTGAGGACACTGTCTGTTATGGTACTTTATTGGGGCACTAAACAGCTCAATAGCATGTTTTCATATTTTTGAGAAACCTGCATTTTTCCGATTTTTTTGAGGTTTTTCATTTTTTACGACCACAGTTTGCATCCAAAAAATCTGAAAAAATTCTCAAAAATCTGTCTTAGGATCCAAAATATGCCACATTTTTTTCAGAATTTTGGGAAGCATCAGCGTGCGGAAAATGCACGGAAAAGCTCAAAATCTAATTTACCCTGTAACTACCCTCACGAGCAAGATAGGGGGTAGAAATTTGGCTCAGAGGGGTTTTTCTTGGTCAGCTTTCGAATGGTTCATTAATTATTGAAAAACGTCTAAGGGCAGTTTTGACCATCTTATTCGGCTAGGCCCTTTGTGTACCATGTACAATATTCTTATCATTTGCTGAAATGTGATTCTGGTAACGTTCCCTCGACAAATGGCGTTTTGATATATGCTCGAGGAAGTGAAATTCTTTTCGTAAAAATTGAATTTGGTCGTTTGACGAGTGCACGTACAGTTGGCTAGCTTTTGACTAAATGTAGTTGACACATTCGAAATTGGCAAGTTATATTTCATATTCGATTGCGAATATTTTACGAAAAGTTCGTTAAAAATGTATACATAAAGTACTGTTATAAAATTGTTAATACACGACATGAGTACTACCGAAAAATTTAAATTAATAGTCTTAATTAAAAAATAGGAAGGAAATAGGAAATCTGGAAGCTAGAAAGTTTACAGAACCCAATTTGTGAATTAAATTATGTAACAAAACGTGGAAAGCACAAAATTTTAATTTACAGGTGAAAGCATAATTAAAAAAAAAATAAATATATATTATGTCGTTTTGATTAGCTTCTTTACAAATTTTTTATCAAAATTCAATAAAAGCTATTAACTTACGCTTGATTACTATATTTTTATTTGTATTTTTTCAAACTTCTTTGTTGAAACATAATTACTTATTATTAGAATACAGTTGTAAATTAGTTGCAAATAAAATATATGTTGAATGGTTACCACGATTTGCACCGTTTAAAAGTTGGAAAATATGTAGAATTTTTGAATTATTAATTATAAATCGCTTATTTGATAATGACCCAGAGACATGACCAATTTTATTACCAACAAGCAGGCTTATTATACCATAAAAACAAGCCGATGGAAACTATGAACCTAAACTACTTCCTCTACCTCTAACTTATTCTATTGAACAATGGCCTTGTAATAAAATTAAACACTCGAAAGAAATACAGTGGACCGAAACGATTCCAGTCGCCATGGGCTGAAACATTCACAAAGCTTTCCGGAGACTGCATCGTTAAATTAATCATAAGCGCGTGACGTCGTAAATACGTGGACGGAGTTTAGTAAGCATGAACTCAAAAGAACACTCGGAGGTTTTAAAAAAGAATGGATAATGAAGCCGGAACAGATACGCAAGTATTACGGAAGGCAACAAGCTTGTTCCGCTCCGATATTCCAGAAACGCGTCCCTCGTAAAAAGCAATTGTTTCGACTTTATATTCGTCTGCCTAAGGTGCACTTCCGGCACACGGCTACATTCTGGCAAGAATTTCACTTGCGGCTGGATTCTCGATAGAAATGATAGTGTCCAACCTAGGACGTAAAAAAAGTCCTTAAACTTGCGACATTTGCCCATAGAATAATATATTAAATACCACCTTGAATCGACAAAATCGTGTAAGATCAAATTAAGTTTATGTTAGGTTTGACCGAGGATTATAATATACCTATTAAGTGCCACCTTGGGTGGATAAAATTGTGTGAGATAAAAGTATGTTTACGTTAGGTTATATAGTCGATTTAAACATATTAAACCGAGAATTAATGAAACTATGCAAGATAAAAATATGTTCATTCTAGATTAAGTCGTTGATTTTAATATATGTATAATATACATTGTATACGTATATAATGCCACCTTAAGTGGATACAATTTTACAAAATAAAAGTATGTATATGCTGAATTGAATCGTTCATTTGAATATATTAAATATCACTGTGAATTGATGAAATTGTATGAAATAAAATTATGTTTACCCAAGGTTAGATTGTTTTAAGTACATTAAACTTCATAGTGAAATGGTGAGATTGTGTAAGATATAAAAGTGTCTACGTTACATTTTGTAAGATTTTTTATAGGAAGTTTCAGCAATGCAAAGATCGACAATTTTTTGGTTATAATTTAGTAATACTTTAACTTTGTGAAGTAATGTATTTTTTCCTTATTATTATTAGTTGTTGACATAATAAAATTGACGTCTATCTAGATTTTTGTTAATATTGGAGTAAGTAAGTTTATTGATTTCTCAACTATTAATGAAGAGCTTATATTTTCAGGCTTATGTTAATACGTGAAATGTTAGAACAAAATAAGCATAAGACTGTTGATTATATTATAATTAATGTTTGGATGGCGATGTGTACATATAAATGTGATATCATATTTGCATTATCCTCGAGATAGACTACCTTTGCTACCCGCCTGTAATAACTCTCTGTGAATATTTTGCTGTAACTAATGTCATTAATAGCAATATACATGTGTTGTACATTATGAATCGAACAATGAAATAAATTCCGAAAAGTAAGGTAAATTCATGAACAATGACACAAAACAATTTCTAACGAAGCATAATTAGTAGACTGCGGATTTTATGCATTTATAACAAGAATGAATATGTAAAACACAAAACTGAACACATTAGAAGAGAAAACATTTCTATTTAATTTCTTACAATTGGCCTCGAAAATTTCTATTTTCCATAAAGCTCCGCACATCTAATAATTACAAATTAATTTACAATCATTCAAAATTTATTGGTTCAACTGAACATTTCGTTCGAATGAGTTCAAAATTACGAAAGTAAATACGTATCATAAAACTATAAGGTTATAGAAAAGGTAGCGAATCCTAAAAAATTGTTGTTATGTAAAATTTTTGTTGCTTTTATAATTCAGTACATTTTATTTAAGAAATAGAACTGGACTTACCAAATCTGGATTGAATAGTAAATATAAAAGATTGTTCTTTATATAATGTATTTATAACTTATGCTAATTTAATTATTTAATATAGTATCATAATAGGTAGAACTTTATTCCAGTTTCCTTTAACAAATTTTGTCGTTTAATTGACATTATAATTGCAGGAGCTTTTAACTGATTTGCGGGTAAACAATATTTCAATCAACCATTTAATTATTTATTATATTATACATTATTTAATTATTGCTATATAAATTTCCTCGTATAAAATATGTAGATTAAAATTTAGTCATTGAAGTGATTTCTCAACACTTCATCGACCGGAAACGTGTTAATAGACTTTTGAAGTACAGCGCTACAGCTAAAACAAGCTCAAAAATCTTTTTTTAAATAGTGATCTTTGTGAGAACTTTAAAATTTTACAGGATAAATTCAAGAGAAAAATTGGTAGAAGACACAACACAAATAGAATATTTAATAACTTTAACAAGCATACACACTTTACACAGGGAAATAATTAGATTATTTTGCTCGTAATTTGTTCGTTGACGAGTGAATTTGTTATTGCTGTTAAGAAATTTAGTAAACTACATGAACAACAACTGTTAGTAAAAAATAGTAAGTAAAATTAGAAGTGAAAATCTATACTTCAGTAGCTAGTTTCCTCTGGAACAACGATTTTGATTTGTTTGAAACAGCCGAACAGATGCGCGAATTAAAATATCCTAAATCTGCTGAAAGATAAGAATACATGGAAATGGTACACGTGCCTTTTTTAGATTCACTCAAGAGTAGAAGGTTTAATATTATTATACTGGTTATAGATGGAGTAGAGGCTATCTTTAACCCAATGTGGCGGAACTAATGCACGACTCTTTCCCGTATAAAATTCATTTCCTCCTACCTATCGGCTTATCTGTCTCTTCCTTTTATGTCCGATCTCTTTGCCACCCATCGATTACCCTTTGCATTCTTTTTCTCATACCGGCGGTTCCTTACCATTCAATCGAGCTCCTCCGTGGTTCACCTCACGGCTCTTTGACATGTCTAACTTGGCTAACTAACAAAATAGACCGCTTTTTTATCCCTAGCTCAATCTCTTTCATATCGTTCTATCCGAGCCCGAAGAATTCTTTCTGTATCTTCTTAAGAACTTTAAATAAGATCAGAGAAAAGATACGGAAGTGAGAATGAAATGGTTCGTTCATCTCTTCACTTACTAGAAAATCGAAAATCATTAACCGATAATTACGAAAAATAAATATCGCAGAATTTGAAATAATTTAATTTTATAAAACGTTAACAATTGCAAATGTCTGACGTCACACAACATGTACAAAAAGTATTTCCGATTTTTGAGAAATCCTCAATTTGTGCTCCCTCCCCTCATTTGGCAACACTGCTTGAGGCAACACTATTGCTTGACTCTCCCAACGCGGTGGACGTATCGTAGAGCACAACCACTTTGTTTATAGAGAAAATACTGTACTTAGTGCTAATAAATAAAGTTGTATTAAAGAATAACAATGGGGCATCCTCTACGAATTTATTTCCAACAAATACAATATTTTCAACCTGTTTATTGCAATTTCTCTGTTGAGTTGTACACTCTGTCTTTAGCTCACACGCACTCTAAGAAGTAGCCTCTCTATTGTACAGATAGCCTCTACAATGGACTGATTCTATGCGGGGTCCAATCCAGTAACGTATTCATATTGTGGCCAAAGGCGAAAGTAGTAGGGTACTATTATTGGCGGGTAAGTGCCGGTAAAGTTCAAGACGAGACGACGAGACAAGCGTGCCACGATTTTTTCGAAAGTTACTATTAATATTTAATTGACATATACGTGTACTAAATTGATTTTTCAAAATCAAATCATAACAAATTTTCCCACTCTGCGTGTAATGCGCATACACGGTTGGAGGCCGATTAAACTGTTTCGTTGTCGTTTCGTTTTCCGCCCTGCCAAGTAGCAGAGAGAGAGAGAGAGAGAAAGAGAGAGAGAGAGAGAGAGAGAGAGAGAGAGAGAACGTGGCAGCTATTAGCTATATTATCTGTACCTTTTTCTATATTAAATATTGTATTCGTTACCGCATATTCTGCGATTGGCTATTACTTATTACCACAGCTACACCACTCAAGCATGCTTGGGCAATACCTTCGCCGAGCACTGTATTTTATATTACCGAAAAACGGTGTCCAAAGGGAGGGTTGATGGAGCTAGTAGGCTTTCAATTGGTGTGATACGAATACTTATTGTCGCCTTTTTCGGTCTAAAGAGCAATAAGCGAACAATAAAAGATATTTTACGACGGGTGTGGGACTGGTTCTCCCCGGACTCGTTACGAATTTAATATCGGAAGGGTCCGAAAAGCAATCGTTCCAGGAAGAAAGCGCGTGAAACCGATCATCGTGAAATTTCCGTCTTCCCCGATACGTTCTCTACGGTATGTAGGCGACGGGTTCCCGCGTTATCGATATCTCTTGCGATATTATACTATATCAAACGGGCACATGTTCCCAGAAAAACAATTCCAGGAAAGCCGAGTTCAAACGAACGCCAGAAAATACTACCGGGACGTGATAATTGAAAGGTTAGAACGCGTCCAAGAATAAAAAAAACTGTGCTCTCGATATTTTCCTCCGTTTGGAGGATTTCGCCAACTGGTTTTCGAAACTGAACTCGGTTTCGTTTCAAGTTCTAGGCTAACTCGACTCGCCGGGGAAGAATAACGACGGGAAAACCGGAAATTCAAGAAAAGAACAGAAAGCGAGTATATGGGAGAGAACAACGGTGGGAAACGTTGGGTAAGGTGAAAATAAAGAGGACGATTTTATACGTTGCTTCTTGGTTCCAACTGAACTCCTCGCCTATCGCCGTAAGCAATATTTGAATCTGTGTTTCACGTTTCTGTATTTTTTCTATTCTTATTCGTTGTTTAACGTTGACCCTCCCGACTGCACGAGCCAAAAGTACTCGATTGTTCGTTTACATTTCTTCCAAGAACTCCGAGCTTTTTATTCGTATTGCGATTATTTTGTTTTTATTTTCAATTTATTTTAGCGTGGTCGCATTAACCTCGAGGTCATTAGCGACCACATGGTTAACACTTGGTTATAACATATTTGACGTGTAATTTGTTGTAATAGGGTAAGGGACCCAATTACTGTACCTATACTAATTATACTCATTTTTAAAGTATAATGTAGTATAATGAATAGTAAAAAAGATATATATAAAATATATATTTACTGAGTTTTATGACGAAAATTTAATACCCCTTTTTTGATATTTATTATGCTTTAAAAACAAGTATAATTATTATAGGCACAGTAATTGGCACCCCACAGTAATTGGGTCCCTCAGCCTAGTCTATAAAGCAACTACAAGCAAAGCAGACATTCATCGAAGTATTACAAGATAATTTAAAGAATTTCATTAAATTTAATTGATTTTAACGAATTTTATTGAATTTAATTAAAACGGTACAGATTCAATTCATGGATCTCACCTGTGAATGAACATTGTGTACTCAACAACCAATTAATTGCAAGAAATTATAGCAATTAATTTAATAAATAATCGAACAAAATTTTCGATCTTGTCATATACAATTTTTGTTTTTTTTTTTTTAACATTAGTTAGTAGTTTTTAGTACTTTTAACATTAGTAGTTAGACTTTATAAAAATGTTTTTACCAGAAATTGTCGAATGAACTTCTCTATTGAAGCACATGTTACAATAAAAATTGTATGAAGTCCGAATTGATGCAGTATTATTATTATTACAACGCAATATACATAAATTGCATTTGTTACTCGGTAATTCTAGTATTAAGCTTACATTAGTAAACAGCTTCTTGAGAGAATATAGCTTTAAGTAGAGTACGGTAAGCATGAACGTGGTCTTCGTACGTTAAGTTATGCTTTTTAAAGAATAACTCCTTCGAAGGTCAACATATTATACGTGGTTGAATTTGTCTTTTTATTATTTATAATGTTACACTAATCAAAATACGTGGTGCCATTAAAAAAAAAACGACGATGACTAAATCTGACATTTACTTCCTGAAACATTTTTTCGTATTACTAAAAACAACGATGTTTTTGGTGAAAGTCTTGGGTGCCTCACCCTGCATATGTATACTATATACAAAGATTAAAATTTTTGATACAGAAAAATATACGTATATACAGGCTGTTCGACTACAGGTGGAACAAAATTTAAGGAGAGGTTCTCCAAGACAATATAAGACGGAAATGAAGAGTAAAATAATTGCGATTTCGGCTTCATTTTTTAGTTATTATCAATTAAAAATCCGCCTAAAATGCGGCAACCCGACCAACAAAGGTGTACGTTGCTTACGTCATAAAGGCGCGCAACAGTCACGTATCAAGTGACAGATACTCCGCGTACCTCGCAAGAAGTCACTTGGAAAAAATTCGGAGTATAAAACATTTGATTGGGTCATTCCACACGCATTTTCGTTTCTAGCCGGATTATTGCCTAAAGTTTGTGACGTCGAAGCCTAACCATTGGGCGCGCCAATGTCACTGTCACGCGCCTTTATGACGTAAGCAACGTACACATCTGTTGGTCGGGTTGCCGCATTTTAGGCGGATTTTTAATTGATAATAACTATCACAATTTTTTTACTCTTCATTTTCGTCATATATCGTCATGGAGAACCATCCCTTAAATTTTCTCCCACCTGTAGTCGAACACCCTGTATTAGGTTGGGACGAAAGTTCGTAGTATTTTTAAATTACGATTCAAAGATAAAATTAAGATATTTATTCATAGGTTTATTCGATAGCATGATAAATTGCCTCAAAAGTGGCAAAAAGTAATAGAATGGAAAATATGTTATTGAATAAATCTATAAGTAAATATCCCAATTTTATCTTCGAATTTTTAAACGAATTTAGAAACTAACAGCCCAATATTATCGATATTGCAATGGTATTATAAAATTTTATTTTGTCTATATACATACTTCAAACATTTTTCCTCAAGTTTCATTTTTCTTGATCTGTTGTTACACAAAGAATATTATATACCTGACATATTGGGTGAGAGAATGACGAAGACTTGTGGAACTATAAAGCTCCTTAGTTTATCATTGCTTTGTTATTAGCCGTGACACATCTTGCGCTTCCGTAAGGACGAAAGCTGCTCATCTTATTATGGTTGCAGAACTGTCTACTTTGCAGTATAATAATTGTAGTCAAGGAGATTATGTTGGGGAAGGAATATTAAGACTTTGAAACTTATGTTTTCAAATACATCCGATGTGACAGTAACAACTGCGTAAATGTATCAGTAAAAATTGAAGTTTTATGCAAATATTAAGTAAACTTGTGCGGTAAGCTTTTGTCTAACATTAGTGATTGATGTATGTCAGATTTTTAGAGTTTTTCAGGATAAATTGAAGAGAAAAATTAATAGAAGAAATTTACACAACTCAAACACAATATTTAATAACTTTAACAAGAATACATATTTTATAAATCTCATATAATGATAAAAAGGGCGGCTACAAAGGAATTAACTAATGTGGTTGTCCAATTTAATAAGACACGCGTACACATAGATATATGTATCGACGTGTTTACATTGACAATGTTCATATCATCGCATATTATCGCCCCTAATCTAGCTAATTGATTCGATATATTTAAAATTATATTCAAGGAAGTAAAGCAATTAGATAATATTTCTAATATTCTAATATTTATTACATCTATTTCTAATAATTTGCGTCTTATCTTAACACATAATTATCATTCATTGTTAACAATTTAGTATACAGTGTGGGTCACTAGATATTACCACCCAGAGATTAAATGGTTTCAAGAGATGAACATACTGGTGTAATCAAATTTTTTTGTAGGTGGACGCGTCAAGGACTTGTGAAGATCAACTTTGATTTTTTAAATCAAATTACGCGATGTATTGTTCGTGAATATTATAAATATTATATAATTATAAATTATACCTTCGTAACAAAGAATCATACAACAATAATTCTGGGTTCATTTTAAGGAGTATAGCTCCTATTTTTAAAGCTCAATAAAATGACGGAAAAAATTGTACAGAGACTGTTGTAGAGTAGAGAGTCCAATCTTCAAATCCATAGTGACTCAAACAAATTTTTCAATGTTGGCGGAATCATTTAACTTTAAAAAATTTCGAAAGGTCAAAGTATCTTGGTTTTTTTATCATTGCACATGATACAGAATCTTCTTTTAGAAATCTAACCGAAGACTTTGAAATCAGAGGTTTTACACTTTGAAATGACCGTAGAATGACTGTTGCATGATACATGTACTTTGTCTCGAAGATATAACAGTTTAAATATCAAGAATTTCGCACAATTCTTGAATGCTCCTTGAATTTTGCACATAAGTGAATAATGGAAAATACTTCTATCGTGAATAGATGAAAAGCAGCAAACGAATCGGAGTATTCCGCAATAATTTTCCCATTCGGTGTTGCACCTAATAAATCTTAATCAACGCGGCATTAATCACATCACTGCAATAATACGATTACCGTATTAATACGTTATACGCAAGCATCACCGCGTACGATGACGTTACATATAACGCTATCGCATTAATAACATTAAAATGGTAGATAGCGGTGCAAATCGATACCCGTATCTAACTGTTCCGCGAGCCTAGTAATCAAAGCTCCGAATCGAAGTTCAAACTCATTTTCAAATCAGAAAATCCGATTGAATCATAGGAATCGTGGCAACTTTCTGTCGCAACACCACGGATCAAATTCATTTTAACGGAAAATGAATTGATAATAATAGAAGAGGCTTACTCTATATTCCTTATTATTACTAGGTTTATTAAATTTATTGGAAATCCTTTCTCGTGAATGTACTGATTATTTACAAAGAACTAAAATGCATTCTACTCTCCAAAAAAAAATCTCCATTACTTTCTATGGATTCACTAACATTTTCAATTATCTTATCAAATAAATTAAATAACTGCGAGAATCACCAATTAATTTGTACACCTAATAAAATTTACCTGTGTTAAATTATTACAGACAATATGTGCAAACTATTGAAATGTTGGACTGGAAGAAAATTAAGATATTTATTCAATAACATATTTTCCACTCTGTTTTATTATTTTTTGCAATTTTTTAGGTAACTTATCATGTTATTGCATAAATCTATGAAGAAATATCTTTGAATTTCAATTTAAAAACTCTATTATTTATGACTTTATTTATTTGTACTGCGTTGTATTACGTACATTTCTGTACAATCAATCGAAATTACAATCCGAAATACACATTAAATTTCAGAAACTAATAATTGCACTAGAGTGTGCAAATAATTCCACGTCTCGTAATATCCGAAACATCTACATTGTCAAAATATACATTGCCACATTTATTGCGTTTTTCTACATTGTCATCCTTACAATTAGTTTCGACCAGAATCGCGTCATAGCGAATACATGTGGACTGTGCGAAACGATACATTTTCATGAGTGCTACACATGTTCGTATACATTTAAAGCGTTGCATATATTGTTAATATTATAATTATGGAACTCGTTAAAATGACAGCTTTCAACTTACATTCATTGAGGAAAATACATTTAAAGACATACGTACTTATGGGAAATTATTCAATGCAGCGTGGTAGTCGGTGCGTTAAATAATAAATAGTACTTTCGGTCGTATCGAATTTTCATTTAATTCGCATGTCAAGGAGTAAACGTTGCTATCGTCGTTACAGCAGCGCAGAATTTCACCCGTTCCATTCAGCCTGGGCTCTTTGTCGATCGAACGAAGATTTTTTAATCCGCCGAGCGAAATCTTTGAACAAGCTGACGACCTCATGCCAAACTTCACAATGGCCAGTTTCATTGAGACCGGTGCAGTGAATGGCCACCGCCCGCTTGTACAAGGCACAGTAACTGTTCCCTGCGTAATGCGCATCGTGTGTCAGGATCAGCCTGTCCATAACGCGCACAGGATATCCGACCGTATCAGAGCTGTGTATCTGAATGAAGGATCGGCCAGGATCAAGGGGATCGAAATGCTGAATCGGAGCAGCATTCTCCCTCTACGTGTTATTCCCTAACGCCAACATCTAAATGTACCATCTGAAAAGTTCGTTAGAACTCCATTATAAACGGTGTTCCAAGTTTTCCCTGTCAAACCGCGCCAGGCGCGCTCTGCGAGTAAAAGCGATAAAAAAGGCACAAGGAAAACATGGTACACTCGAACCCCAATTGACCATCTCAAAACTTTTACACACAATAGTTACGTGATAGAACATTCTTCTTGGTTTTTTAGGGGTGGTCACTCAAGGGGTTGTTCGCCAGAAACACACCTGAACCTGAAAAATAGATTATTTTTTTCAACCCTTAATAACCGATTTAAGATTCTGAAAAAAACCCAGGTAAAGCTAAATTCTTGTCTTTAATTCACATAAACATCTTAAGCAATGACTGAAAAAATAAGAGGTAAATTTTAGGCTTTTCACCCCCATATTACCCTTAAACGTAAGGGTAGAGATCAGTTGCAGAATAGAAAGAGAAATGAAAGTTTGCATGGAGGCCGATTAGACCCTAGACCCTTTCAAGGGAGGAGTTGAATTCTTCGATTTATAAAGGCTTCGATTTATCGAAATTTTTTTAGTGAAACGGGTTTAACAAACAAAAATTATAATAGCTTAACACTTAAGTGCCATGTTAGTCGTACGCTCCCAATCAAAAAGATAGAATCTTATACACATAGGAAGTAATCTGGAAGTTTTTAAGTAAAATAAATTGTTGCATCAAAATAGAGTTATTCTTGTCAAGAAAACATACAAAAACTATATTACTTATTGCTAGACTCCGGATCTTTACGCAAAATAAAAAGATTGTATATCAATTGCCCAAAAGGGTAAATGGTAAAGGGTAGAGGTTGACTGTTAAATTTTTATATTCAGTTAATACGTGTTTCGAAAACAATTAACACAATTTACATCTTCGTGCAATTATCACTTTGTTTACTGAAAAATACAAATATGTTTACCTGTTTTTAATTGTTGATGTTGGTAAGTATAATTTAAGAGGGAGCTAAATATACATTTATATTTTTCACTAATCATTTTAATATAGCGAAAATAAGTCCACTCATTACAACAAATGAGTCCACTCATTACAAAATTAAATGATAGAAATAATAGAAAATAAAGGAGGGCGTACTCATTACTGAATAAGTATTATGTATGGGTAGATGACAAATTACATCGGGAATATCTAAGAGAAACTTTCATTGGGAACCTTTTCTGGAAATTGATTTCTTGAAACCATAAAAGTTAATTTTCCACTGTTGAGACTGTAATGTTACCGAAGATGGTCGCACCTTATAGCATTTTGATGGCATCATAGCGAACATCTGGGTAGCTTCGGTACTTTAATGGGCGACTATTAGTCTGACTGCTCACGTATGAAGGGTGCTATAGTCTGTTTTCTGAAAGGGCGGACTTAAGATATACAGACGATAACAATTGTTGTCTACCTAACTTTGGTCATTCAAGTGTTATGAGCATATAGTTAAGAGTTAAATTAAATGAAATTCTTTCTAAATAGTTCGATAAATCTTCCAATAAATTACAAATAAAATGAAACTGTAACTATTATATTTCTATTAAACGATTATATTCTTATTAACATTGTTTACCGGAACAAATGATATTAACTGTTAATGTTGAAACACTAAGCTCCGTGCAACCTCGCGGTCACATACTGATATATCAATACTTTTTAGTATAATTTCACTTTTAGTCACAATATGACAAAAACAATCTTCTTCTGTCATATTTGTTCCTTATTTCATACATCACAAAATAAATTCAATTTTTTATCTTCAAATCGCCAAAAATATATTGCACTTCGGTAGTTTGTATGATGAAATGGTCAAACGAAATCCATTCCTTAAAAGGGAGCCCGGATCGCCAACTTTAAAAAATTGTTTTTATTTGAATTAATCAATATTAGCACCCGTAGGGATTATATTCGCACTATTTCAGCTAGAAATTCGAAATAGTTATCTATTAGGGCGTTGCGTATGAAACGTCCGATTCATGACAGTAATTTTAAACAAACACAATTCCCTCGAAATAAAACTCATTGATTAAAGTAAGCATTATTGTAATCGTTATATTCTATACAAAAATTACGAATTTTTCGGTTATCCTATGGTAAATATTGAATTATTTGATTGTTCACCTTCCTCATTTATTAGATCATCATCTATATTTTTGAGCTTTTTCTATCATTGACTACTAGTGCGTTTACTTACTACTACATTTTGACCAACCATCACATAATAAATATACTTTTCCTGCTTCGACTCTCATAACACAGTCCAATAAAGTGAAACTTTTTTCGTGATCTGCACGAAAAAGTACTATTGGGTGATTCTTGTAGACTTTGTCATTCTAAAACCAAATCCATAAGCATAATTGCCCTATCACGCAATGTTTTCGAAAAACATTGGTTTTTTTTCTAAAGCATGATTTTGATAAAACAGGAGGTGTTCCGCGAAAACTAAACACGCAAGAAAGTTCAGGCTTGAGTCAAAGGATAGAGGGGACGCTCCTCTACATATCCATATATTCAACTATAGTTTTATGTACTTTCTATTAGTTGTAAATGCTTGTTAAAGTTTGAAAAAGAGCTGATGCGGGTACTTTATACGCTCTATTTTTGTATTTATGTGGAAAATCCCTTGTCTAGCAGGAATTCACTATACAGGAATGAATTCTACAGACATGTCTGGTAATGAAACCATCACGAAAAGTATTTGGTTCGGTTAGTATATGAGCAGGTCAAGAAAATATTCATTTGACAGCTTGTGTGCGACGTGTTCGCGCCACGCGGCCATTTCTCGACTCGCCAGGGCCGTAACTATGCGTAGTCGAAATTGGTACCACTCAAATATGTCTTTGCTTACTATTCACATTTCATTGTGGAAATGCTGAATAAAGAAAATTAAATTAGTTGCGACTTTATTCCGTGCAGATTTCTAATTAATTTTATTCTTTGATGATTGTACAGATTGCATTGCCAGACTAAGTGGTTTATACCTGAAATGCGTAAACGAATTCTAAAATAATTGAGCAGAAATACACAGGACGTAAATTTATTGTCCAACGTGTTAAGGTCCCAATCTTTTGATCGATCATTATAGTCGAGTCGAGAGGATGGTATGTTCGCTTATAAGAACCAAGGTTAGGGTACATAGAGAGCGGAATGGAACGTGCGCCCGCTATTAATTCCGACACCCCTAAGACAGACCAGCCCCCTTTCCACCTAGCTGGGCTAGAATAATTGTTAGTAGTAACGATATATCTCAGCTTTAGGTATGTGAGAATAACAGCGTCTACGTGCACCTAGCCGAGGGATGCTTAATTAAACGTTCGTGTTAATTGCTTGGACTTCGCGTCAACCTCTCGGCTCGCCCTATTCCGGTGAACACTACACGAAGAACTTCCGCTTTTCATCAGTTCGAAACGGAACGGCGGACATGAAATCACCCCCCTGTCTCAACGTTGGACAACGTTGATTTTTAGAAAACGTTCAATACGTTTCGCCGCGAATTTGTCGGGCTTGGCACAAAACACTCTAACCCATGTTACCATATAATTAAATTGTAAAATTGAGGGTCGGAGACCTGTACAGAGAAATTTCCATGGCGAAAGCTTATAGTGAGTAGACCCTATGTAGCGCGGATCTTTATGTAAAATAAACAATTCCTGCGTCGGTTGCAAGAAACAAGAGCGCAAAAGTGCTTTTAGTCCCATTTTTTAAAATTATGGTAAGCTCAAAATAATTTAATACTTAAATTATTTCAATATCTCTAACGTTTTTAAATTTGTCTTACTCATTGTTGTAGTAATGGGTAAAATCCGCAGTCTAATATTTCATACTTATATATCAAAAAATATCAAAAAATAAATAAACGGTAGACAATCGACTTTTTTGTTTAGTCTCACATTGGTAATAATTTTGGATTTTTGTTGTATTCATTTCGTGAATATATTGTCTTGCAATTTTAAATTCATAGTAACATAGACCGAAATTGATATAAAAGTTGTGTTTTCTGCAATATTTTTGAATGTATATTGTGGAAGATTAGCAGGTTAATCACGACACTGTTTTAGATAGAACAATAATATTTTAATCACAGCTCAAAGGATGCGTGTGTCACATGGACGATAGCGAGTACAGAGTAGAATAGGTTATAAAACAGATGAGATGGTAGATGGCGCAAGGTGTGCGACCTTAAGGCAGATTTCCAACACTCCCCCGTAAAGAGCAATTCTTGCGCTTATTTGTGCACACAGAAAGTTAAATGTTTTTAAAGTCTAACATCTTAAACCGATTTCTTTAATACATTTCTGATGCTTTGGCATCGACAAACTTTTGGTTAGGACGTCAGCGGGCATCTTTTCGGTCGAAAGATACTCCACGCGAATCTCTCCCGCTTCAATAGAATCGCGCACAAAATGATGTCTAATGTCAATGTGTTTGGTGCGCTCGTGGAAAACGGGATTCTTTGCTATTAACGCGGCGCTTTGATTGTCACATGAGATCACGGTTGTTTCCGGCTTTCCAGTGATTTCTGACAAGAATCTTCGGATGTGGATGGCTTCCTTTGTTGCTTCCGATAACGCCATGTATTCAGCTTCTGCGCTGGACATGGCGACTGTTTTCTGCTTTTTCGACGACCAACTGACCGCTCCGCCAGCCAATTTAAATAGGTAACCTGTATATGATCTTCGGTCATCAATGCTAGCACCCCAATCAGCATCTGAAAAACCAATTAAATTATGACCCGTTTTAGTGAAGATTAGTTCCATGTCCTTTGTGTTTTTCAAGTAGCGCAAAATACGTTTTGCGGCCTTCCAGTGCTCTTCGCCCGGGTCTTCATTAAATTGACTGAGGGCGCTTACTGCGTGAGATATGTCTGGGCGTGTACTTGTGGCCAGGTACATTAGCGACCCGATGAGGTTTCTAAACGGAACTTGACTCATCCTATATCTCTCCTCATCCGTCGTAGGGCACATCATTTTTGACAATTTGATCGCGGGATTCATTGGTGTGGAAACCGTCTTGCAATCTTCCATGTTGAATCGCCGCAATACGTCCTGCACGTACTTTTTCTGTGACATGCGTAGTTCGTTTTTAGATTTGTCTTGTATAAACTCTATTCCAAGACAATAGTGAAGCAATCCTAAATCTTTCATGTTAAAGGATTTTGCGAGGCTTTGTTTTATCTCAATTATTTTCCTTTGGTTGTTGGATGCTATAATCAAGTCATCAACATAGATTGCGACTAATGTTAATTTACCATTTACTTTGTGAACGTAAACACAAGCGTCGGCGTCAAGTGATTTTAAATTCAGCTCCTTCAACTTCAAATCAAGCCTTTTGTACCATTGACGGCCTGATTGCTTTAATCCGTATATTGCCTTATGTAAAAGGCATACCTTCGACGTCTCTTTAGTTTGTTTGTCTTCAAGAACGTCAGACAGTCCCTCTGGAAGCTCCATGTGGATTTCTTCCTCGATATTGCCATTTAAGTAAGCACTGACGAAATCGAGCTGATGAACTTGCAATCCCAATTCCGCTGCAAGTCCCATTATGGTTCGAATGGAGCCCATTCTTGCTACCGGCGCAAACGTCTCGTGGAAGTCCACGTTGGGTTCCTGAGCGAAACCTTTGGCCACTATCCTGGCCTTCCGACGCTCCACAGTCCCATCGGCCTTGAGTTTGGTGCGCAGGACCCATCTCGATCCTATAATTTTTCGACCTTTCGGACGATCAACGAGAGTCCAAGTATTGTTTTTTATTAAGGCTTGGTACTCACTTAGCATGGCTTCTCTCCATTCGCGTGCTTCTGGAGACGACATTGCTTCTTTTGCAGTACAGGGATCTTCTTTTTCAGTTAATCCGGCATATTCGATAAATTGGCATTGACATGTTGAGGGATTTTCGTGGTCAACTTGATCTGTTTCGAGGTTTTCTTCTTGTTGAACTTCCAGTACGGGAACCATATGCGGTTGCATTTTGGGTCTACCTCTGCGGCCTGTGAGGATTTTCTTGGGACGTCCTGGTCCGATTTTCATTTTCGGCACTTCGTTTGGCGTTCCATTTTCTTCATGTTCATCTTCCAGAAGAGTTGCTTCTTTGGTGTTTTCGGCTGATGGGATAACTTCAATTTCGTGATTTCCTTCCTCTTCGGTGGAGTTCAAAATTTGCTTCCCGCGCTGTAGCGTTTCTTCGTTCACAAAATCCTCGAATTTTTGTAGTTCTCCAAAGGTTTTGATGAATTTAACGTCGCGGCTTCGACGAATTTCTCTAGCTTCGGGATCCCATAGTCGGTATGCCTTTGAATCGGTTGAATATCCGACAAAAATACATTCGATTGTTCGGTCACCAAATTTTCCCTTGGATATCTTTCTCTCATTTGACTTGTCCAACATGTAGGCTTTGGAGCCAAAAATTTGGAAGTGAACAGCTGTAGGGATTTTTCCTTTCCAAATTTCATGAGGAGTTTTACCCTCTAGACTTTTCGTTGGGCATCTGTTTCGGATGTAAGCCGCTGTTAAAATTGCTTCTGCCCAAAAAACTTGGGGGAGGCCCGACTGAAGCAACATGCATCGCGCCATCTCCACAAGGGTTCGATTCCAGCGCTCTGCGACACCATTTTGTTGTGGGGTGTATTCTATTGTGAGTTGATGGTTGATCCCTTCCTTTTTTAGGTAGTTTTCAAGTTCGTTGCTTCGATATTCTCCTCCGTTGTCTGACCTTATGGTTTTAATGTGTCTTCCTGTTTGTTTTTCAACTTTAACCTTGAATTCTAGGAATTTTTGGAAAAACTCACTTTTCCTTTTTAGAAAATATAATTCGCACCATTTTGACTTGTCGTCGATGAAGGTTAGGAAGTACCATGAACCAGCAAGAGACCCCACCTTCATTGGACCACAGAGATCCGTATGGACCAATTCCAAAATTTCTGTCGACCGTGAGATTGATCTTGTGAATGGAGTTTGCGTCTGCTTTCCTCTTATACAGATTTCACAGATTTGCAACTTTTCACGGCAATCAGCTGTGACTCCGTGTATCCTGCCGTTCTGGATCAGATTCTTTAGGTCCTTTATGTTTAAATGTCCAAATTTCTCATGTAATTCCTGAAGGTTTGACGTGTTGCTTTGCGAGATGTTGGCTTCTTCAGTCTTTTCTTTTAGAAAGTATAAGTCCTTCTCTCGCTCGGCTTTGAAGATTTCTTTTCCAGTTTTTTGGTTGATTATTACTGCACATCCTTTTTGGAATAGAACGTCAAAACCGTTGTCTGTGATTTTGGCAACAGACAATAAATTTGATCGGAGATCTGGAACAAATAATGTTTTTTGAAGTTTTGCCGAAGAATTTTCATCAATTTTTAGTTTTACTGATCCAATTCCTTCTATGAGAGTCGATTCGGAGCTTGCTAAATTTAATGTGCTTGCATTGCTTTTCCCAATTTCTTCAAATTTTTCTTCATAGGGGCACATGTGCGACGAAGCACCAGAATCCAGACACCATGTGGTTTTTAGGTTAGGTGTAGCTTTGTTGGCTACCTCTGTTTCTGCCACTATTTCAGTTTTCATAGCCACCTCTGCCCTTTTTGATGTTTCTTTTACATCTGACTTCCTGTTGTTTTCCGGTCGTCTTGACCTACAGTCTTTTGTCATATGCCCGTACTTCTTACACTTGTGACATTTAAATTTTGATTTCTCGTTCCCCCTTTCAGATAATTGGTTGTCAAGATTTCTGCTTCCAAAATTACGTGATGATTGTTTCCATGCTACCATGGCATCGGACTTTTCATCTTTGTTTTTCTTCCTCACCTGATATTCGTCTAATAATTTTATTTTTAGTTCTTCAGGGGTAGGTAGTTCTTGTCGTGACTTGATGGCCACTCTCAATGATTCATAGGACTTTGGAATGCTAGAAAGTAAGAGAATGACTGTCATTTCTTGGGGAATTTGTATCTGCATGGCTTCCAGTTTATTTACGGTGTCGAAGAAGTTTGATACATGATCTCTCATGTCCTGAGATTCCTCCATCTTGTGGTGAATCAGTTCCTCTAGCAACATTGCTTTTCGCGTGGGCCCTTCCGACTCGTAAATAGTTTTTAGTTTTTGCCAAACTTCTCTAGACGTGTTACATCTACTTACGTGTTTCAATTCTTCTGGGCTTATTGCGAGAATAATGTCAGACATGGCCTTCTCGTCAGCGATTTCCCAAGCTGTAATATCGGCTGCGTTGTCACCTGTGGCAGTGGGTTTCTGTTTAATTCCGTTAACAAATCCCCACGCGTCGTTCTTCACGAGCAATGCCTTCATATGGATCTTCCAAGTGTCATAATTTTCTTTCTGAAGGGGTGGAATTTTAATCGTTAGTTGACTCATTTTCGTTTTGTATGAACCGAGAAAATAAAATAAAAAATATGCTCGAATTTTCTTCGAATAATTAATTATTTGCTGTCGGTTCGTGTATAACAGAAAACTTTCGTTTTTCGCTTTTCTTTCTCGACGCGAGCACGTGGCGAGGAGAGCGATTTCCACGATTTGAATTTTTTTTTTTTTTTTTTTTTTTTTCAGTCTCACGATTTATATTTCCAACTTCACTTTTAGCGCAGTTTGTAGTGAGCCTGGGCCCATAACCTGTGGAAGATTAGCAGGTTAATCACGACACTGTTTTAGATAGAACAATAATATTTTAATCACAGCTCAAAGGATGCGTGTGTCACATGGACGATAGCGAGTACAGAGTAGAATAGGTTATAAAACAGATGAGATGGTAGATGGCGCAAGGTGTGCGACCTTAAGGCAGATTTCCAACATATATAAATGCTTCAGAAATTAAAAATAGGTTAGGATTATTATTCCAATAGGTTCTAAATATTACAATTCTGTTTTGTGTCATTAGAAAAATGTATTTCTTTTTACTATAGCAACAATTAAACAATAATCACTTAGTTGTAGTATAATTAATTAATATACAAGTTTATCCATGTCGGTTATAGATCTTTGCTTGATTTGTGTTCAACGGAAAATGTTCAAATCGTTATAGAAACGTGTGTTATTGGAAAAATCAGAAAACTTTATTATTCTACGTAAAAAATGTATTTTTATATAAGCAACTATACAAGCACAGCACATTTAAGGACATTATAAAAACTCTAAGTGACGAAAGACTAACAAAGAATGTACTCAACTTTATAAACAACATGGGATTAAGAAATAATTTTTAATAGAAAACTCACTAATGTAGAAATACTAATATGATCGCTAATAATTAATCATCAAAGTGGTCGCTAATAATTAATAATAGTTGATGCAATCTTAAATGAAATTTGTGAAGAAAAAGCATTGCATTGTTCTAGTAGTGTGAAAAAATACATCAAGTAATCAGAAAAGTTTTCATGAAAAAACAATAGAATTTACGACCAATGCAACATAAAAGCGTTAGGGGAGTTCGATAAGGATCTCCTAAGTGCGTCAATGGAGTAGAATTTCTGCCTACAAAATGCTGCAAAATGTTCAAAATCAAACATTAGGTAGTGAATGACGATGATGGGAGAGATTTATTAAACATTGTTCTTTAACCGTTAACAATGGAATATCCTTAATCGATACTGTTGAATAAAATTAATCACTTATGCTGTTCTACAAATTGCATGATACACTGTTTTAAAGCCAATTTCATTAATTCATATATTACATAAAATGTAGTTTTTATGTTATACGTTGTTATCTTATTAGTGGACTACAGATTTTGTGCAAATTCTCATTATCAATAATTATTTTATAAAAATCTGGAGAAAAGAAAAATTGTTTACATCAACTGGAAAATTTTTTGTAGCGAGTATAGAATAATACCACAATTGATTTTTGTTAAGATTTTATTGCACTTTACAAAGATAAACATGTTATAAATATATAAAGATTTACAATAACTACTACATCACGTAGAATTGTACAAAGTTAAATCGCGAAGATGTTATATTTTATTCATAAAATCAATTTATTTACGAAAATGATTACAGTGATTAAAAATATCAGAAACTTTTCTTCACAGTTCTTCCTTTACGTAATCTATAATTTAACTACAATGGCCGTACGACATTTCTTTTCTTGATATTGTTTATATTTTGCTTATTTCCGTTTTCAGAAGCACAAGTGAAGCCCAGGTTAGCCCATAAACGTACGCAAAAAATCGGGATCACTTTTTCCAAGTTTTTGTAGAAATTGCTAAGGTAAAAAATGAAAAATGCGTGCACGTGAAAGCTTTTCCACAAAGGAAGCTCGCAGAAACGTGTAAAGGAAATACCTTCGAAGCCTACGGAATAGCTCGAAGCGTCGATGAAGAACAAGAGGAAGTATTTCCTTTTAGCCGCGATTCCCGTATTTTAAAATATAGTAAAAAGATGGACATTTTATCGATATTTTAAATGAAGCACGAAATAAGTAAATATCAATGTAATATACGAAAAGTGAAGATAACTTTAATAACCAAAATATTCGACTGATTTCCTGTACGGGAATCATACATTTTTCATTAGTCTGTGTATTATCATTGTAAATATTTCACTCTTTCAATTGAAATACATTCCGTTCTCTTTTTACAGTTGCATCCAGTATGCTGTGAAATGCTTTAATTATAAGAATCGTGCTGAAAATGTCATGTACATGGTTATCATTCTTTATATAATTATAATATTTAAAAATATTCAACAACTTATAAGATACAAGGCTTAATTAAATTGCATTTATTATCATGTTGCCTCAGTCTCATCAATATATCTTTTAATAAATTGTTTTAATCCTTTGTGTCCTCAAGGTACTTTGATGTTTCATTTTTATTCAAACCTGATTACATCTAAAAGTTAAATACGCGTATTCTTTTCTGGTTTAATTTACTCCTATTTAAAATATTATTTGCAGTCAAGCTGTAATAATTCTCGTACAAAATTTACGCTTAGTACATTGCTTTCATTTTTATGTTAATTTAATATCGCATCAATTGTGCTTAGGAACAACAAGAGTTTAGGTTAGATTTTTCGTTCGGTAATTATTATGTTATTTTCTCTTGTATTTCTTGTTGTAATTAATTCGTTCTTAAACTGTTCTTTTTCCAAAATGTATATTCGAATTCAATATAAGTACTTGTATTTAAAAAATAGTGACCAATGAAGCAAAACTAAATTACAAATTTTGCAACTAACAATTTTTTTATCTTTCTTACATAGTTAGGAATAACATCTTCAACTATAGCAAAACGCGTTTCACATTTTAGTAAATCTTTACTACATTAAACAAAATATTAGAATAATATTAAATAATTCTTGCAATTGAATTGATATTCGAAATTTTTTATTTGCACTATTTACAAAGATAACTTACGGTTCAAAATTTGTCTGTGTCGCTCTTATGGAACCGTTTTTAATAAACGTTCTAGATAACTTGTTCAATTGGAACTTTTAATATGCAGATTCTAAAATGTATTTTTTCTTCTTAAATGAAATATACAAGTTCGAATAGAATTTCCTTAAACATGAAACGCAACTATTTAATTCCACCACTGGTCGTGGATCATCTGAAATAAAAATATCTAGTAAAAAAAGTGCCATAATCCGGGACATTAGGGGTTAAAGCCAATCGCTACCAATTGGGTTTCAAGTATTAGCGTGTTTCCTCATTTAAACAATCGCCGTGTGAAATTCTAACGCATGTCCTCCAAAGGTACTAACACGCTTTACTCGCATATAAATTGCACGTATATCCTCACGAGCGTGTACCTATACACAGAAACAAGTATAACCGGTGGCGAGACCAAAATCCATGGCCAAACAGTTCGAGCGTTAGGCAGAACGATAATAAATTAAGCTCAGTCAGAACTGGAAATTGAATCAAACGCGGTAATCTCTAATGCAATTGATTCGGACATGCAAACACCCCTCCGAACACGAGGTCGAAGGTTCTGAATGATTTCGGGGGAGTGCTACGCGGGGATAAGAGATTGGAACAAGAGGAAAATTAAGGTGACAGAAGTATGCACACATATCGGTTTCTAATACGGACATTATGAATCGGAGAATTTCATTTGCACCATCGGTCACAGTCGGGGTCAAAGATATTTGGACACCCTTTAAGAACTAATCAATTTTTTAAATTGGACCGAACGACTAGAACTTTTTTGAGATGTTAGAACGATTATTTTACTAGGTAGTGTATAAAAACAATTATTTAGAAATTACTGGAAAATTGGTCGAAATTGCGAAAATGAAAGTAAACGCCACGATTTTTAACTTTTTTAACTGAGCCTATAACGAAAATTTAAGTTTTATATAAGTTACATAAAGTTTCGTTGAAATCGATTGAGGTTGCTATGAGCCATAAATAATTAAAAATGGTAAAAATTGTGAGAAACTGCGATTGAAATGAATCGCAAGACCAAACTTGTAAGATTTTTATATCACTAAATGACTGTAGCTTTCTGATGCGTCAACCGATTGTAGAAAACTAAAATTAAATGGTAATGTATTTTTTCTTTTACTTGTTTTAAGAAACCGAAAGTAATGTAACAATCTTAGATTTTTCTGATGTCTTTTCAGTTTTGTATTTGATCTATTCATTTTTGTTATAAATGTACAAAATACATATAGAGATCATTTGCCACATTTAAAAGGAGAAACTACTATTTGTTTTTACGGAATTATCACAATTTAAATATCGACAATTTTTTGGGAATCAGAAATTTAGTGTTCGCATACTTTTTGGATCCACTGTACAAAATAAAACATTTCGAAGTCAGGACATTTATTTCTTTTCTTGAGAATTTTTGAATAAGTCGTTTATCTTAATAAGTTTTTAATTTCTTCTTCTGATTTTTTTTTTTTTTTTAATAAGTTATAGATCATATAATCGTATTCTTAAAATCCTCTGATATTATCACTGCTTTACCACTCACTTGTTTCAGATATTATATTTAATAAATATACATAAATACTAATGAAAGTAGAATCTTGAGATCAGAAGCGAAACTATCGTCGTTGATAAGAAATTCGTTGAAGGAACGGAGTCTCGGAGACTTTTTAACGGCGAGGCACGAATACAATGCCATAGTTAACAGATATTTGATTAACGACCGTCCTCATTAAGCGACTCGTTACTGTTTATACGCGAAATCTTGCTCACGTTGCCGGATCGGTTGTCCCGTTTAAATATCTGGCGGTGTACACCGAATCCGAGAAACGAGCACGATTTGCTAGGATCTACTAGATTTACTAAGCAATGGCCTGGGTAATCCGTCGCGTTTACTGCTGTAGCAACCACCATCACCTATCTTGCCTTTACGCCAACAGCATCAATCCTCTCGCACATTATAAGTGGTTTACGAAGAGCAACCTTGTCGTCATGAACCATTTATAGTGTTATTTACACGCTGCACGCTCTACTTTAGAAAACATTACCTACAGGGTAATCCTGTAAAAAATTAGCACTTGTAAGTTGACCTTAATTTTTGAAAATAGGAACATATATTTTTGTATGCATTGTTCGATGCAGTTCGTCATTCTCTATGAAAAAAGTGGTAACCCGTGTATGTCGAAAAATAATTAATTTAAGAGGTGTTTCAACTTGAATTTTGTTGAATTCTGTAGATCTTATTTCGCGTTGAAATAAACACGAAACGATGGTAAATAAAATCTACAGAATTTAAATTAATTATTTGTCGACATACATAGGTTACTACTTTTTTATAGAGAATGGCGAGCTGTGTATTTAAGAAAATGAAGGTTATCTTGAAATCTCCGAAACTCTTTCGCCTACAAAAAGAACCTTTACAGCTATATTTTAGTCCTCTTTATACTGAAAAAGCTCTGGTTAATAATGTTTTTCCATATTTTCAAAAATAACAGAGACATTCAAGTGCTAATTTTTACAGAACCACCCTGTATCTCGTGGATTTTGTGCGTTTATGACAAAAATAGGTGGATGAAATAGAAAACAGTGATGACACCAAAAGCATTTCAAAACATCATAATATTCTTTACACTTGTCATGTTACACTTCATTCATTTGCATCACAAATGAATCAAATCCGTAAGTCTGGTAACAACCATTCATTCTACATTATTTTATTTTATTTTAATTTATTTATTATAAAAGGTATAGTCGTGTCAATCTTTTTGACGATGAAAGTCATTACTGAAGTACATTATAAGCACTTGATCCTAATATAATTAATGAAAAATTAAAATAACTCTGACATTATCTATTAGTAATATACAAAATCTGCTATAGGTAGTATAATAAATATTTATATCTAACAATAAGTACATCAAACAGATGAATTTATGAAATATATGTTTCGTAAATGTGTTATTTCTAACATTTTTTCTCGAAAAGATTGAAAAACTTCATAAAAGTGACAAATGGGTACGGAAAAACTAAAAAATTAATATATATATATTTAAGAAAAGAACATGCATAGCCGACAAACGACATTTTAATAAAAGTGTCACCAGGTGAAAATTTTCGAAAAATGTTTTACATGCATAATATAATCTTTTTTAACATCTTCATTTTGAATGAAAATTTTACATACTTATTTTCGATAGCTACCTACACAACTATTTAATATTTATCATACTTCTGTTATAATAAAAACGAATGATTTCTTATTTTGCATAAAGATCCACAGTCTAGCAATTAGTAACGCAACAGAAATTGTTTCCTCGCTTCAGCATCGATCCATAAATTTTTAATTTTCTAGAAAATGTCTTGACAGAGATTCGCTGTTTAACGCATCTCGCTCGACCCTTGAAAATTGTGAAATGATTAAATGTTATGAAAACTGTACATCTCGTTGAATTTCATTTCTCATGCCGCCGTACCGAATCAATATAGAGCAAAATAAATATGGAAATGGTTGCTTATGCATTATGCTAACCGGAAATGAAAAAGGAAATGAAAAGTCTTGCGCGGATGAAATTACACTGGGAGGAATTGTGTTCCGGTTTGATTGTTTGTAAAACCGGGAGCCAATATAACGTTCACGATTTTGACGAAAGCGAATACGCCTGTGAATCGAATTTCCGTTCTTGTTTCAATTAGCAAAGTAAATGACGTCGAATATGATGATGAATAGTTTTCCGGTTTAATTGGCAAACCGAAACATTACATTTATATAAATACAACGACGGCACTCATTATTATCGGCCGCATTTATTAAAATTATTTGAAAAACACAAATGATCGGAAGTTCATTGTTCGTAGGACAATTCCTTCCAATTTAATGTGGACGAAATGCGAAACGTTAAGCTCCACAACTTTTCATGAAGAGGAATATTTTTCGCGTGAAATTCGTTCCTCCACGTATCCCCTAACAATACGGAACCATACGCATTATAATAATGCACGCGAAATCGGCAGATTTCTATAAACAGGATTTCGTCTGGGAAAACGAGGAATTACTTAACCAAAGAAGAATATTTGACAGAAATTTTTATAAAGAAGATTATAATTAAACTCTGAATATTTATGTGAAATAAAAATGTTCTGCATTCGTTACAAAAAATCCTATTATTGGTGTAATAAATTAAATAGCACCTTCTGATAAAAACTGTTTTATATTTATAATTATATAAACATTTCTTTTTAATAAACCGCCTTTAATAGATCGTGATGGTAGATATATTGGGACTATTGTCAAAACTTCCGAGATGTTCATATGCCAACATTTATAAAGGAAATGTGGAAAAATTAATTTTAGTGAGGCTATTTAAATATTATACAGGGCCATTTAAATATTCCACAAGTTGTGGTGTAAAGATTTCCAATATATTCTTTAGGTGAAAATAACGATTGAATGGATCGTAACAAAAAGTTCATAAATAACGGAAGTTAAAATAAAAATATTGATTGAGGCTTTGTCGATGCAAGTCCGACGTCCACGTACTTTTGAATTTATTTTAAACCTAAACATGTCTAATTTTATCTCATTTTTTAATATGCAATGTTATAAATGCAATAGATGGGAGTAGAAACGAATAATTTGTGAGATACTGTCAAGTATTTATGGAATACTACAATATTAAGTATAATCTATGTATAATCACACGCAACATTCATCCTTTCCATCAATGTGATATATTTTTATCATACACTGCAAACCTAGCAATAAATGTAGAAAACAGTACTGCTGGGTTGTTATTTGCAATGGAATAAATTGAAAATTTTATTGTTTATTTCTATATTATATTGACTCCCTACCAAACTGTCGATTTTATAGCAAGAGATAAATGAAGTTGAGAGAATGAAGAGCAGATAATCAGTTAATGAGAGCCATCTTGGATTTTGTGCAGCAACTTCGTTACTTGTTACATGAGATTACCAGGGAGAGACGCGAGGATTTACAATTAGTCTCGTAAGGGTCCTTGAAGATATTGCACAACTTTCGTCACTTTGCTTTCTATTATTTTCTTTGCAATACAATGAACTACATCTACGAACATGTTTCTCTGTTCTGTCCTAAAAGGGTGTGTACTGTTTTCGCCATTACTTCTGAAACTTACAGACAGCGATTAACATCGCCTTGCTATGTATCTATACAGTTGAATTTATTTATGTAAAATCAGAGTTTCAATTTTTCATGTTCTAAATTAGTACGTTCTTAGTTTTTATAATACTATTGGTTTTATTTTAAGATATATCAAGTAATCAAGAAAGTTCATGACACTTCCAGGTTTTATTGCTATTATATTGCCAATTTTACGCATTTATAGCAAACGTTGGTAGATATCGTTTGAAACAATAGAAATAGAACTGGATTTAAAAACTAAAAATATGATGGCAATATTTACAATATATTGAAACTATATTAATGAAAGCAATAAATTCTTATTACTTATTATAACAATTTTTATTTCGCATAAAGATCTGCAGTTTAGTTATTATAAAACTGTATACAATACAGGGTGAGTTACCTAACATTTGCACATCAAATATCTTTGTTGTTTTTATGGATACGTCAAATGTCTTAAGGACAGAGTTGAATGGTTCAATGGGGCACACATGATGCCACCAAATATTTGTTTTTATGTTAATTTTTTTTTAGATACCAAGGTCGCATCCATTTTTTAAAATGGGCCACCCCCTTTAAATCAGCTACAATGATAGTCCGTTTCATTAGGAATTAAGTGACTATAATTACTCAAGGTCATTCAAGGACATAGGCAAATATATATTATATATGTACATATATATGTTATATTGTATATACAGGGTGAGTCACCTAACGTTTGCATCTCAAATATCTTTGTTGTTTCTAAAGATACGTAAAATATGGTCAGGACAAAGTTGAATGGTACGATGGAGCTGACACGATGCCATAAAAAATTTTGTTTTTATGCCATTTTTTTAGAGATATCAAGGTTGACTTTTTTAAATGGAACCACCCTTTTTTAAACACCTACAGTGATAGTCCCTTTCGTTAGGAATGCAGTGACTATATTATTCCAAGGTCATTCAAGGTCAAGGACAGAAAAAACGTATGAAACTAACATATGGAAGCAGAATACCTGTATTTTATAAATGTATAATTGAGCCATGATTAGTGAATGTTGCTTCGTCCGTAAACAAGACATTAGAAAAAAATGAATGATTTTGAAGCAATCCCAATTGACAAAAGTTAATTCTATTTTGAAAATCATTCCCGTGCAATTCTTGATGGAGCGATATGTGGAACGAATGAAATTTATGTCGGGCCAGAAATCGTATTACGCTACTTTGACTTATGCCTGCTTTCCGCGAAATTTTTCTCGTACTCACGCGAGGATCGACAGCTATAGCTGCTAAAATATTAATTTCATTGTCTTCATTAGTCGTGGGATTCTTCCGTTTGTGCTGTCTTGCATGTACACTTCCAGTACTTCGAAACAACCTGTACGTATTAATGAAAGTCTGTCTAGAAGGAGTGTTTCGCTCAGGGTACCTTTCTTCATAAAGTAATCGGGCCTGCACTGCATTTTGTGTCTCCAATCATTTCACCCGATACGTCACACCCGAGACGTAGGAGTTTCACATATTCCTACAACACTGATAGTAAATAAGAATGCTGAATAACATTGAAGGACCTTAGTTTGTTTACTTTAACTACGACCATAGTATGTTTACTATTTCCTACAAGTCTCAACCGTGATAAACGTATTCTGCTTCCATATTTTAGTTTTATACGTTTTTTCTGTCCTTGACCTTGAATGACCTTGGACTAATTGTAGTCACTGAATTCCTAATGAAAGGGACTATCATTGTAGGTGTTTAAAAAAGGGTGGTTCCATTTAAAAAAGTCAAGGTGACCTTGACATCTCTAAAAAAATGGCATAAAAACAAAATTTTGTATGGCATCGTGTCAGCCCCATCATACTATTCAACTTTGTCCTTACCATATTTTACGTATCTTTAGAAACAACAAAGATATTTGAGGTGCAAACGTTAGGTGACTTACCCTGTATATATGTACAATATTACACATCTTATCTCAAGTAAAAGTGAGGTTGTGTGTGTTTCAACAGAAGCTTATTTAACGAATAATTATAACTTGTTTGCTAGAGGACATCTGTCCCAATCCATGTGGAGGTAGATAATTTAAAGAAGATATATGTAGAACATGTATTAACCCTCTCTTGAAGGAATACCTCGAACTTAATCAAACATAAAATTTTAGAACAACAATTCTAATGAAATTTAACTTTTTGCCTTATATCTGATGAGACATGTGGTGAAGATTTTGAACATAATTTATTAACCCCTTGATTTGAAATGATGTCTCGGAGACGTCTTGGATGTCATACGTCAAACTTGATTATTTAATTTTTAACTTTCCATTATATAGGTACTAACATGTGCAATAGCAACCAAACCATTGTACATTGACTATGAAGCAATACACATTATTTTATTGTCCAAGGATGCATATTTAAAGCATCGGACGGAATCATGTCCTAATCAGTGATGAGTACGGTAGGGGCCTCTGAAATGCCTGCTTCTGCCACCAACCTCTCTTTACTGCAGCGCGCACCTTCGTCGCGTTCACTGGTGTCTCGCGTCTTCGTTGTCCCACGGTAACGACGCTTCCTAGAAGGGAACAGTGGGCGCTATGGTGGGGACGGTCTTGTCTCAATTTAATAATGCCCATCCCTGTCCTACATAGTATGTTTTAAGGTGAATTTTGGGATTAGCAAGGCGAGGAATCAAATATTTATGTCATTAAATTCTTCTAACCCGAAATATAATTCTATTTGCCTGTCATCGATATTTAATCATTAGAGAAAATATAAATATCAATTTTCTTTTTTTCCAATCACGTGGTTATATAATCTAATCTTATCGATAATAATCTAATCAAGCGGTGAAGCTTCATTAATAATGTAAATAATGAATCTAAACTTCTTAATCGGTCATTCTACAAGCAAATAGCACTCATTTCACTCATTAGAAGGTACAGTACTACTATCAGCAGTAACTACCAACCGATAACTATCAACAGTTATATCTTAAAAACTACTCATCTCAGAAGCACTATACGCCGTAACCTACAGTTCTCTTTTGTTTATCAGATAGTATCAAGTCTTCCCACATATCAAGCCTCTCCAATCTCCCTTGCTCTCGCGCATAGACACTGCATCTTTCAATGGACCTCTCTCTAAACGGGCGACGTGATTAAAATCAGCCAACCGCCGAAGATTGTTGCACGTCTGTCTACCGGTACGCCGCAAGAGCCGAAGACCCTGTTTATGAACGGGACAAAGTAAATCGCAAAGATTTGCAAATCCTTATGCGAGAATGATGTTGAATACCGCATTACGACAGACCGATGCACATGCATAGAGTTGCCAGGAGAATTTCTGGAGTGTTGGGAAGTGGGGGAGGAGGGGGTGGGGGTCCTAAGCTCAGCCGCGTGTTTTGTTACTTACCGAAGATTACCGGCTTACAAGAAACCCAACGGCGGTGGGAGCAATCTACCACCCAACAACCCTCCGAGGCGTTTCCCCTCCCGGGGTATCCCATTCCACGTTCTCCACGGCGTTATCACGCCTGCCTTCCGCCTTCCACCTTCCTACCACCTTGCCACCTTCCACCTTCCGCCTCCCGACGTCCTTGCGAAACACAAGCCTGCAGAATGCAAGGCCGACGCCGACGCCGACGCCGACGCCGACGCTACCTCCGCCAGTATGAAGCAGCTCAACAGAGGGGGAGAGATAGAATAACGCCCCTAAGTGTACTTACTGCAAAGACCCGAAATTGGGGAACGATGTAAATCACTTACGAGATATACTTGCACCTCGCCGCTCGAGGAAAAGCAAGACGCGCCGCCATTTATCGTCGCTACGATAATTCCCGTGGATTCGCGCGCACGAGTTTCCCGTCCTGCGAGAGCACACCGGAGAATAAACGCGACCGAACACCGTGCCACAGAAGGGAGAGAGAGAGAGAGAGATTCGCGTTCCTTCCCGGGAAAACAAAAATGCCGCTTGCGACGCCAGTTTACTGCAACGGCTGACGCCGGGACCCGGGCTGGTCTTTGGACTTGTTGAAGGCTCTTACACCGACGACGGGTTTGCTTCTTCAGGGAATAGGTGACACCGGTTTGCCGACGAGCGCGCAGTGAGGCTGATCTGTCCAATGAATGAACACCACCCTCCTCCCCCCCCTCCCCAGCGAATGAACATTTCCTGTATTATACAAAAAAGGGACGTTTCAAATGTATACAGTAGCTCTATTATACACCCACAGATGTTTCGCAAGTGCCATTTTGTTCTTGCTTATAACTCGTGTCACACTATATGTGTTTCATTAACAATTGTCTTAACGCCGTTCCATGCGTTCAAGTATTCCTACTTGAAATTTATAATTTGTACTTTAAGGTCTAATTTTAAGGATTTATATTTTAACGCGTTCAATGAAACGATCATACATTTGTTTATACAGGGTGTTTCACAATTATATGTCGCGACCATTATAACGTGCACCTCTGGATAAGTGGAGATCTGATAAAAATTCAGTCCGCAAAATTGGCCTTCAACCTTTTTTCAAGGTTAAACATTTTTTTATTGCATCCTATAGTACTCATCGAGAAGAGCAAAGGTGTCAAAGGAACTATAAGTCTCAAGTCAACCGTTCTCTTAAAACATAAATTTAAAATTTCATGAACTATTTTATTCCATATGTCTACAGTGTGTCCTAAAATGGTTTAAATGTGGAGGGGAAAATTCTATATGAGAAAATAAGTCGAAAATATAGAACCAGTTTTTTTCACTTGACGCGTCGTTATCGAGAAAATTGACTTTTAAAATCCGTCTAGTTCTTTAGAAGTAGAATTAGTAGGCGATGAACAGACGCATCAGACGATTCCTATTTAATAGTACGCGTGTTCGTCGAATTCTCAATCTCAAATTTCTCAGAAAAGAAGAGACAAATGAAAGAAAATCTGTTGTATATTTTCTCATGTAGAATCACCCTCTTCACGTTTCTACAAAACAACAAATACTGGTGCACCATCTAATTGAACTAGTCCTAAAGAGCAACCTGACGCAACGCAAGATTTAAATATATTGAATATGCCATAATAAAGTAATCAAAACGAAAGTCCTGTTATTGTTAAAAGTAATTTTTAAAAATTACTTTTATATTTTAATGAAAATTTCATGAAAACAAAGTTGTGTCCAAGATTTGGAATAATGAAATAAGAAATCTTATAATAACCAAAAATTACATTTGTATTTTAATGAAAATTCTCCGAAAACAAACTTGTCTCTAACAACTAAAATACAGATTTAGTTTGTTCATTGGTATATTTTTAGTTTTGATTACTCCATGCTTTTAGCAAGAAGAGTAGAGATAGATTTCGCGAAAAGTTCTAGCAATCGATGAAAACGCGAGACCCGTGATGCACTCACGAATTTGTACGAACCATTTATTCCTATATCAATGTCTTCCCTTTTTACAAACAGATGCATGCCCAGCGGTCAGCGGATATTAATAGAATTTTCCTCTCGATGAAGTTTGCAATTAATTTAGCACCGCGTCCACGAGCATGTCAAGCTTGTTAAAATTTAAATCGAGTTATTCGTCGCTAGCTTAATGAGCGATATTAGCGTTCTCGTTCGCGAACTTGTTAATGAAGAGAGGAGAATGTGCAAATGTTTCATCTTCGACTATGAGCTTCCATTGTCGCTCATAACAACTTTAATTAGAAGAGTTTCGGAGGCGAGGTTCATTTAAAAATAGTTACTACTCTGGAAAACTACGATGATTGGATTCGTGAGCAAGTAATATCGGTCCTGTGGATGCACAAGTAAATCAATAGTCTATAAAGTTATAATGTCCTCTAATCGGTTACGTAATATCCATCGTTTCCAATGATTCTAGCGTTCTGTTCTGTCAACCTTTTAAAGGAAATTAAATTTAAAATTATTTACTGCGCTCAAGAGCAACATTAGTTTTCTATCAACACAATATAACGTTATTATAAACGTTCACCAAAATCGGATATTAGGACACCAGTAACTTTGAACTGGCAAAAATTTAATTATTAATTACCGTAAATTACTAATTCGAATTAGCAATGTTTAGAAATTGCTACTCAAGATAAAAACTTAAACTACACATTAAGTATAATTTATATTACTTTTTATTTTACTGAATACAGTATATTAAATTATTCAAGACGTATGGAACAACTCTATTTAAAAATTTCTTGTCATATGCATGTAATTAATTGTTATGTTTCCTGTGTATAAATTCATATTTGAGAAAAGTATACAGATAAAAAAACTGAAGTCTAGGTCTTAAAGGTGCATTAGTAAAATGTATGATCTCAAACAGCTTTATTTTAACCGAAATTATGACTATAATATGTAATGTATTAACGCGATAAATAACTTTCTAGTTGTGTGCCGGTAATGTGTTTTTAAATTAATTATATGTTTAAATGAATTATAATTTACAGCGTTGATAGCTAAAAATTGGATACAAGACAATTTTTTTTTTTTTTTAAATTTTAAGAAGTCTCTCTCTCTCTCTCGCTTACCGAAATGTTTTAGGTTCTAGGATAAGTATAGATTAAGTTTAGTTTAAGATGTAGTAAGTAAGAGCGATAAGTTATTGGAATTGTAACCCCTAGGGGAACAATAAATGATACATACATGCATACAAGACAAATTCGTATAGTAAACTGAGCTCTTGTAAAATTTTATTAACAAAGTTCGTTTATTGTTTATGAGTCGGTTTTATTTTATATGTTTTATGAAGTCAAAAATAAAAGCCAAAGATATTGTTTAACTTACTATTAGCAATCTACGTGAAAAATTGAACGAAAAACGATTACACAGTAACTACGTAATAGATTAACGATAGATAGATAATGCTTCAAGTTAATCTGAGATTTCAATTCCTCATCTTTTCAGGCGGCTTCGTCGAATCTTGAAGATGACGCATTAGTTGACGCATCTGAAATGTGCGATATAAGTATGAATTTTGGCTCAGACCCTCATTTTCCACATGGTTGAACATGAAATAGGGTGCAACTGCAAAGCGGCGTCATAATATACGTGCATACGTCTTCATCTGACAATGAGTAGGCTTTCTATACAGAACAGTTTTTCAGCATTTTTCTGAATATTGAAAAGCTCTAAGCATATTTTTTCAACAGTGCTTCAAAAATCCGGGCAGTACTAATATTAATCAGTAACAGTTTTATTTACTGAATTACAAAATATTTTTTATCTAGTTGTTTACCTTTATTATGCATAGTATTGCTAACTTGAAAATACGGCTAAGATTGTATAACCTTTTTCCATTAAACTTTATGGTATGTTAAATCGAATTTGCGAAACGGCCAACTCATTTTAAATTAAAACTTTCATCTACAGTAAATCTTTATTAACATTCGTGTGTTAACTATACTTCGAATTTTTTTCTTTTCTAAATAATATTGTACTATTTACTCTCTATATCTAGTTTCCATGTTTTGTACTCATGTTACATGAATATATACAATATAATTTATTATATTAAGAAGCCGTTTCTGCAAATGCAATAAATTAAACTAAGCAATACTGAAACACAATAGAACGTTTGTGAATGTCTCTTATCATTCGACTATGGATATTTATGCAAAATAAAAATTTTCTGCGTCAATTGTAAGAAATAGGAGTTAAAACAGATAAAAGAAGAATTATATATTTATTTAATAAATTGATAATAACGTAACAATGTTCGGAAACGCTTCTGATATATTCACTGATCCGTGGTTTGTTCAGTTTCAGTTCTGCCATAAATGCACAAAATCAGCAGTCTACTTATTATATCGCAAAAGATCAACTCCACAAAAGCAACATTTCATATCCAGTAACTTGTCAAGGAACTTCTTAAATAAACTCCAAACCTTGAAAAAAATTCTTTTACGGGGCATTATTTAATTTTAATGAATTTTGATGGGAAAGTTTTAAGTGAATAATTTGACGGAAACTCCGGAGAAAGATTTTTCTATCGGAAAACCGCCAATCTAATCAAATTTCTCCGTGTTCTGATAATATCTTGGGGTTATGCGGGAAAATCTGAACAAAGATCCATTTACGTTAGTTAGAAAGTAAACTCGTTGAGAACACGTCACGTCTCGGCATCATGCTTTGTCGTTCATCGTTCCGAATTTCCATAGTCGCCCCGAAACCTTCAACGAAAACGACGTTTTCACCGCGGTTAAGTTTTGCCCAAAGGCGAACGTAATGAAATAAAACGAAACCCAAAGTCTCCCTCTTAGCACGTGTGTGAGACGTCTGCGCTCCCTTAAGGAGGTATGCACTCAAATGTTTCATTTTCAAAATTTTCTTTGTTTCGAAACGTTTGCCATGATCAAGTTCGGGTTAACCCATCGACTTGAAATTTTAAGAGGATCTTCAGCATATACTCTGTTATCGTAAGAACCAACATTCTAAAAATCCGTCCAATTTTCTTATTTTTTTATCGTGCTAAAAGTCGAAAAAATATTTGAAAAATTGGTAGTTTGAGTTCTAAATGCTGCCATTTTTTGAACAATCAAGATTTTTAATTTCAGTTGGTTCAGATCATAACCATATTCATAATAATTAATAAAGAACTTTATTTTTTTTTTTTTTTGATTCATGTTTTTTCGAAGTATACTTTATAAAAAAATACATAACTCATCTAATTTTGATTACATTTACTTGACAAAGATTACACATATGTTTGAAATATCGGTAAACGTGTATGCAAGATCCCAATGCAAAGGCTTCAATATTTTGTCTGGAAAAAAGTCCTAAATTCGTGCAAAAACGGTCTTGAAAACCAGAGTATCCCGTTAAGGACCGAATTATTTTGAAAAAATTCGCAAAAAGTGTCACGATAAAATTACAAAACGAATGATATATTAGATAATATAGGAAGTATGAACACGGATTAAGAGAAATCTGACAGAGGATTGAACCGTGATAACACGTCTATGATCCCTAAGGGGTTAATATTTCCGTTTCCCTGCGAATCATCTCTTTCAAGTTTCACAGAGCAAAACGGCTTAAATCGATGCTTTGTGCTTTTATTGTACTAACCAGTCGCGGCGACTGAAAAAAAAGAAGAGGGCTGCGGAGCATTTAAAATTGTGCGAAAAGAAGAATGGCAAAAAGAGATCTTGTGGAGATCCCGCGACAAATTATCGCCAGCTTTTCTTACTTCCGGCTGCTTCAGGGCCAGACGGTGTGGCGTGGGAAGGTGTTTTGTGCAATATATGATACGGAATCGGAGTCTGGGAAAGAAAAGTCTTTCTCGCAGTAATAAAAACTGACGGAAATAAAATTTTAAAACGAATTATTGCACGGATCGGTGGGTTAGAACCTGTACCTACATTTGAACTATGTAACTCACTATCAACAGTTTCGTGAACAGATAACGAAAGGTGAGAAACGTTAATATTGAACTAGCAGTTAAGATACCATTCAGTTATTTATTTTTTTATCCGTCTACATTAACATTAACAATGTACAATGTAGTTATTATTCCGAACAAAATTCTTTCCATTTTATGTTCTTTTTCCATCGGTTGCACTTGATAATGTGCAAGCATTAGGAGAAGTCCCTAATCACAGTGGCGGTCTCTGACGTATATAAGATCATTTTCATTTCGGTGACACAAGGGATGTAGCTGGTACAACGCAATCTTCCTCGAAATCAACGTGATCCGAGCGTAAATTGTAACTTCTCCCGAGGTTCGATACGGCGCGGCGCAGCGCTCACATTAAATTCAATATTATGTTTTATATTATGTATTCTATCATCGATTTGTATAAGAATGTGCCAGTCAGTTCCGATAATAGCAACGCCTATAAAATCCATATATACCAATGTTTATGAGGAAAAGCATAATCCAATTTTAACATTGCTGCAGAAGCACGTCTTCAACGCTCAGCGTTGTGGGAAATCCCAATAAAAATTAATTTTCTTTTCGAACGAAAGTATTGCTATAATATATAATACAATATATAATATAATAATAATAATATATTATATATTAATTATATATAATATATAATTAAACTGATTAAATAACGGAATTTATTTTTACGTTGCTCTCATTTCTTGAAATCAATGCAAACAATTTTTATTTTGCATAGAGATCCGCCATCGTTATAACTTATAGTAATTAGAGCTTCTTTGCCTTTAATAATTTCTTAGAAGAGGAAGAAAATTTATGTTCATTATATGTCTACATTTACTTTAGTGCTTAAACATTGATAACAAAAGGACACAATTGTATTCGAATTTGAAAAAAAATGACATAAGGAATAACTATGAAGAATGCAAAACATTATTTCAAATTTCTTAATCAAGAATTCAGATTAACTTGCACACAAAATGAGCAGCCATACAATAGCCGCACCAATCAAATTTATTTGCAGGTCGTAATTGAGAAACAAAGATCAGCGATATGATTTAAATACCAGATGCCAGATGCTTTTTTATGGGTTAGTAGTCGTTATCATTGCCTCGAATCGATTTAAGGGAGCTTTTCGGAAATCGATAACTCTCACTCACAATCGCACGCTTGACCCAGCCGCCTCATTGTTCCTAACCGAGAACTTGAAGAGTATAGACCCACTTCGTTGTCGTAGTATTTACCGATATTATTTCCATCATTAACAATGATGCACCGTCCTAAAGTCGCATTTTTCTCGGCCAGCTAATTTGAAGCAGAGCTTTGTGCGTGACCATCTGATTTACTGGCTATACGTTCTATCACGTGACTTACCGGCCACTCTTTAATGGATTTTCCTTCTTCAAGAGTTTGTTAAAAAATTATTTATAAGCAATGATAATTTCTGTAGTGAACTCACAAAGCTACCCTCAGTAACATACTCCAATTTTTCAAAAGAAGATTTTTAATGTGACTGTAATGTGTTGAGTTGTATCCAGATTGCGGATTTTATTGGCAGAAATTTAAAACAGTAGAAAGGTTAAAAGAACTTGAGAATGTCGATGTATTGCTTCCAACTTATTAAAATGATTGGAGGAGAAAAGAAATTTTTATTTGGCTCCAGTGTCTTGCAATTAATGTAGAACACTTATAAAATAAAATTTTATGAATTATAACATCTTATTCTTTATTGTAAACACTGGAAGACAGCCACAATTATATACAATGTGTTTTATTTAATTAGAAACACTGTAATGTCTCACAAATAGTTGAAAATGTGAATAGTATAAATAGTTCTCTTATACATAATACGTCAAAGATATTTCGCATTAGACAAAATTTCTAACATCACTATCACAAAGTGATCGATTTTGCGTGGAATGACATCAAACTGCAATTAACATTTTAATGTTATTACGACACAGAATTACCAAAAACATTTTCACACGAATTCACTTCCCTAATTTATTAGAATATGGATGGAGGGCGCATATTACAGCTTAATTTCACAATAAGCACACTTCGAACTAAATGCTAATAAATCTACAAAATCTGTAAAAATAACATTACTTGTGGGTACCCTTAATATTTAAGCCAAAAAATATGATGAATTATACAAACCTTGTTGTATTAAGCTTTATACATATAATAACTGGTCCTTAAGTATTTTATAATATTTTTTTTTATGAAGTAAAATGTCGAAACGACGGTAACACGTTGGATTGAAATAAATTGTCATTGATGGCATCTAGTTTGCAAATGGAGACTGTAATTACAGAAAGGCGGAAAAATTGATTACCAATCGAACAATGTCGAGTCGATGACTTAATGAATTTCGTTGAAATATGAATTGCCATCGAATTGCTAAACATCATTTATACGAAAACAACAGGTAGAAGGCAACCCTGCTAGCCTGACATTTGGAATCGAGTTCGTAATTTGCGGTCGACTCTCGAACTGCGCTCCCTAACTTGTTTAATAGTTACCTGTACTTATAGTTGGACACGGAACTGGATGAACAGCTCAGCGAAGAATAATAATGTCGAGTGTGTATAATAGCATCACATGCTGTAACTTAACCATGAAACATTCTCAATCCGATACGCTTTATCGTATCAATTTCCTATCTTATCGAATACGGCTATTGTACGTCACGAGTTCGCCATTTCATAATTAAAACTTTGACGCCAATAACTACGGGTGACCGTATACTCACGGATTATGCGAAATAAAAATTTTCCAAGTCAATTTTTAACAGATGTTAGGTGAAAATACATTTCCTCCTTCAATAATCTGGAAATTATTCGGAATAGGGGATTCCTTACGGATTTCAATGACCTTGACATAATGTTGTTGGGGGTATAATTCTGAACAACTTTTTCCTATACATGTTACCGCCAGACAACCTTCGTTTCCGAGATATTTTTGAAAAACTGTTGCTACTGCACAGAGCCTGTTTTTTAACCTACAACATGATCTAACCCAGCGATTTCAATGACCTTCAAATATGTTATTAAGGTCATCATTCTGAACAACTTTTTCCTATACATGTTACCGCCGGACATGTATAGGCTGCGAGACATTTGCAGAAAACTGTTGGGATGACTATAGCGAACTTTACCTCTTCCCAATGACGAAATTTGCCCTTTGGGGCAGGGGAGAGGCTCTTAGGGGGGCACTATAGTCATCCCAACAGTTAACTGTAAATATTTCGCAAAACAAGGTCGTCCAGCGGTAACATGAATAGGAAAAAGTTGTTCAAAATGATGACATTAATAACTTATGTATATCAAGGTCATTGAAATCAGTGAGGAATCACCTGTTCTGAATAATCTATAATTTTAATAAATTAAGCATAATATAATAACATGATTCAATTCTTCTGATGTTTTTACAGTTTCGTATTTGACCAATCCATTTTTGTTATAAATGCACGAAATCCGCAGTCTAGTAATAATTCTAGTCAAATAATCGCCTTCACAAGATCAGCACTGCTTCAAAGACTCCACTTGAACAATTGAGAACCAAGTAACAGAAAATAATCACAACGGATCAAATCAAGCGGATGCAGCAGATGAAGAAGAAAAAATGCTTTTTAAGACCGCAAGATTTTACACATTAATCACCGTTATCTTGAAAAAGTGGCATGATAGATGACTTCTGCGCATTCCTTCGAAACGAAAGAGTTTCAAATTTATAATAAAAATCCTCGAAATCCTGCGAAAAATTGCTATTCTAATATTCAATGCACATAACGCGGTGAATTTTGAAAGCGAACCGTGCACGCGAGTCAGATTACTATCAATTTTAATTACACAAGGTTTGTTTAACCTTTGTCACGTTATAAAAGCAGCTACAATATAATGCAAATAATATTTGTTCCTACCGCTAAAACACAGAAAGAAATAACAATTCGTTTTGATTCAAAAGCGTCGCAATCGTGCAAACGTAATTTATATCTTTATCCGTGCAATCGATGCAAGTATACCCGTTTCAATAGTTTGGGAAGTAAATCGTTGTTCCTCGTTCCCATAAAATTTGCACAAAAAGTCGTTTCTCCAATTCAGTTTCGATCGTTACATCCTCGGATACGGGAGAGAACGTTGTTAGTGTTTTTGATGCTAGCATTTTTTCATATAAAAATGTACATATAGACGCGTTTCAATTTTATTTCGTAGAATAAATATAAAACCAATTGTTTCGTAAATAATTTAAACAAATACAAAATATTCGATCGTGAAATTAGAACGGCTAGCTTGAAAAGTTATGATATTTCTACCAAAAATGATCTTTTTTTCATTTATAAAATTTTCTGCGATTAATTGTAACTAGACTGCGGATTTTTATACAAAATTTTCTACCTAAATTGGAACAAACTGAAGTGAAACAGAAATTTAATTTGTTTCTTAATATGGTTACTAGGTTGATAATAATGTAATAGCACTCTTAAATTCTTCTAATATTTCTATTATTTTTAATTACACCTACTCATTTTTGTGATAAATGCATAAAATCCGCAGTCTAATTCTAACAAATACATTTAATGCTATTTTGTCGAAATATTCTCTATGCATGATTAATGAAGATTCCTCGTGATTACATTTACATGTTATTTCAATAATACATAGTGCAATCAGTAATGAGATACGTACTAAATGGAATAGGAATACACCGAATTTAACTTATGACATAGCGAATTAGAATCCCTTTCAATTATCTCGACATCGTTTGCACATCGCGGTATAGCTATTACGCTTACTATTATGGTCCGGTTTTTATTAATAGTTAGTTGAATCATAAACACACATTCCTGCATTGACATAAATTATCCAACTTTTCGGAAAATAATGACACTGTTTTATTTGTTATTCATAATCATGTTTTAAGTTATATTTCAGTATCTTCGTAAACAATAGAAATTTTTACATAAATTATTGTATATTTATGAACATTGCAGTGTGTAATATTTGATACAGTCGAATTCTGATTGTTGCTTAATTCAACATTGGAATTAAAATTCTATCAGAAGCCCTAAAATGAATAAAAATGTAAAATATAAAAAAAAATACAAAATAAAATTCGTTACAGTAGAAACGTACCGCTAAATAAACTAATGAATCAATTTAAAAATGTATATAAAATGATTAAGAGGTTATGTGTGTTCAGTCAGAACGCCGACAACAGCGATTTTAAGAAATGTTTCTTTCAAAAACTGTGAGACTTTATTCAACAAATACTTTCGTATTTAAAATGATTTACTTTTTCAGAATTCTTATAATCTTTTAATTTAAACATATACAACGTGTCCCAAAAATGTTGTACTTCTTTGAAAGGAGTGACTCCTAAGGTCCTTCCAAGTAACTCTTTCCTTCACGAAAATGTTCTTCGCGGCTTTGTTAAGGACTTATTAACGAAAAACACGGACCAATCAGAGCGCGGCTACAGCGAACGGTTTCCGGCTCGGTGGTAGGTTCCGCTGGGCGTGGCATTGCCATTGGCCGAGCCGAAATCCGTCCGCTGTAGCCGCGCTCTGATTGGTCCGTATTTTTTGTTAATAACTCCTCAACAAAGCCGCAGGAAACATTTTCGTAAAGGAAAAAGTTACTTCATATGACCTCAAGAATCGCCCCCTCTCTTTGAGACACCCCGCATATCGATTACAACGTTGTGATTGACTTCTCGAAGGTCCTGCCAACGTAAAATTCATTTTTATTAAGTAAATACGAACGATGTCCTTGTTAAAAATCGCAACTTTACGTAATTTTGTCACAAATCGATATTTTGGAAAGTACTTCGTTTTTATTTGTAAATATTGTTTGGTGGTGGAATAATTCAGTTATCCGAACATCGCTTCGTCTCGTCTGTTCGTATAATCGAGGTTATGCCGCGATAGAATGAACTATCGGGCTCAAAGCGCGGACAATGTTGCGTCCTTGCTTTAGCTTGTCTTCCGGCATGATACGTCTACTCAACGTTCGAAATATTTAAATCCCGAACTGATTTGATTTCCTGTCAGCGTTCCCGCGACCTTCTTTCGGCGAATCTCTTTCCTCGAGTCGGGATTATCTGATGATATTATTCTTCAATTTGGATTAAGTTCTTCCACCGCGAGGAACGACTTTCCCAGCTCTTGACGGATCAACAAGAGCTAGGTGAGAATCAAAGAATGGTGAACCGTGCCAACTAGATTGATCCTCGTGCATTGACAAATGGATTTCGGAAAAATTTTTTCCGCTGGGAACAAAATCCCGAGGGATTTATTGAAACACTAAATTGTTCAGATGAAAAAGTTTTCGGACGGTACTCGTACGAAAGATCGAAAATATTCGCGTTATGAAACGAATTATTAACTAAACCATTTTAAGGGGATCGTTTTGAGTGCCGTTCGATATTACTGCTGGTTCGTAATTGTAGATCCAATATATTGGTGATGACAATAAAATATATAATAAATACTAAAACTAGTACTAAAATGTACTATCTGAAATATGTGTACATATATTCTCCTGCATATTCAGGTTTCTTAATTAAAATTGGTCTCAAATTCGACACATATATTTACATATATTTAAAAATGACATATCTTTCATGTAAAACAGTCTATTATATAACAATATTTTTAGCATACATAGTTATCTAAAACTCAGTATTACGTACAATTGATTGACGTTGTATTAGTTACAATTAATTCATATAATTCAAAAAATATTTTAATTTTAAAGAATTTTGAAGTTTTCTTATTTCAGTGCTTTTAGTAAAGCTACCTTCTCAAATTCAGAAATTCTTTAACAACAAATTCTGTTCGAATAAATTTGTTCGTACATCTCTTGGCTAGGTAGAGCACGCAAAGCTCTGTTTTATCATTTCGCGAAATTTAAGTCAACCGCCGCCATTAGAGAAGAAATGAAAATGTTATGCAATTTAAAAACGATTCTCTGAATCTTTCAACTACACGCGCATGACTAACGACGGCGCACGAATACGAGGTGAAAATGAACATGGAAAGGGGATGCTTGTATATGCATGCAAATCGAAAACAGCACAGGTTAAGTTCTCCGTAAGCGGTTCGCTGCACTTCTATTGCATATATATTGTAACAACCATTGCATTAACACCCAACAAGTCGAGACCGCCGTAATCCAGGCATTAGCGTCATTGATTTACGAGAGACTAGTGCCAAAACTTTTTCAACCAGTTAACGAGCAGCAGGAGACCATGCCAAGTTTGAAGTTTAGATACCTGACAACATTTTTGACGCCATTCGTTTCGATTCCATGAGCATTACAACGGTTTCCCGTTAACGCCGGCGACTTTCGGTCGTTGATTAATTTATACAACCTGAATTATTTTCTGCGCGTGACACAAAATTTCACGTTGTTTACCAGTACAGTGCATCCGAGAACTATTTGAACACCAAATTTCCGATTCTCAACCAATTTCTTTTATACATTGGATATATTCTTTACCACTGCATGCATAAATAAAATATCAATTTTACTAAAATGGATCGTTTCTCGGAACGGATGGGAATAATGTTAATAGATACATTATGGGTAATCTACAATTCATGACTAATAAATATTAGACCCCGTAGAATTTCAGCTTAATTATTAAAAAATTAATTCACTTTTGTAATTTTTTAAGTCATTAAAAAAGTGAAATACGCAGCGTTATGTACAATGCTGTACATAAACAGTATAAGAAACTGAAACAGTTGTTGGTCGACACTAATTTTTTTTTTATAGAATCTGTTGTATACGATATTTGATTGTCAATAAATATTTCTGCTGTTGCAGATTTAAAATTTAGTCCACGAGCTTTTTGCCGTAACAACGACTCGAGCACGCTTGTGAATACTTAATTCTACATTTTCACAATATTCTGATGAAACGGATTTATTGCTTCTGCACCCTTTACCATAAATTAATCGGTGACGTTCGAGGAGCTTCGTACTCGTTGACCAATTTTATTTTTAAATGTATAATAGCATTTGTTATTGGGTTTCAATGCGAGGTTTAAGCAAGTTGTTCTAATGGTTTAAATGGGTGAACATCGAGCCAATTTTTCACCACATTTCTTTTTGCTATTGGCATATTCTTAATATTGTTCCCTATAAGTTTCGTCCAGTATGTCCTTGTAGATGTTTTATATCTTTCATGCCATACCGTAAACGAACTACCGCAAAGTTGAGTTATTTTGGTTTTTTTTTTTAGTTAGGTTGATAACAATTAAGATACCAATTTCTTGTATATGCAGGAGCCTTATTACATTGTTAATAAAGAACAGTTTTGATCACTAATAATAACATTGCCGTTATCATGATCATGATAAACACTAGTTGTCGATAAAGTTTCCCTCCTACGTACAAAATTGATTCCACGAAAAAATTGGTATCAACCAAAATAATAATAACACTACGTATTTTATACATTTTTATCCTGTAAAAAGACATTAAACAAAATATTCTTTAAGCAAAAATTTTATGTATGTGTTCAATTTTGCTTCTTATTGTACACAATATGTTATATAAATACCAGCACTAAGAACACTAAGAACTTGAAATAGCAATACGAAAAAGATCTAATAATTTTAAACGATAGTACAGTATAACGTCGAAAAAAGAGGAAGGAAGCATTTCTGAATGAAATTTTCATTAATATTGAAATTAAGAAGTTGCAGAATTCTTTAAAGTTCGAAAAGCGAACGATCACTCAAACTCACTTTTTTTGCGAGACCTCTGAAGGAAATTAAGTACTGACTTCTGTAATTGCAACCATCGGAAAATACTCGGGAAAATTGGCTTCCAAGACAAAATTAAAAAGTAAAAGTTCGGAAAATCTGCTCAACGAGGCTTTGGAACTCATCGAAAAATATTCGAATGTAAAGGCAACTTAAATTTATTTGCTGTTGCAGCGTAAAATGACCTTTCGCTGATGTTACTCTCCATGCAACTGTAACATGGCAAGATGTTATTTTATTTATATACGACATACGAGGTGTGTTACTAATCGATGATGAATTTGGTCATTTAGACAGATCTATAGCAAACAAATAATTGCACGAAAACGAAGATGATTATAACTATTATAATTATAGGACATTATGCAGGACAAATTGGAAAAGTAAATAAATAAATTGACAGACAAATAAATCTTGGATAAAAATCAACGATGGATGGCAAAAGTAGAGGTTTCGAGCTTTTAAATGAGTCGAATTATTATTGTTGTACTACTTCTTATTTCAACGAAATTATTACAGTTTAAATATCGACGATTTCTCGAGAATGGGAAAGTATTCAAATACTTTCTGGATCCACGGTAAATTCTTCAATGTTCATCTTTTACATTCACTGTGAATGATTCATCAACGATTATATCCAAACTGAAAAAGTGTAAATTCGCCTTAATCGATTTGATTTGTGAACGGGCTGATGCCCTAAAGATGGGAGGAATATCTGAATATATGGGGGATGAAGGTATCCGGATTATAAGCATTTGCCCATACGAATTTTTTTTTGTGCTCGGAGCGAAGCCCACAATTTTCATCCTAACGATCTGACTGAATTCTCGTCGTTGCGGCAGAAACACGGTGAAGACCTTCATTCAGGTTCGATTTAACTTTGCCGCTGGCGTACCGTCGGAAGTTAAATTAGTAATAGGACCGGCCAACAGAGTTGCATCATGCTCCAACGAGAGACATTCATTGTAGGAAGAGAATGGTAGCCGCATAAAGGTATTATCTTGGAGCACGTAAATGTTGCAATTTCCTAAACATTAACAATTCACCCCGGAATATTTTGACCCCCGGACGAAACTCTTTAAATATTTCGAATAATAGTCGCTGCTTCCACTGTCTTCCCCTTAAGAACTAAAACAACAGACCACCTTAAGTACACAACCGTTCAATGTAAATCTACTAAGAATTTCAAATGAAATCTGTACTTTACTAGGTTTAACTATACCTTGGCAACCCAGAAATTTTCAATTTTTCACTATATAATCCTGTACATCTTGATGAGAAAATGCCAAACATTGAAGTTTTAAGGAGAGGAATTCGCTGGTTCAAAAGTTATGCGTATATAAAGTTGAGCGATTACTCTTTGTTCTGGGACAAGCTGCCATCGAACAGTAATTAAAATATAGAGAATCATGTACGGTATCTCAAAGAGAAGGTATAATCCAAGTTGGTTGGGATTAGGACCCAGGGGACCGACATCAAACTTTCCGCTTGGCGTCGGTCCACGAGGACCGACACTAATCTTTTCGTTTAGGCGATGCGTCGGTCGAATCGGGGCGATGACTTCTGTTTAGACACAAAGTAGCAGTTACTTGCAGCGTTAACGGAAAGTCCATAGACACAAACTCCGCGCTTAATGTGTTAAAATCGCGCAACTCTAAACACGCATAATTTTTGAACCAGTGAATTCCTCGCCTTAATACTTTTATTTCTGGCATTTCTTTGTCAAGATTGCCAAGGTGAAGTTTAACCCTTTACTATACTATGAACATTGTAAGAATACTACTTAATGGTCATATTAAATTGACTGTATTGATCGTCATGTTAACTTCACTGCTCAATCATTTTTATAACTTCGGGTATACATTTACCTTCATTTTTAAAAAGGTTGATGTATCTTTATCTTTATTCTCTGCGGAGTTTTATACATTTATGGAGAAATTGGCAGGGTGAAATATAAAATAGTAAAAGATTAGAATAATTTTAAAATATCGTAATGTTCTTTTTAATGCAACAAAATCATTAAGCGTGAAATACATTTTTATTTTATACTAATGTAGAAAATTTTTATTTTGTATAGAGATCCGCAGTCTAGTACTTAATTACAAATAAAAAGACAAATTCAGTCGTTTGTACGATGTTGACCTTTTGATCACATTCGGAGGATTTTGAAAAATATATAAACCTGTTGCTACAAAATGTAGAAATATCACTCCAAGGACATTAGGTGAGGTGCAATTTCCTGTACGAAATAGGTTACGAACATGTGTAAATACTGACAGTCATAGACTTAGTAATACAAAATAAATGAACATTGAATTTTCTGCATAACATTACCCAAAGTCATTTGAAGGCCAACATTACATACATGATTTGTGTACTTCTATTAGTTATAACGTTACACTAATAAACGTGTTTTTACTTAAAAACCGATTTTAATGACCCTAAAATTTTGGAAAATATAACCGCGAGGAAAACATTTTCTACATTTCAATAATTGTCTCCTTGAAGTAAACATTTTTCTCTAAGACGTTTTATTATTATTATTATTATAGAGAACATATTATTATTTATTTATAGCTTTAAATCGTATAAGGTTTATATGGCACATACAACGTATGGTTATGTTACAATATGACCTCATATGTAACTTAAACTTAGTTTACATTAATTTTGTTAGGTTACAACTACCTCATTGAAATTAAATTTTAACTGAGCATAGCTTGAAATAAAAAATAATTTTCAGGCCTTTAATATCGTTTCGAATTAAATACCACGTAACTCACCTGGTATCTTTTTTAGTAATTAAACGAATCTTACAGGATAGTGGATTCGTTCAAATTGGCTCAATGAATAAAATGGTTGTTCAATAATAAAACAAATGTAAAATTTAAATAAAATGGTTAGACAGTCAATTGTAAAATTTTACATATGCAGACTTACCAAATTTCGAATATGGAAAAAATAAATGCAGAAGAACTGCACGTTTTATGGACGTTGATTGACTTGTTAGTCAAAATTCAGCGAATTCTGAATAAAAGATGATGTTTTTACATTCTTTTATAAAAAAAACATGAACACACCGAAAACAAAAATATACGACAATCTGCAAACGGTTCTATTAAAGTGCTTATTGGTAAATTAATCTATACTAAATGTTAAATAAAATGCAGAAGCTTGTTTAAATATTGAAAACCGACATTATAGGTGCCCCTAATAATTAGTAAAAAAAAATGATTCAAAATGAATATCAATGATGGGACAGTCTTTTGAAGTGCATTTTAAACACTTAAACTGATGGGCACCTGTTGCGAACAAAATTGAACAAAAATTTGGATGGTTAATATCAACACCACGCTATATAACAAAGTTAATACATACAGCATTTCCATTTAGCATCGAACAGAAAAGATTTTCCAGACCGGTAGCGAAGCATCCCTTTTTTCCACATGTCCGTACTCGACGAGTCAGCTCATCGACATTATTACACGATGTCACTCGAGGTACGTAGTATCGATTTCGAATCACACTGGCGGACCAATGGAGAAATTTAATTGGGGGCCGCGTAACTCCCAGTTCAATTCGAGCCAGCCTGCAAACGATCGACGTGCCGGAAAAGATTACCTACCCAGGATGCACTCGCGGAAAAGTCGAGGCTGTCCGCATTGGTTGCGTCGCAAAAATCACTCGGGGGAAAAATTTATCCATTAAACCGATCGCTATCTGAAAATCAACCGGGCCAGCGCGACCCGCGAGGGCTGCCTCCGCTATCATTTTGAACGATGATTTTTCGCCGCTCGATCGATGACGAACGTTTAACTGTACGGGATCCTTTCATCCTTTAAACCTTGAACAGCCCAATCGGAAATACAGACGCGGCAGACTGGCAAATATTTTGATAGATTCAGTCAAAGACAAAAAGATAAGTCATCATATTAATTGTGTTATTTTTATTTAGTCGATCAAATAAATTAAATTTCTTGTATGTACATCTTTTTACATTTGTGTTTAATTGGCTCAGCTGGTAAAGCTAACTTGTTGTTGTTCTGCATAAATTTAAAAATGTGACTTTATCAGACCTCTTATGTCAAACATTAGCATTTTATTAAATATTACATGATTAGAGAATTTTTATGTAAAATATAAATTGTTTGTATGTTTAGGAGATGCAAAAGCTACATAGACATTTGAGCCGTTTAATGCAACAGTGGTGTAAGTCAATATTTCCCATTATCTTTTCAAATCACATCTCAAGGGTTTAATCGGTATCAGCCCTCTATTTTGACCCACAGCATCAAAATCGTCATTGAATTAGTCAGTTCCTGGCGGATTAATTAATTGAACAGTTGCTCCGTTAGAATTATTCAAAATGTGAAATATCGCACATTTTTCACATGTAACAATAGTCCTACCTTTATTTTCAATTAATGATATATATATATATAAATTTATATCATTCAATCAATATACAAATATTTTTCATATTGCATAAGATCATTTTCTGCTTATAGATGATATCATTTAATCATTTTACATTAGAAAATCTTGAAAAGGCTTTTATTAGTGGACTATGATAAATATAATAAAACTAAAATAATAAGATATGTGTATATTTCTAGCATAGTGTTTGCATATTTTCTACATACTTTTGGCATATTTATTACATATTTGATGTATATATATATATATATATATATATATATATATATATATATATATATATATATATATATATATATATATATATATATATGTTCTCTGTTAATAAAGCGACTTAAGTTCACACATTTTATCGATAGTGTGTGCACGATACAAAATCTATTAACGTTATTAAATCATTTAACTCAACATATGTATAATCATATTGATTAATGTCGTAATGTTAAGACAATGTGTAATAAGATTAATATGAATTATACTAATTGAAAAGCGGAGCTACATGGTTTCTTTGAAAAGGCAAAAATGAAAATAATTGTACTAATTGAAATGAGGAAAATTTGATGAATGTAAAAGGAACGTAAAATTTAATCAGAAGTTAAATACCGAAAATTATAGAAGATTAAAGAAATACGCAGGTCAAAATTCATGGAAATTCTATAACAAAAAAAAAAACACGATAATATAATGCATTCAGGTGAAAGAGTATTACACAAAAATTGTTCGTCGCGGACGTGTCAACAAAAATGTTACGAAAGGTTTGGTATTGAATTTTTTCCGGGAGGGAAACCCTTCGAACTATTTAAATCGCACTCTCGGTTGTACTGCACACTGACGTAATTCGCCAGAACTATGCGAAAAGTGTTTGGAGCGGAAATGGGGGAACGAACTATTCTGCGTTGTATACGCAACTTTGAGATTTGTGGCAACCAAGGAAAAGCCACAGTAACGCACAGTTGAATGAATTTGAATGAAATTACTATATCTGGAGTAACAACATTATTCGAAATAAAATATTTCCTAGTGACATAGAATGTTAAATAACTAAATTCAATGGCAAAAACTTTAAAAAATTGTTCTTTAAATAATTGTTTCTTTAAAAAATTAAATATTCAACAAAGTTCTAGCGCATTAAAACTGTCTATGCAAATGAAAAATCAAAAACATACAATTTTATAAAAAAGAAATATTAAGTACATATGTACGTATCGTTTGTACAATCTTTTACTGAAAAGTTTTTAATATTTCAAAATTATTGTTACCTCGTGTTATGCAAATATGACAATTAAACTTTGTGATAAATCTTGTGAGATAATGGATTCAGAGTTAAATTGTTAATTTTTAAGCAAAATAAAATTTCCTAGATATGATTCACGATTGAAGAAATTAAGTAAAAATTTATTCTGTCAACAATTTTAATATCAAATATTAAATTTAATTACACTTAATATAAACAGAATATACATTTTCAACCATGTACAATGTATGTAAGTAATAGTACATGAAGCATACATGAGATTGGTGAAACACTATTCGTTATTTTAGACACAAAACGGGCACGACATAACGTTATCTATTACTTCTAAGCGTCATAGACCAACCAAATATACTAAAAAACGTTACTCAAGTCTTCACACATAATAATATTTTATAACTTGTCGTAAATGCAAAACGTGGCCAGCACAGTGATTTTTGACCATAAGGTAGTCACATTACTATGATAGCACGCAAAGTCATAAGTTACCATATCACGTCGTGTCAGACGGAGCAAATACAATACTGCCGTGACACTTTATAGTTCTTTCTATTATAAGTCGGTTACGTGACACAACATTAGGTTCATATCTGATGTGCATCGGAAGTATTTCTGCCAGTAATGCACCCATAATAGAAGCACACTTTCGTTGCACGTTTCGAAGTCACGTTTGAACTGTCTACCTACATTAAAAGCAACAAAGCCATTAAAACAATTACAAAGATTATCATAATTACATAGATTGCAATAATTTTTTGCAATTTTTTCTAATTTTTGCCTTGTACATTTGGAACAGCTCTAATCAAGTTTAATTTAAGTACGTTTGTACAATTTTATATTTGTAAATAACTTCTATCCAACATTGAAATTAAACAAACACAGATTTTTTCACTATGAAGAGATTTTATTACTGTTGGCTGAAGTGCGTGATCAATGTAAGCTGTAAGCAATGACGTATACTATGTATGATGTATGATCGATGTATGCAGCGCAATGAATGTTGTAATGTATGTAAGAGTTATTGTCTTTTATTATTCCTTCCTTTGTCTTCATGAAACTTTGTTCGTATTTATATTTGTTCCATAAAATACATTTGTTACTAGTTATTGCATAAATATTCTGTGCCAATTCTGTCAATTACATAACAAACGCGAAAGAAATTTTAATAGTTGAAACTGCAGTATTCCTTTCTATATTTTGTTATAAAACTGAATATATCAAATGCAAAACTGTAGAGACATTAATAGTATTTAAAAACATTGTTCTATTCGCCTTTTTAAGATAATTGAAAGAGAAAATACATACATTTTCGTTAAACTTTGATTTCTTCCAATTGACTCGGGCAATTGTTATTCGCATAAAAATTCACAATCTAGTTATTAATCTCTTAAATAAAATGAAAAAATATCGTTTTCACTGTGTCAAATAGTCATGCAATGAAAATGAACGAGAGATTTATCTTAAAAGATAATCATGGCTCGCAAAATTCCAAGTGCGCACAATCTTGAATGCAATTTAACAGTACGCTGCGGTTGTGTCAATCGTTTTGTTTCTGCGCGTAAGATCTTATTGTAAGTCTTGGGACTACGCTGTAGTGAACTCGCAAAAGGGAACCATATGTGGTTGCCGTTTAGACGAGATTGCTTGCCCCAAGGGTTTAATAACAACTTCCGCTAATAGATTCCGAGCGTTGTGTAAAGCGTCTATTTACCACGCTTCTCTTACGACGATGTTTTAGACATTCTGATTGGAAAGGCTAACGTATGGAAATTTAATCGAATTTAGGATACCGCAGATTTGCCAAACAACAAGATTTCACCATAATTATCCACCAAATTCTGAGTAAAATCTCGGAATTCAAATTTGTTTCACGACAAACAGATTTCGATTTTATTTGCGTTAGATAGGTTGTTAACATTATTTTCTCCATTTGAACGTATAGGGTAAACGACCTAATTGTGGGGGTGCTAATTACTGTTCCTATATTAATTGTACTTATTTTTAAAGCATAACGAATATTAAAAAGAAATATTATATTATTTTCATTAAAATCAGTTAATACATTGAATCCAGGTTATACGTCGCCGAGACTTCTGAGTTAGCCGTCGCGGAATTATCCCTACTACCACGGGGTATACCTCGTGAGGGACGAAGGAGCTCAAGAGCCGCCGCCGCACAGTGTAACGAATGGCCTTTTTAGCTGGACAAAATTAACTTTCAAATAAACGAAAACTAACTGTGCTAATATAATCTAAAATAGCCATGTATTAAAACCCTTGAATATTAAAACTTAAAATTCTTTTGTTGTATGTTTACAGAGCGTGTAAACTTCACCTAAAAGACGAACGCCTAACCTATAAATGAATGGGCACATTTCCATACGCGCTAGAAATATGTTAAAATGTACTAAGGAGTATTTAAATTTCCTATATATGATGGATATAACATCTCAGAACATGTATTTTCACTTCAGTAATTCCAAATTATCGATAATATTCCTCTATTTTTGTAAATTAAGTGTCAAAGACGGTACTTATTTTTCCACAGAAACGCCCATGTTACTACTCTTCGTTAATGAATTATTATATGCCCCACGTCGCACAGTGGGCAATCTGGACAAAATCGGATTCAAAATCAAGGAACTTTCGATAGGAATGAGGTAGAGCGATGAAATTTTTTGAAAATGAAAGCTGTAACTTTGTAGAATATGGGAAAATAGAGAGATTGTGGTACGAACGTTTGTTAACCTCGAGAAAATTCGTTAAACGCGCACGAATTCAAGAAAATTTTAGTTTTTCCAATACCACGCGAGGAAAAATTTTTTTTTTAACATGCTATACATCATTTCCCATAGATTTTTTCACGCCGATTTCAAATCTGGTCTCAAAATTTGTCTACAACCTCAGGATTCTGCAAAAAATAGATTTTTGTGACAAAAACTAATGAAGTCATTTTTTCGTTGAAATGATTGGATGGTAATAATCTCCCTATTTTTCCCATATTCTACAAAGTTTCAGCTTTAATTTAAAAAAAATTTCATCGCTCTACCTCATTCCTATCGAAAGTTCCTTGATTTTGAATCCAATTTCATCCAAATTGCCCATTTGCATCGCCCCTCGCGATGATTTTTTCGTTGCAGAACTATACTAATTTTTACAATGAAGTTACGTCGTTTTACGTACACGCTCGTGACAATCATAGCCCGGGCCGGGCGTTTCGAACGCAGCCGATGCCGATTGCCGTCACCACTTAGCGGTTTGTTTAGTCTACTCGTTGAAACCTATGGATTGGTCTCATTCATTGTATATTGAAGGAATAAACAATGATAAGATCCCCGAGTTTTCCTCTGAACTTTCTTCGTGTGAAAATTCGTTTCTTCAGTCCTAGAGCGATCAGCGTGCAGTGTACATCTCCCTTGCGTTTTTCTTATATCTTTCAGTTTCGTTATTTTTATTGTTATTGTTATAATTACTGTGATTATTGCTAGTGTTTTATTTGTTACGTTATTACTTTATACGTGAAAACGTTATAACAAAATCTTCCTTAGATATAATCAGGTACGTTGAAGCTGAACATTTCATCCCTTATAAAAATTATGAAAAGTTTAAATAGGAAATACAAATATTTAGATTAATCTAAACAAATTGGTATTGGTTAGAATACGTCTGAATCTCCAAAAAGTAACATTTACTATAATTTTTCCAAAATTACATTCTTTTTGTCCGTAATTAAAAATGACGTCTTCTTTGATAATATCTAGTACTTGTTAAATCATTCTGTGTTACATAGGTCCATTACTAACATTGTTGTATTTTATATTTAATTATAAATCACTTAAAATATATTGTTTAATTAACAAAACCCAACTAAATATAGAAAAATATAAATATAGAAAATATAGAATATAGAAATATAGAATAGATAAATATAGAAAAATAGGCGATTTAGAATTTTTCCAGCTAAAAAGGCCATTCGTCACACTGCGCGCCGCCGAGAAGTGTAAACATGACACGGATCAGGTATATCGGTATGAGACCAGAAGACCACTACTAAAGCAATAAGAAAACTCCTTTATTTTTCATTATTTTTTTATGGGGCTTTCACCAACATACTTGTGGCATTTTTCTAATGAAAATGATAGAAAATATGATATAATTCCGATGATATTTACTTGTCTAATGAACGATGAAATTTACTTCCTATAACAATTATAAAATTAGTGTAAATATGATCCGAATTGTATCGTGTTTGGTATCATTTTAGTCAGAAAAATTCCACAAATATGTTGGTGAAAGTCTTGTAAAAAAATAATTCATAATAAAAAAGTTTGACTTTTGATTTAAAGGCCTGAGCTCACGCTAGTCTTTCATCTTTCCCGAACGCTTCGACACTCCGCGTCTCTTTCTTTCCCAAACGCTGTCCTTCTTTGCATCCGAAACTTTAATTGTTCATTACACAAGTAAATATCATCGGAATCATATTATATTTGGTTTCATTTTAATCAGAAAAATGCCACGAATACGTTGGTAAAAGTCCCATAAAAAAAAATGAAAAATAAAGAAGTTCTCGGGCTTCGCTGTCCTTTTCTATGTTCGGCAGTGCATCAAAGAATAGTGTCCCTGCGACGACAAGATCCGGTCTGCTGACAAATAACGTGGATTCACTGTATTAAGTATGAACATCATAGTGAAAATAGAAAACAGTTGCAATGGATTCAAAAAGTATTTGAACACTATATTTTCCATATTTAAATATATATGTGTAAATATATAGTTTTTTTTGGCTGATACAGCGACTGGGAAACTCAAGAGGCTTTATTGGCCCAGAAAGTTACAAATTGAAATGTATGTAAAAACATTGAAAAATTTTTCTTGTGTCTGAAACCACCATAGTATTACAGATTGAAACTTCCCCTTTACAATGAATGTTTAAAACTTGATCTACGATTTTTTTAGTTGATTTATTGAGCTGTAAATGAAAGTTGTACTGCCATCTCATAAATAATATCTGTGTATTTTATAACTCAGTGGCAGAATGTGTACGATTTTAAAATTAAGTGCTTCTAGTAATTAAAATGTCCGTCCCGCGTTAGACATCCCTGGTAATTAAAATCTTCGGTGTTTTGGAGCGATAAAAAATATTTTTGGAATAAGATTGACGTGCACCAAACGATAAAGGAGCGATTTCTGTAACTTCGGAAGTCTGTGAACCGACAAACGGAAGCTCCTTGAAGATTCTTCTCACTGAAATATTTCAAGGTGTACGTAAAGAAAATTGAATGCATCCCCCAACTGCATTTCACGCAAATAGTGGCTGAAACATGTCTGACGGCTATGACTGATCTTACATTTTTATATTTATGCACGTGCCGTTATCCTGTCAAAAATATCAACATCTGTGAATTTTCAAACTGTGGTGGAAATATGAAAGAAATAGTTATCACGTTGCATGCAGCTCTTTTGCCTTCAACTTGCTTTGAGCTGTAAACGATTCTTTACAAACTTTAAATACGACAAGTTTATACGTTCATTTCTGTTTAGAAAACTTATCATTACAATACGATGGAAAATCCAAATGAACTTTGTACGCTATTGAACAATACCAAAAAGTAAACAACGTACTTTGTTAAATGTGAATGATTGTAATATTAAGAATGAATTTACCTATTGCTAGTTAAATATCGCACTAAAATTAATAACCTATATTTAATAATACAATGACTGTACATCTACGTATTGAACGAGTGTTTTTAAAAAGACCATTGCAAAATATGAAAAAGAAATAAATAATCGATGTTTAAAATATCAAGTATCGATCCAAGTTCCAAAGTATAGTTTATTTATAATTCATAGAAGCCATCATACAAGATCTTAGGTTTAGGTTTTAAATTTTGAATTAAGGAGGCTGAACTTCTCTAAAGAAGAAAATTAAAAAAATTCTACTAAATACTACTTTCTAAAAATTGTAAATAAAATCTGCAAATTTTCGTCCCAATAGTATCGTTTCAAGAAAGGTATGCAAAGTCATCAGAAACGAGCATCCAAAACTGCGAAGCTCTTTTCATTGCATTGGCTCGATGATTTCATTAAAATTTCGAATTCGCTGGTGCCCAATTACATTTGGCAACATCATGGAAACGCATTTTAATTGCGCACACGGTCAGAAAGAGTTAGCACTCAGCTACAACATTAATTTTATTCTGTACGCGGGGTCAGCGAGAACAAATAATCGTTTAAAATCCCGTACGCTTTCGTCTACAAAATATTAACCAGTTATAATAAAACAAAAATGATCCAACCCACGCGACGATGTTAAATTAATTAAACGCTTGAAGCGTCGAAAAAAGTGGAATCATGAACGAATTATACACGGACGGTTTTATACATTTCTTTCAATTAAATAGCGATTAAGTCGGTCTGTACGGCTGTAGTATAGTGTTTCCCTACTGTTGTTTACGCGAAGCACGTGCCATTTCTGATAAATCACAAAGAAACTGCATTTACATTTACAAATATAGGTTAAACGATGAAAGTACATTTTATTGAAGAAATTAAATTTGTTAGTTTAAAATTATTGTTTAAATGGACGTTAAATTGTAGAAATAAAATCACTGTTATGAAAGATGGAATCAAGTTTGTATATAATAATGCAATGTTATTTACATACAAAATAAAGGAAATTAAGAAAGAACTTATTTTCTCTGAATACCTATGAGAATCTATTTATTTCAACTATGAACATCAACATAAACGATTCATGACTATAATGTGATGCTATCTTACAAATGAATCACGTATCTGCTTTACATTTGCTAAGTTACAAGCAGTTGTTAAAATTTTACCAAAGTCCTTTAGAAAATCTTAATGTATACTACTAAAATAATTTCATAATTAAGTTGATATGGAATTAAATTAATGATTAAGTAGTAGTAGTAGTTTATTTTTGATCCCCTCAAGGTTACAATTTCAATACATTTGACAATACACTTCCTCGCTCCGCTCCTATCCTACCTTATCCTATCTTACAATCATCCTAACCTTAGAACGCAAAAACTCGATTCCAAGAGAGAGAGAGAGAGAGATAACCTCGTACTTATCTTAAAATACATAAAATGAAATAAAAATCAAACATCAGAAATTAAATAAAATTAAATAAAATAAAATACATTGTGTAAAAAAAAATAAAAACTTATCCAATCTCTCACTTACCCCCCCCCCCCCCCTTTCACTCACACACACACACACGCACCTATGCCCCCCCTTCCCTAACCAACGGACACCCTCTTCCGGTCGCTCACCATTCATCCCAATTCTCCATTTGCACCATCCCTCCATTCCTCCACTCTCCTCATCCACTTCTCCCCTCCCCCCTCGTCATCCAACACTTCCCACATCTTCTCCAGCCATCCTCTTTCCTGATCCATCCTCATACATATGTATAAAGAAGGAAGGAAGAATATTCTTCCCACGCGTGCTCCTATGTCTCAATCATCCAACCACACACTCTACATTTTCTCTCCTCTTCATCCATTCAGTATTTCCCCTCTTTCATCCCATTTCCTAATCTAAATTTTGCTACTCTCTGCCACCTACTCTCCCCCCATCCTTCCCTCAGGTATCCCGGCAGACCCTCTCCCAATAATTAAGTTAATATGGAATTAAATTAAAATTTAAAGTTACACAAATTGAACTTCGTTTTGTGTGATTTGAGTTCAATTAAAATTGTCTTTGTGCAAGGAAAGAGTGCACGTCAATAAATTCACGAACTATAGACAGTGCAATGTAGTCGAATCTCGATTCGACGAAAGAATTATCGATAGCTGCTGTATTTTCGCAGATACAAAAATTAGTAGGTAATTCAAGCAAATTATAAATTTTCTAGTTTCTAGTAAACTGATCCACGTAGTTCCCCCCAAAATGGAGATCGTTAACCCCATTTTAGGATCTATATTTTCTTTCAAGGAGTGAACTTGCCCAAAAATTAGTGGGCAATTTCAACCGATCGCAGTTATCCAAACATTTTTTTTACACAGTAGATCCAAAAAGTGTTCGAACATAAAATTTCTGATTCTCGAGAATCTGTTCTAGGGGAACTCTCCTTGCAAGTAGTGCGGTATATTAATTTCGGAGGGGAAAGGGGCGATAGCTTTTACTTATTGCTCGTCGAATTTGACGTGGCACGTGCTTGACAGCCACGGCGAAAGCGTGTCACGGCTGACCGGTCTTGCCGTGAATGTACGCGATCAATCGTTTCCGCGAATTATTCAATGTTATCGTTATCATAAATTCGGCTGCGCCCTATTCTAGCACCGCTAGCACCACCCCTCGGAATGATCCTGATAAATTATCGAGCGTAGGATTGCACCTGCAGTGCCGTCGGCTGCGCTTAAATTTTCATACCCGCCGCAGACCGAGCCCGTAAATCCGATTCTAAAAACGTTTCCTGATGGATGTATCGAGTGGCTATCGTTTCTCCATCGTTCCAATTCGGCCGGCCGGTGTTCGTCAACTTGTTGTGATTTTTGTTATCCTTTCCAGCTGTCCCCGATACTATGAATAAAAGCACACGTGCACAAGGCTGGTTTCATAATACATAGAATTCGGCTCCAGCCGTGAACGATGAGCATGAGCTACTAGAAAAAAAAAAAAAAAAAAATAACCCGTACTTTTTTTCTCTAGACTTATTTTAGACTGCAAGCAAATTACTTAATGCAGATCTTACGCATTTCTAACAAAAATGAGAAAGCCTAACTTAATACAGAGAAAATATCATTTTCAATTTATCAGAATTATTCAGGAAAATAATAAATATTTACATCGTGTCTCTTGAAATTAAAACAGCAAACAGCAAATCTTTATTCTACATAAAGACCTGCTGTCTGTTAACCCTTGAGCGACGGACCGTTTCTGTAACTGTACAGTTGATGATGTTTAACATCAATTTATGAGTTTGTTTAGCAATTTTTTGAACATACTTTCGAAGGCATTTCTTGCAAATCCGTTAGTCTCTCTGTTATTGTTAATCTGGTCGTTATTCATTTGATTTAGTCGCATAGAATAATTACATGACAATTTTGATGTTATGGGTCAAAACAGACCCAGTCACCGCTTTCGGAAGGTTATCGAGTGTTGCATACAGTGTACATAAATTGAAGACCATAAAGTGTAGAGTTATACCTGTTACATTGTTTTAATATATACGAAATTATATTTTATCCAAATTTGAAATTATATTTTAATAATAATTCTTAAAAATGATATTGTTTCTACAGGCATCTATTTGGAATAGCATTTACGATATAAGAAATATGTGTGCCAACTTTTATCTTACTAAACAAATACAAAATTACTTTGATGTAGATGAATATAAATATTTGTACTCCCTTTAGAAACATTATTTCAAAAACACTTTAATGCTTCAGTTTAATACTTATATTTGATGATTTTTATTTACTTACATAGAATAATAATTCTATTAATATCTTAATTTTCTGATCAACCTAAATGAATGATGGTCTCAATATTAGGTATCAACAAGAAAATTGAATTAATACGATATTAAAAGCTTGAGAAATGCTTGAATAAAATAGATTGACCCTATAATCAAATAATGTTCACAGGCTGTTTTTTCATACCAGAACAATTATTATTCTTGATGTCACTGTGTAATTAGAGTAACTAACGTTTACTATAATCACTCCATTATCTACCTAGCATTACATACTTCAATAAATATAATCGACGTATCTGCATGTATTTATCTATTCACTCTGAATTTGAAATGACAGAAATGAACGGAAATCTAGTACGATTTGAATAATTCCGATTCCACGATTGAATGACTAGGAATTCAGCTGACGCCACGCGGACACGTAGAAAATAATATGACGAGCAAAAGCGGTGCTTCATAAGTACACAATTTCCAGAACCATAAGATCTCAAGAAAAACCTTCGACTTTATACTTGTGATATTTTATTTAACTTACATTAGATCACGAATATTCACTGAGGATAAAATGTGTGTTCTCTTGATAATCATAATGAATCGAAAATAATGTAATAATATGCTTAAATTCATTTAGTTTTCATTTTGTATTTTTCCTATTCATTTTCTAGTCTGATAATAAAATATTAATTTTAAATGACAAGAGGAACGAATGTGAGGCAACATGTACACAGGGTGTCCCAGAAAGAGTGTTGGAAAAAGGAAGGGGTGATTTCTAAGATGATTCTAAGCATATTTTTCCTTTGCCAATTCGCGCGGAAACGCTTTGTTCTTGAGTTATTAACGAAAAACACTGACTAATCAGGGCACGGCTACAGCGGACGGATTCCCGCTCGGCGTCAGATCCCGCTGAGCGTGGCGTTGCCATTGGCCGAGCTAGAATCCGTCCGCAGTAGCCGCGCTCTAATTGGTCCGTGTTTTTCGTTAATAACTCGAAAACAAAGCGTTTCTGCGAGAATTGGCAAAGGAAAATAGTGCTTAGAATCATCTTAGAAATCACACCTTCCTTTTTCCGACACTCTTTCTAGGACAGCCTGTATAATCATTGAATTAATGGAATCGAATAGTTACGAATAAACGAACACGATAGATAGGTTTGTAACCATAAAAATAGAAGGGAGAATCGTGAACGAATATGGAGAGAAAGCGAAGTCGAATCGATGATTATTCCGACTTAAATCGTTTTCGTTGAAAAACTTCCCTCTTGTCTTTCCCCGCTATTCTCCCTCGCAACTTATATTTAAAATAATTGAAATTTGTATAAGCGTTCTAGAAATGTAGACTTTTCAGTCGTCAAATAGAAACTGAATTGCTTCGTTAAGAATAGAAAATGAACCTGATGAAATACGTTTCAAAAACATTCAGAAAATTCCAGGTATTTTAAAAGTGAACATGCCGATACCTGTTTGGAGAAAACAAAATGCAACATTCGCGACGATACGTTTCTACGGAAAATCTGGCGTTCAAAGAAGATGAAAACTGTGCCGATCTGAAATACAATGCGTGCATCAAGAACCCTGCCATAACACCGAGCATAAAACACAGATGTCTACTGTTGATACAACGACTTCGCAACATGGTTACGAAGGAACAGTTCCGTTTTATCGCCCGATATCATTGCTATCGCAATATATTGTCCACAAACGATAAACATTGCCTTAGGTCCTTCAAATCAGGATGTAAAACTGTTGTGAAATGTGCGTCGAAGTACATAGAGAAATTACGTATTATCGTTAGATGTGTGTTTTTAGTAGGAATCTTACGACTTTCTTTTCATGCGCAATCATTATGTTAACCGGGATATTTTTCAATGAAAGATAGTAGTTTTCATGACGAGTAGTGTTAAAATAGTTTCGAGTATTTGTAGAAGGTAAATTAATATTAGGTTTGCATATGAAATGTCCGGTTGTTAACAAGAATCTAAAACAAACATAACTTTTTTCGAAATAAAAGTTGTTGATAAAAGTAAGCAGCATTTTAATCAACATGTTTTGTCAATGAATTACAAGTATCTTAATTACATAAATTTATTATATAAAAAAATTAATATTTTGTCGTTGACGTTCTTCATTTACATGATTGTCATCTATATTTTTGTTTCTTTTTTTAACTATGAACTAACAGTACATTTAATTATCACTATATTTTAACCGAACGTGATGCTATCGTCAATATGTTATTTAAGATTTCACTATATAATCCTATACATATTGACGAGAAAATGCCAAAAATGGAAGTTTTATGGCGGGGAATTCACTGGTTCAAAAATTATGCGTGTTTAAAGTTGAGTCAGATTACACTTTGTTCCGGGACAAACTGTAATTAAAATATAGAGAATCATATACCGGATCTCAAAGGGAAGGTATAATCCAAATTAGTTGAGATTCGTTCGTTGGGGAGGGGGGAGGACGGAGAACACGCTTGCAAATGTACGTTATCGATATCAGCGCGTGCTTGTGCTGCCACCCAGCGGTTCCGCTCGTCAAACGACGCGCAATGCCGAGCACACCCCCACCTGTCAAAAACGTTTAACACGTAAGCGCTACGTCGGTCCCCTGGAACCGACATGAAACTTTCCGTTCAGGCGGCGTCAGACCTGGTCAGACCACGAGGGCCAACACTAGGCTTTTCCTTTAGGCAACGCGTCCCGTCGGTTAAGGGGGCCGGCAGGCATTTGGCCTTGACTGTCACGCTACGTTACGCTGTGGCCTTTTTTCTAGACATTTTACGTATTAAATAAGTAAGTAATCAATTAAAAATGCATACCACCGTGTTTGTACATGTCTTTGCTACGTCTGTATAGAGCCTTTTTTTCGATACGAACACTAAATCTCTCGAAATTAAGAGAATCTCTCAGCGGCAGCCATCTTGTGACGTCATACTTGCTTCAGAATTCGAATTTTCTGCCGAATATTACAAATTACTCCACGATGAGGTAGAAACTGAAAAAAACTGAAAAAAGGACCGTACAAATCAGCTTTGTACCCTAAAAATACCATACAATAATAAACAGTCTGCGGATCTTTATGCATTCGTGGAATGTGAATAATTTTAAAATAGCAAAAACCAAAAACTATACTTAGTTTTATACGTTTTTTCTGTCCTTGACCTTGAATGACCTTGGACTAATTATAGTCACTGAATTCCTAATGAAAGGGACTATCATTGTAGGTGTTTAAAAAAAGGGTGGTTCCATTTAAAAAAGTCAAGGTGACCTTGATATCTCCAAAAAATGACATAAAAACAAAATTTTTGTTTGCGTCGTGTCAGCCCCATTGTACCATTCAACTTTGTCCTTACCATATTTTACGTATCTTTAGAAACAACAAAGATATTTGAGGTGCTAACGTTTGGTGACTCACCCTGTGTATTAATCAAGCAATCCTGATATAGAAGGTCTGGAAGTAATTTATATTTTCTCATTCGCATGCAATGCTTAAGAATTTAAAAACTATGTAATACCTAAATAAACCGTGTAGCTTGAATCATTAATAAATAAATAAAATTAGTAATATGTTTACTCCATTTCTAGCACAAGGAATCTTTTAGTCAATGAAAGATATTTTTTTTTCTTAAAAGTAAGTACAAAAATAGCAATTTGCGCAAAAATTTAAAGCCTAATAACGAAACTGTAATAGTATTTCTTCGTACAATTTGCATTCTAAACTTTCATACGTAACAGCCTAATAGAATAGAAAAACATTGGCTATTACTACTGTTATGTAGAAAATAGTTTTCCGAGTTGAAAGACAATGTATGGTAGTAGCCTGCTTAAAGAAGTTTGCCTGGAAAATATTCGCACTGGAGAAAAGGGAGGGGGGTAGGAATTATACCTTCCTCGTGTTCATTTCCTTTCAGGAATGAAGAAAACGAGAAAAAGAGTCAGAATAATAGGTGCTAATTCTCGCAGTAAACATTCGAGACAACCTCAACGGCTTGTCATACAAAATGACTTTTACCGGGTAACTGCGTAGCAGGAAGTTTCTCAAAAGGGTTTCCATTACGTAGTACTACATCTCGCGGAGATTGGACTGCAACTTTTACGATCGACTCGTGAATATCTTAAGTCCTCCAGCTGCTGCACAGTACCAGAAGCCGTACTTTAAATTACATACAAATGAGGCATACCAGTATTATATGATTTTCACTCCATTACGGACCAGGTCGCATAAAAATCGATCACTTTCATCTAGGATGTCTAGGGTTTTGTTCATATCAAAATATTCTGTAATGTACAAAAAAGAGATGACCTAAGTCGTCAGTTTAGACAAAAAGAAACAAATTTTTAAATTGCTATATTGGAAAGTTATGGCCATCATACGCTTCTAAAGATTTCTGGTGTGACGTTTCATTATCGTTAATCTGTTTATTGTCCGTTCAAATATTATTGATAATACTTTCGGCTTGACTTTACTTCAGGATACCACCAATTTTTAACTTTTGTTTATGCAATCCTATAGACTCTGGCGAGAAAATGCCGAAAATCCAAGTTTCAATCCAAGGAGATCACTAGCTCAAAAGGTATACGTGTGTAAAGTTGTGCCATTTTTAGCGTTTTTGTAAAGCAAAGCGTCGCCATGTTGGTATGTAGCAGAGTTGGGCAAAAATTTATTTTAAAATTTCGAATACAAATAAATGAAATCTATCTTTTATTCGAACTCGTTTCTCTCGGATACATATTTACCACAGTTTATCAGTCGGATACTTTTCACGATTTTCATTTGTCGTCCGTGGGTCATCCGAATCGCGAAGTAACGGCTATGCGTATTCGACGCCTCTAGCGGCGAGATTTTTTATTTGAGAGAATTTATTACAAGATAGAAGATACAGCTGATGAGTTGCAAAGTATCTTTGACTTTTATTCGAGAGTTTGTGGCAGCGCCCCCATGTACTCGACGGTGAATTTCGGCAGATACTCGCAACTCAGAATGTATCTTTGATTTTCGACGTACGATTTTCTGCGTGGCCTTGAGATTTATTCGAATACTCGATGTAGGGAAGATGATTTATTCGATTTTTTATTCGAGACGAGCATGAGGAATAAATGAAAATCAAATGTATCTTTTATTCGAAATTGTATTCGAAGTTCGGATGAAAGACCGCGCGACGTTGCCAAGTCGTAATACTTACGTCGTAATATGCAAGTACGTACTATGGTATAGTGACTCTCATTAATATTCGAACACTATTTATTAATTAAACAATAGTTTAAACAAATGAATTTTTATTATTTAAACGAATGTTTAAACACATACGTGTTTATTATTTAAACGATTGTTTAAGCAAATAGATTTGTATTATTTAAACAGATGTTTACATAGGTAAATGTTTATTATTTAAATGACTGTTTAATAAATGAATTTTTATTATTTAAACAGATCTTTAAACCGATACATTTTTATTACTTAAACGATTGTTTAAACAAATAAATTTTTACTATTGAAACAAATATTTAAACCAATACATTTTTATTACTTAAACGGCTGGTTAAATAAATAAATTTGTATTATTTAAACAATTGTTTAAACAAATAAATTTTTATTATTGAAACAAGTGTTTGAACCAGTACATTTTTATTACTTAAACGATTGTTTAAACAAACAAATTTTTATTACTTAAACAATTTACGTCATCTTTTGCAATGAGTAAAAGTCTTTATAATAAAAGGAAATGTCATTGAATTTCACCATCGGTACTCTGCTGGATATTAAGTTATTAAGACAATAAATAAAGAAAGCCATTCAAATAATTTTTTCATCGGATACGGTGACCGTAGAACGTCGCTGAACGTACTGAGCCGCTAGATGGCACCACAAGTACCCGGTACTGCCGATAACGTAGAGCACCGATCTTTGAGTGAAAATAACTTCTCCGCACCACAGACGAGGTATACCTCGTCTTTGTCCGCACACTCAAATGAAAATAAAGTTGTAAATATAACTTGCAATTCTTAATCTCTAGCATGGCCCCCCCATGCCCAAACCCCCAAAGAGCCTAACATGAACCAACACAATATTTTGTTCCCGAACTATAATCGGATTTCCAACGGTGGAACCACACCGCAATAGTTGCTGACCAAACAGATAGATCTTCCACTGTAAAATCCATCAACTCGGTATCTAGCGGCTCCGCTCGTTAAGCGACGCGCGACGATCACTACATACCAACATGGCGGCGCCTTTGCCTTACAAAAACACTAAAAATCGCACATCTTTACACACGTATAATTTTTAAACTAGTGATCTCCTACGATTGAAACTTTGACTTTCGGCATTTTCTCGCCAAAATCTACAGGATTGTATAAACAAAAGTTAAAAATTGCTGGTTTCCTGAGGCAAAGTTTAACCATAAACTTTAACTTATAAGCATATAATATTTAATGAAGTCTTATTATTTAGTTTCGTAAATCCTTCTAAAAGTTACTAACATAAAACAGATGTTTTTGTATTTAAAATACAACCTAACGCAAAAACTAAGTTGAAATTAAAAACTGTCTTACCTTATATGTTAAAATTTTAATATTCTAAAAGTATCCTATGGAATTGAAATAAAGCATTCAAAGTACATTAATTTTTAATGTTTTATTCTTCAGTAAATGTTGACAATCAGAAAAAAACTTCTTCTGCATTAATAATCATCATCATCAATCATGTCCATATTCATTGTGTTCAATGACCCGTCAGGCTCCAAGGCAAACTGTTGTTGACCAGTCAAGAAAAAGTATACTTTTATTATCATAAGACATAAAACTCCGATTGCAGTTTCCACTTTTTCTGCGACGACGTAATGATAGTACCTAAATCTGTTAAAATAGTACATCAAGTTTTTCTCAGGAGTTTGTGATATTATTTCTTTTTCTGGTTCGGTTGTATTTTCAGTTGTATTTTCCGGTTCGATTGTATCCTCTAGTTCTGTTGTATCTTCTGGTTCAGTTGTATTTTCCGTTGTATTTTCTGATTCAGTTGTATTTTCCGTTGTATTTTCTGGTTTAGTTGTATTTTCCGTTCTATATTCTGGTTCCATATTTCGTGGCTTTTTATTTCCTAGTATCGAAATTTGTTGCGATAAATAATTTAACAAAATTGTACTAAAAATAATAGAAACTTACTACGTTTGTGTGCTCCATCCATATTTGGTATCTTTCAAAAGAATGCTGTACTACGCCCCTGCAAACATTCGATCTGCAACACACTTTATTAAGAAAAATGATGTGCGACCAAATTTGAAACTTATCCTCATTTAGAAATCATGAATTTTTGTAACAAATCTACAGGTCAGATAAAATTTTCATAACAAATCTGCAGATCATTAAAAATTTGTTTATCAAGCCTACAGATCAAACAAAAACTTATTCACATTTTTTCCTTCACATCTCATTACAATAATTTTGAGATCAAAATTGTTGTGCTTATACTTCACTTTCACTGTATAAATCTATCCTTAATTCCTAATTATTCAAAAGCTTCGAAAAACTGTGAAATATTCGGAAATATGAAGGCTGACAAGTAAACAGCGGAAATTTTGTACTAATTCGTTTAATGAAACTTGCAGAATTATTTCCAATACACTCTCGTAATTGCCCCCGACTAGAGTGATTGATATATGGGAGCGAACGAAGTCATTAGCGTACAAAATTTCCATGAGAGACCACCCGAAGGGCAACCATTTGCATATTTATAAATTTGATTATGTATGCTAATTCTTTTCCAACTCTAAATTTGAGAGTACAAAAGTTATTTTAATATTTATCATTTATTCTAATGTTCGTTGCGATTGAAATTTTTTGAGAATTATGTGTTTAGTTTAAACTCAATGGGGCTAGAAAGTGTTCTGATAAAATCTTTAGAGGGAGGGGGAGGGGGGGTCTCATATAAGAACATATATGAACGCTGCCAAATTAATTAATTCTCAAAATTTTTTCGAAGTAATGGTACGTCTACACGGTCCTGCAGTTTTTGAAATCTTCATGATGTAAAAAGTTGAGATTTTTTTCGTAAGCGTGTTTTCACCCCCGAGGCGATTTTTCAAAAAGAAAAATTGTTCCGTTATTGGGGTCGCGTAAACTACACATGTACAAAATTTCAAATTGTTTTGAATTTTTCGAGTTGCCGAACTTCCCCTGTTGGTACATCCCTTAGGTTGTTTCGCATATTGTTAAGCGTCGATTACACGCAGTTAGTGTATTTGCTGCTCACGGATGAAATCACTCGCGGCTATTAAATCCGCTCAATGTAATCAATAGGGATAGTAAACCGGCCAGTGAGCAACCAAAGCGAGTTGGGAGTTGATGGCTCTCTAGCCATTAAAATCGCTTCGTGTAATATACATAAAGTGAGGAAACCGGTCGGTACACAAAACTCTGATGCAGAAAACAATCGGAATCGAACAAAACACGGAGCAAACGAGTAAGCGAGTTTTCTAGCTGGCAGTGTATGTAGTTGATATTCACGGTGGGTCGCAGGGACTCGCTCGCTCGCCGGCGAGTTCGTTTGCGAGCGAGTACGTACATACAGTGTCTGGCAAAAGTATTCAGCTTTCAAAAGGAATAATTTCTTTAAAATTGCGCCAAACAACTTGAATATATTTCAGACATTGCAAGAGTTAGTTTACTCGATAATAAGTCAAAACAATTTTTATAAGAAATATTTTAACAATTGGATGACCGGGTGTGGTTCCATTTTGATTCAGCATTTCAAAGGCATCATCTAGCTACCATTAATACCACAATTACGAAGTAATAAATGCAATTTACTGATCAGAGCTGGGTAAAATACTATTTTAAATAATAAATAGTAAATAATCCTATTTATTTTTAAGTACGTATATAACTTTGAAAATGAAATACTTTATTTCATACAGTGACTTCTCAAGATGACAATTGAAATATATTGAAAATATTTGGATTTTGTCTTGAAACATTTTATTTATTCTGTTTCAAATACACTTCTGAATATAAATAATTTCAATAAAGTTTATGTTTACACATATCATACTTTTATTAAATTATTACGAAATAGACCCAGAAAAATTTTTCTGACCGTTTTAACGAACCTAATTTTCCTAACCTATTTATCCTTTCCTAAAAATGGAAATCTGAAAATATATTTTCCTCTAACAGAACTCTACTGGCACAGATCATCCAGATTACGTAGTGTAACATTTTTCACTGTATCAGCGTATTTCAATATCACAGCGTAAATTGAAAACTACATATTGCGCGCGAAGCGATCGATTTGTTCCCCTGCGCTATTTAAAATTCATCCTACCGATAATACTTTTTACCATTACGCCTTTTTTCCCGGTGTAAATACGCGCGAGAATGAAATAGAATTTCGTTGAGGAAATATTGGCAGCCTCTATTTTTGTCGCCCGATAGAGCGTTTCGATTTGCTGAAATACGGCCGCACAGAATTGTAATCGGGTTTTGTTCCCGACATTTTACGCGCGATGAGATTACGCACGCCATTTTGCGAGGGCTACAAAATCTCTGGGACACGATATGCCTCGCGCTGCGATTTAAGGATATCTATGATTTTGAGGAGTCAGTCTCATGTAGACGGGTCAAAAAATTGATTTTTCTTCATCGTATTAGGCTGGTGCAATATCCGATAGGTATTAGAATACAAATGTAATGAATCCTTTTGATGTAGAAATTATAGTCTACAGCTTTATTATAGATTTTAAGGTGAAGAGCTGATCTTTAAGGTTTATCTCCAGTTTTCATTTAGTTATGTAATACGTTATGTATTACTTATTATTTAGTTATCTACGATTCGATTGTTATTCTTCTGATACGAGAGGTGAAGTAAACATATCGACATTAGTGCAAAATTATATTTTTACATTGAATTTGTTATACTTTTTTAATTAAAAAACTACCGAAATGCAATTTAAGTATTCACTGTTTTGTCAATTTTTTAAATAAATTGATTATTATGGAGCAGAAAAATTGTTCTATATGACGAAAGAGTACCTAATCAATTATATCGTAAGTTGTGCCATTGGAAAACTAAGTTTTGATCAAATTTTGCAGCGTTTACATGAGATTGTTCCTTAGGGGAACGTAATTTCTTGAATTAGCCAAGGTTCAGAAAAATGCATAATTCTTTATGGTCGCGGAGCGTCGCGAAGCGTGCCGAAACACTCAGCTCGAACGCAGAGGATGCGAATGGGAGATCGACTTCCTTTGCACGGTTTCGCTGGCTGAATCGACCGCGTTGCACGAAGTGAGAGCCAGTAAATGATATTTTCGCATTATCGCCGTTAGCGGGGAACAATAGGCATCGATTAACGGTGACCGAACTGTCGCCGTCGCCGGACATATTTCCAGCGCGATTGTCAAATTCCGGTGTTCCTCACCAGCTCGACGTTCGACCGTAAGTTTCCGGAAATAAAATCGCACGGTCGTGTATACAATCGATTCACCGCAGCCTTTTTCCACAGAGAATCTCTCTCTCTCTCTCTCTCTCTCTCTCTCTCTCTCTCTCTCTCTCTCTCTCTCTCTCTCTCTCTCTCTCTCTCTCTCTCTCTCTCTCTCTCTCTCTCTCTCTCTCTCTCTCTCTCTCTCTCTCTGTTTTTTTTATAGATGAATGCGTTTCAACTGGACAGAAAACGTGAAACGTTGTTTAATATCTTTTTTTAGAGCTTGTCTCGATTTAACTCCCACGAGGTTAGCAATATTCGTGGGTGCACGCCGCGTCCATACGAGCAAGTGCATCGAAGTGCAAGCTTCCAGCGATAGCTGCCGAGGAATTCAAGAATTCGCGATTTCACTGCTAGGAATATTTTAGTTCCATGTTAACGGTTAAACCTTTCTTTAGCCGCTATATGGATTTTAATCGAATCTATCATCTTACGGTTCGCCGTTGCTTTTTAAAAATTAATTTTCTACAAAATCGCCTGAAACTTAAAATATCGCTTCGCATTCCAACTTTTAGCACGCATTTGACTGAAAAATTATGCATGTTTGATGTGAGTTACATCAAACGATTCATTGGAAAATGTTAATAAGCAGGGGCTTTATAATTTAAAAGCGAACTGAAATAGAATGCACGTTTAACGTAATAAAATATAATTATCATCACTTACAAAATTCTTTATTGTACTTTGCGATCGCAAATATGAAGTTTATGAGACAGCCATTTCAATGTAAACACCCCATATTGTCAAATGATATTACACAGGATTGAGAGTGGAACAACTGTCATTAATAACGTTATGTAGTTCATAGTGAATAAAAGAAACTTTTACTTTCTGAAACCCTAATTTGTAAAAATTGTTATAAAATCACATCTGTCACGTTATATACATATATTACCAAGTACTATAAATGCTTTTAATAAAAATTATGACTATATATGAACACATTGTCTTGCTCACTATAATTTAAAATAGTAACAAATAACTATAAAAAATGTCTCTAATGACATCGAATATCATTTTCAATTATTTGATATATGAGTATTGCAATGCAGATTAGTAAAAAGAAAATTTAAAACAAATACCATTGTTTTTCACATAACCCTTTAAAAATAACGGATAATAATAAAAAACGTGATCACAAATGACAATATAGTCAATGCGACCACATTAAAATAAACTATAAATAAATAAGTATTTACCAAATACTCTATGTTTGTGTATGTACTTCAACAATCGAATATAATTACAAACAATCACACTTTTTAAACTTCCTGAAAAAACTGAAACTGATCGCTGCAAAGTTTGTTTCACACTGCGCAGAAATATTTTTACTGTCTGCAATTTTTATGACCACTCGTATCGTATTAGTGAAATATTATCAACACTAAAAATAACTATAAACGTACGTCGATTGTTCGAGAACATTATACACGTTGCAAATTATAGCAATATTTTCATATGAACAGTCTTTCATACAAAAGTGAGCAAAAATATTATACATATAGCCTTATTTTTATGTTTTTCTTCGATCTTATAATACTTAACATTAGAACTACCAAGCACTCTATACAATTGATGTATGTATAGTTATTTATAATAATAACATGATTGAATACGCTTAAAGTTCCTACGATTTTTATTATATGTGATCGAATAAAGAAGTTAAATAAATTAAAAAATTCATCATGAAAATACTTTTATCCGTAATTACAACGATGCTGTCAATAGTGAATATATCAACACGGAAGTTTTGATATACAAGGTGTTCACGCTCACACTAGCCAGCGTTTTTCTTGCAAATAGAAGATATTTCTTCCATTTCTGACCTTGTATGGCCTTGAAAGTCATTATGTCGTATACGAATGAATTCGTCGTGGCATACACTTTCATATAATAGAAAAAAATACATAGCATTCCATTTAAAAAATTGAAGATCACCTTCATATCTAAAAAAATAATGCAGATAAAAAAAATGACAAACACCATTACATTACTTGCAAAAAACAGTATAACTTTTCTCTCTTTCATTTTTTTCTAATGTTTACTCTCTGCAAGAAAAAAACACTAGCTAGTATATACAGGGTGTCGCAATTCATCTCGAAATCGAGAATGACTCGGGGACACAAAATATCAGGGGACACTTTCCGATATAGATATCTATAGTTCTCTATATGAACGCGTAGAGGTCATATGAAGGTCAACTTTGTTCTTTTAAATGGAAATGTATATTTTTTAATGCACTACTCGATGCTACTCGTTATTCTCTACATAAAAGTACTAAATCACTTATGATAAAAAATCATTATATATATATTTTTTTTAATAAAATATGTGTATATAAGAACGAATCATTCCAGGTAAAATAGATGTATGAAATTAAAACTTTAGAACGTTGTTTCTTTATACAGAATTAAAGTTTCAGAAGGATTCACATAATGAGGGCTAATATTTTACGTTCAATAAAATATTCGAGAAAGGTATTAATGCAGTCTAATTTATTAAAGAACACCGCAATATAATATTTTTGTAGATTTAACTCCCGTAAGACAGTGGCAACACGAGGTTTCATGATAAACGATAGACATTTCGTTGATCGCGCGTGACCAGAGTTTGGTAGCAGGGATCATTCGCCGCAATCTCCGACTTTCTTTTTACTATTTATCTTTGTCATTCTGTTTCCTTGTCTACATCTGTTTTAATGATTCTATTCTATCACTACCACTGACATATGCATGCACCAACATATGATAACTACGTTTAATATGGAGCACCTGATTTTAAAAACTTGTAAAAAATAGAGACGCGCTTTTTTCAATGAAGCTTAATTAAATTCAATTAAAAATGAATGTTAACTATCGTAAGGAAGATTCATTAATCACTTATAAGATGAAGTTATAGAATATCTTTCAGCTGGTCGTTTATAATCGATAAATGCACGAAGAAAGGGCTACTTAAATGTGTTGAGGTCCTGGTAAAAAATGTAAAAAAGTCAGGCTTCGCAATTTGAAACAGCGGTATCTAACACGGAACGCTTAAATTTACATACGTTACATCGCCAATTGGGTTAAAATGATCATTGACCATTGTCGTCAGACCAGGGGAATTAACTCGAAATTGAGGGGAAAAAGTTACCCTCTCTCTCCGCCAGTACCAGATTAGTCACGTGACATTGTGATACATGCATGACACAGATGAAACACGTCACGTGACCGGACCGTGAAGCTTAGGAGAATAGCGTTGTGGAAGGGGAAGGGTAGAGTAGGAGACAAATCTTAATCCAGTGACTCTGTCATTGACACTGAATTTTAAGATTAAGCCGCTGAATTTAATCCGTTCGTATAATATTTATAATTTTTAAGCAATTATCTAGAGCGATTCATGCACATCAGAAACTAATTTGATTTTCTAACTCTTCAATTACGAAGTACGAAAAAACTGAAAGGTAATTTCCATAATGTTCGGAATGTAACCTACAAAAGCGCAGAGGGGCAGAGAGTATCTTTTCTGTAGGAAAAGTCTTCTTGTTTCGAACTTCATTCCATAGTATTCACATTTATGAGAAACGGAGTAATTTGAGTTTGGAAAAACGAAATTGAGCTTGAATAATGCCGTGTCGCTTCACCTGGCGTATAACTGTTCTTTCTCTTTTGAAATATCATTTTCTACTTTAAACCGTTCTGTTAGAATATTTATTATTACTATACTGTGGAATTTACGCATTTACGACAAAAATTACTAGGTATAATGTAAAACTGCAAAACTATGTACGAGACGAATTTAAAGCCATCGTTATATTATTTTCAATTTATTAAACATATTAAGAAAGAAATTTTGATTTTAGCCCAATTTGTTGCAATTCAGATAGAATGTTTTTATTTTGCATAAATATCCGCAGTCTACTTGTTACGAAAAGAAATAAATCTACTTGATTTCCGTTCCTTCAAATTAATAGAGACCATTTTGCATAATGATCCGAGGTTCAATTATTATAGTTATTATGACTGTACTTTGTAGCAACAATTCATTTTGAAGTTTCAATATTTTAAAACAATTTTCTGACTGTGAGTATATAATAAGTTCTGTATACAGTAAGGAGCAAAACTGAACACACATACGACATTTTAACAAAAATAATTTTTTATTCAATATTTGTATGTAGAATACAAGAGAAACAAAATACTTGGTATTATCTACAAACTTTTGGCTTTTTAAAACAAACTTAACATTTGTGATATTATTATTATTTCGCTTCATACAATTTTTTTTCGTGTAGTCGGTTTTGCACCGCACTAAGATTCTCGGGATTAGGAACTGTAAACACAGATTTTGTAAAGAACTTGGTGGTCCATCACGGTCAATGCCACGACCAGGAGTGCAGTAGTTATTAGTTTATCGTTGTTCATGCGTCAACACGCATCAATATAACATCATGAAGCAATTATTTAAAAATATGAAGAATAATATCATTTTCCAATTAAAATCGAGTTTATCAACGCGAGTAATTGCTAGAAAATTTGTCGTCTGTCAGGAAGTTGTACATAAGATACGGAAAAAATACTGTAGTAAAGTCCCTGCATCTTTTGGAGGCCGTCCAAAATTATTATCTTGTCAGGAGAAGAGAAGATCGACGAGATACTTCAGAAATTACAACGACGGCATCAATGGCTGCAAAGTTATTCGAAAGCGATGTTGGAAAGAAAATTAGTAGGTGGACGACTCGAAGGGCATTAACAGAAGCCAATTTTACAGCAATTGAGAAGAAAAAAAAACCTGCTCTATCAAAAAGAATGTCAAGGCCCGTCTGAATTTTGCAAGAAAATATTTAAGCTAGAATATAGAGCAATGGAAAAAAGTAATTTTTTCCGACGAATCTAAAGTCAATCGAATTACATCGGATGGACGCTCTTGGTGTTGGAAGAAGCAAGGCGAACCTCTTTTACAGCGTCATGTGAAGCAAACAATAAAATTTGGTGGTGGTTCACTTATGGTGTGGGGGTGAATTACGGCGTACGGTGTAAGTTCATTACATCGAATAGAAGGTACGGTGAACCAGTATACGTATAAGGATATTTTAGAAAAAAATTTACTGGAAACAATTGAAAATATGCCGGCACCAGAGTGTGATGTCGTATTCCAACGTGACAACGCTCCTGGGCATTGTGCGAAGAGCGTAAAGAATTGGCTGCAAACTCAACCATTTCAAAGCATGGAATGGCCTGCTCAAAGTCCAGACATAAACCCGATTGAGAATGTCTGGGCATGCTTAAAAATGAAGTTACAGAATAAATATAGTGCTCCCCCAACAACGATAACTGATTTGTGGCAAAGAGTGCAGGAACAGTGGTATTCTATTACACCAGAATATTGCGAAAATGTAGTATTAAGTATGCCTAAACGTATTCAGGCAATTACCAAGGTTAAAGGTTCATGGACGAAATATTAAGAGTACGAAAATCTGAAATGTGAAATAATAATAATATCACAAATGTTAAGTTTGTTTTGAAAAGCCAAAAGATTGTAGATACTAACCAAGTATTTTGTTTCGTTTGTACTCTACATGCAAATATTGAATAAAAAATTATTTTTGTTAAAATGTCGTATGTGTGTTCAGTTTTGCTCCTTACTGTATAATAAGTTCTTATAAGTCGGTAAATTGATACATCAGGTAAATGCTTTCAGTAACTGTGATCGATTATTCAAATAAACTGTACAGTAGAAAATATTTTGAAGACGAGAGTTGCAGTTACAAATTTTAAGCAGAATACTGTGAATTGTTCCGTTACAAGGAATGGCTAGTGTTCTTCAGGTGCATGATATTTTATACTTAGAAAACGTAATACGTTTTCTTATAAGGAAGCTGCAAATGTCTATGCAAATTTTCGCTTTCCACAGTTTATCAACCGAGAGGAAAATTATACAAAAATGCATACCCATTGTTAAATCTTTTATTAAGTTTAACATAAATGAAAAACGTCATAATATTTTCTTAAAATTTTTCTTTTATTAAATTTTCTTGTGCTTTTCCAATAAATGATATAGCAGAAATCACTGTTTCTTTATAACTATTGTAGAATTGATTAAGTATTGTGCTTAAACCACGCTTTTCGCTTTGTCAGTATTTGGTCTCTAATTTGGAACTGCCGTCCAAAATTAATTTCGCGGGTACAAGTTTGAGTACTATTTCATAACAGATAAATGCATTCATAGCGTATTTCATAGGAGGTAAATGCGTTCGTAATGTTTGCGACATTTGCATCCCATATCATAAGTAAAATAAAGCTTTCAATAAAGTATTACACGCACATTATGTAACGCATATACATTATGTTATGTGTTTATTACAAACACAATACAATCGTTAATTCTAATACTTATAAGAGTATTTTAGAAATGATACCTTTATTTTAGCCTCAGATAAAAGTTAAGGCATCAGAAATTATTATTTTAATAGTAATGAGAACGAAATTATTAAAATTGTTAAATTGACAACGTGCATACATAACAAAATTATTATTTCAATAATTTGCGTTACAATATACACCACTGCTCTGTTAAACATACATTTTTAAATACTCGATTGAAATTGAGTTATCCCGTTTTGCTATTAAAATATTTGAAATTTATTTTTGGAGGGTTAAAACACATTCGAAACATAATAAACAAAATTTTTGGTGGTAATAAATCTCGTCAAAACACTGCAGGTATTTATGCATTTATGGCAACTTTAAATTTGTAAAATATATACCCCATATACATTAAGAAAATCTGAACTACATTTTTGAAATAAGAGAAAAAAAAACCAAGAAAATTTCTTCTTGTCAATTCTGATTTTTATTAAATGGCGTATGAAAATATTTGCATAAAGATACCGAGCCTTCTCATCGGGCAGTCGATTAGTTTCAATGTAAATAGAATGGACAGTAGAATTCCGTTGAAGAATAGGAGAATATGTACAGCAGCCGTAGATAGTGCTCGTAATAATGACAGCAATGCAAATTCTTCATTAAGGGGTCTCTTCGTTTTTTCAACGACATAGAAAGTAGTTCACGTTCGCGCATCGATTATCGAGCCCCTCCAGAAATTATAACTTCGGTTAATTCGAACGAGCCGAGATTCCAGAAGCGATTTAATTACGGCGAAAAGTTCCAGGAGCTGACAGACACGTAATTTGTAAGATAATAGAAAAGTCGCGGATAAAAGAAGGCGGTCCCGATGGAATCTGACTAATGCCAAGGAAAAAAAATAAAAAGGGGGCACTATGTACAAAAAATAATTAAATCCATCTGGCGCCACCAAGATCCAGCAGCTTCTCGAATATATTATTCACCCCCCCCCCCCAACCCCCTCCCGAATAATGGAAGAAACCATTTATTCGTGCCCTTAGCGTAACGTGGAGATGTACAAACACTCGCTCTTTGCATATGCGTCAATTTTTGCCAAAGCAAAGATACAAAAAGATACGTTAATAAATGTTTCAAAGTTATTAAAAAATTATTCAGAAAGACTGTGTATATGTACCTTTTACCTGACGCGCAACGGTCACTACATATCAACATAGATTTCCTTGGATTGAAACTTGGTCTTTCGGCATTTTCTCGATAAAATATACAGGACTACAAAAAAAAGTTAAAAATTTCTGGTGTCCTGAGGTAAAGTTTAACCATTTTATGCAATTACCAATAGAAGTAAATGTTTCAAAATAAAGGGGAAAAAATAATTTTTATTTAATTCGACGTTTTATTCGCCACCGTTTTTGAATTATATTGCAACAAATTCGTTTCCCTCTGAAACAGAATCACTTTTTCACGTTTGGAAAATACGCGCGAATGTGAATAAAACTTGTTGCAAAAATCATATATAAATATAAATGAAATTTGTTATCGTGTGGGATAATGCAAGAAAATATCTTAATGAGACCTACGTGTGCATAGTGTTCTAAATTATTAACATATGTTCATATGAGCTATAAAATCTGTAACGAAAATAGTTTATGAAAGAAGATAGTTTATGAAATTTTAATTTTAATATCATTAATCGCATACTAGTAGACCAACTATGTAGTTGCGCCTATACACGCATAATAATGTTATCAGAAGCAAATTGGAAACAGCACGTGTATTATGATAGTGGTTATTAATTACTGTATTAATATTCAATTACATTCGTTATTATTAGTGACTAAATTAGTTACGAACATTAATGGCTTTTCTTATAAAGAAAAAAATCATAGATCTTTCTGGTCAATTTAATAATTGATTTTGTATTAAAGCATGTTCATTAGTGTACTAAATATAGTAACAATTTTATTAGCCGTGATATGATTTAAATTTAACCAATCAATTTCATTAGATACTTCAAATTTTGGATTTTTGTTCAATGTGTAAATTACAAAGTCTACCATATGGCAGATGATTTTTTTCTGGAATTGTATAAATCATCAAAAAGTCTAAAGTTTAATTTACTGGTATTTTTAAAATTTGTTAATCACGTAGTAGATCTAACTGAGGCAAGTAATTTACAATACTAATTAATGCGTTTAAATATCTATTCTTTTTCCCACATTGTATTTCTTTGTTAACAAAGATAAACGTGTTTACATTGCTCTTAAATTTCTTAATTATTACATACGTGTGGTATACGGTTTATAATGTTTTTGTTTATTTAAAATATAAAAAAAGGCATTGAATAGATAACCTCGATGTCGGAAACAACTAGATACTTTAACTCTCACGCAACGCACACGTCCTTCGTTCTCCGCAGTCAACGCAAGTCTCTCCGTTCTCCCCAAAAATGTCCTCTTCTAGTTGTTACTAACATACCCGCACTCATCCCCAAATCCTGTGTGTATCCCTCGAAAATTCCAGCCTAGCCTTGGGCCTGGTTTTCGTCAGGGACACTTTCCCTTCTATGGCCCTCTTTCCTTAGGTCTGGCTTTCGTCGGGCCTCGATGTTTCATGGCCCTCTTCCTGCCATTGAAGACCCAACGACATCCTGCCTAAATCTACGATACTACATATGTACTTAACATAATGTTACTCGTCTAGGTCCAATCAACATTCCATTGCCATGTAACCAATTATGGTGCTCGATGTACACTGAATTGAGTTTTCGGTATGGAGTTTACGATATGAAGTTTAATAGTACATTTGAATTTACGATATGAAGTACCTTTCAATTTTAAATAACTAATATTCGACAAAGAAAGGTTTACTGTATGGAAATGTTTCCAATAATATTAGAAAATCGATGTACAGTCGATTAGTACAGCAAAATAGTTCTGCTATTAATAATAGTACGGAGGTACGACTATGTGAATAATTTCAACATTCTTGCCACTGACACGCAGAACAAGATTGGCGTCGTAATTAATCAAATAACCCACCGCGTCTAAATGTGTGATTAATTCTCGAAGGGTTAAACTTAGAAACCATTCATCAGCCAGGTGGAAATAATATTTAAACACGTTCTACATATATTGAGAATAGATTGTTTAATACTAAAATTATAAATGATTTCATCACTTTTAGCATTTGGAAAAAAATGTTTTATTATTCAATTAATTGCTTCATGTTTACACCATATCATATTTGCTTCTTTTAATTTAATTTTGATCTCTTTATTAACTCAATATTTATTCTATGAGAAAATTAATTGTGTTAAATACGTTCTCTGGTGACTAAATGATATCTTACGTCTTAAAGTTGCAATAAATAAAAATAATGTGTGCAAATAATAATGTAAAACAATTGATAAATTTAAAACATTCCAATTTAAAAAAAAAAAGGAAAATATAATGACTTTACAGGTAAAGATTGATTGCTTCATCCTATTCAATCAACTTTTTAGCAGTATATTTTACTTTCCCTAAACGAATTACTTTCAAAAAAAGTTCCTAGCATACAAAGAATACAGTGAGCGAAAATCGTTTAAACGCGCGTAAGAAAATAAGGATTTTGTGGCTAAAGGTTAAAAATTTTAGAAAGAGAAGCTGTTACGCCTCAGGCAGGACTAGTTAAGAATTTAGAGGGAGATAAAACGCAGTTTTGAACCTACCTGCATACACCGGCTACGGTTCGGGAAATTGAGGATTATCTAAATGAATATTTACTCTTATTTTTGAAAAAGAGAACAAGAATTATTGATTTATTTGAAATGAAGAAATCAGTGAATTTGAATCACTTATTACAAGATTGATTTTAAGGGTATTATTCGATACATTTAAGCACATATCTATAATAATAATAACAACAACAACAATAATAATAACAATAATAATAATAATAATACAATTATTACCGTTGATTCGGTATAGACTCTAGACGGCTCGTTCACAATACTCTAGAATAGAAATACCGGCGACACTCACACACACAACAATACACTTTCAATGTGATGGCGCAATAGGGTTAGAGTGAACGTGTAGTTTATATGCACACAGTTTACTTACGAAAAACAATATAAAAATGATTACACAACCTGAATGACATAATGAAATAATATAAATGGTAGCATATGAGAACAATTAGCTTTACGCAATTACATTTCGAACACACTGTACAACAACCATCGCAGCGCAGCATACAGTATACGAAAAGACGCGTTGTGGTGGGCTTCAGTAGCATTCGTGGCGCGAATTATAACCTATTCACAATCCCCCATTTTACAATTGCTTCGCGGATACGAAACCTAACCCCCTAGTGGCTTCTGAATGCTTGTTGCTATTGAAGGATCTATTAAAAAATCCTTAGCCATGAACCATAGACATGAAAAAATTGCAAAATAATCACCGGTAAATGTGTTTATCACTCGAGTTTGTTTACTTTGTAACATGACAGTAGAATTTGTTTGCTATACTAACAAACAAATTATACTAGTATTACTTTAACAGTTTTAGCGAACTGTTAACACTAAACCTACCACCGCCGGTCAAAATGACCGATTCCAGATTTTTTATTTTACAATTACTGAAATTATAAAGATGCTTTCGTGGGAAATGATTAAATAAATATATTTAGTACAGCATGTATTATAATACGAACCGCACAAAATCCAAATAAATTCAATATCGTCATTTTTATAAGACAACGTGTATCAGTTACTTTTAGGTCCCGGTAGGTTTAGTGTTAATATCGGCCAAATACTTTTGTCCCTTGCGATTTCAGTTGACTACAAAAAAATGTACATTTATAGTTTCTTATTTTCATTAAAGTGTCCTCTATAATATCCACTTCTCCATACGTTGCTTAACGAATATAATAAAAATTGTATCACATTCAGCATGTAAAATTTCAATAATATTATATTACATAAGTGCTTGTCCAACTAAATTTGGCCGTAATATTTATATTAAATGTGAAAATATTTAAGCACTATACATAGAGCAAGTACAACAGTAGAAAATAAGAACGGTTATAATTCCGAAACATAAAGGGATAATCCAACTGTGAGACGAAACACAGTGACACAAAGAGTGGTCCGATGAACTCTCACAAAACTTCCCATAAAACTTCTCTACGGATTTGAAAACGAAGTTCCCGGTGTCGGATATTCATTCTCGATGGTGAGGCAAAGGGAAAGGGACAAGGTTTTTACTAAAGGGATTAAGTCCTTTCGCGACTGAAGTCGGTCCACGCGTTCGCGTTTGAAGGGCGCAAAGGAAATTAGAGTAGAATGGAAAGGAAGGTACAAATAAGAGAAAGGGAAGAAGCGACGACGGAAAAAGAAAGACGAGGTGTCGCAGGATAAAATCGCTGGGGGGGGGGGGGGGTGAGCGAAGAGTAAATCTCGCGGTGCCGCGTCACGACGATTTGCAGTCGGCGCTGCCACTAATTGCATGTCAGCCCCAATGTTTTGCGTTTTATCTGACCGGCATGTCGCTTCTGCTATCTACCAGGTGTTAACTGCCGCGTGAAATTCCACAGTCCAGAACCGTATGTCTCCCTGGTCGAAACGTAAATGTTCCATGGAGCCATCAGCAACGATTTCACTCGTTACCGTTGACTCGTTTAAGGAACAAGCTATTTACACCATTTTCGAGCATAAAATGAATTTTTGCACGGGCATGGTTAAAGAACGTTTAAATGCTTTGATTTGTCATCTCTAGGAAAAAGTACCGCGACATTTTAACGAGTTGTTCGAAATTATTAGGAGAATTAGAAAACGTCGCAACACACTACTTATTCAAACTTATCGTACCTGATAATAAGTACTAGTACGCTTGCTACCAGAGTTTATTTCGAAAACCGTTGTCATTGTTGTCCAGTTCTATCTGGATGCAACGAATTCTCTCATAAAATATAAAGCAAAATGAATTTCTTGAAGAACCTTATAATTTTAAGTAACAAAATTAATAAAATTGATTCATTTTGGAGAGTAAAATACATTTTAGTTGCTTGTAAATAATCAACAAATTCACGAAGAAAGGACTACCAATTGATTTGTACACCTAATATAAATTTAACTAGGTACGCTGGTATAAATTATGTAAGTACGTAGGTAGGGTACTCACATCACCCCTCCCCCAAAAAATTGTTTGTGATACGTTTGAAAATAGATCAACTGCACATAATAATAACGTAATAATAACAACAATAATACTGCACTGTGATAATAATAAATTTTGTGAAATTAAGTCTTCATTCTTCCTTAAAAATAAATTAACACCTTTTTTTAACAAATAAATCATTTGACATAAACATCATCATTATCATTGAAATAAACTTTCAATCTGATTCTAACATTCATAGAAGAACAATAAAGGGGAATAAATTTAAATAAATATTATAGGTAGGAACAAATAAATGGCAGTATCACTCGCTTTCAATTGAGCCACTTCTTCCTCATTCTGCAAACAAGGTGCACAAATCGATTTCATGTGAGATAGGCACATGAATTTTTCACATTTACAACAAAAAAGTTTACATTTTTCATCATGCTTTCTGGGACAAACTACACAACGTCCAAAGGAGCGAGCTGGACGAGAAGCTGGAGATGTTGGGACATATTTACTTTCTGCCTCTGAAACTTTCACATACTTAGCTACCTTCTCCTTCAGGAAACTGGGAATATTTTTAATTGAAGCTCTTATTTTTCACTAGATTTTTCACTAGATGTTTCAAAAGTTCTAATCTCTACTACGTATTGTACGTATCTGAGGTGTTCATAGGACCCTTCTCAATAATTTCCCTTCTAAAAAAAAGATTATAACAAGTAGAATAGTTTTGAGTGTATGACATAAACTATAACCTCTAATTGAAAGATAGAAAGTGATTTCAAAATTCTCTAGAATTGAATGAACATTCCTAGTTAAAGGTTAAACCTAACGTGGAAGTTCGAACAGAATTTTTTAAAAACTGAACATCCTGTTTATTTCGACCCCTGGGTATAACAGCATCTGCAGTTGCGTCTAAATGACCCACCATTTGTGATACAAAGGTTAACGGCACACTTGAAAAAGATATTCTATAGCAGTTACGGGCAGAGTATTCCATTAGATTCGCGAACGAGGACAAAACGAAAAATCGGATGATGCAATCGTCCGAGTGTCGGCAAAGAAAAATAGGAACGGAAGAAGTGCGACAGGTAGGCGTGTTCCCGCAGGAACAATTCGAGATGTAAATCAATGGCTGATAAGGGTGGCTGTCCTGCGGGAAAAGGAAGGTCGATCTTGGATCCCGCTCAACTAGAAAGGAGGATAGAGAACCAGGACGAAGTTTGTACTAGAGAAAGGTGGGTCTTCGTTCTGCAGAAATACCGCGTCCGAGAATTATTTATTTGCCGAGTTTCAACGACAATTTTCGTTCTTAAGTGGGGTTCGCATTCCGTGCTAAATCCTCCACCCCCGTTCCCGAAATCCCCTACCCTCCTCATCTTCTTTCCCCTTTCCTTCGATCGTAATACAAGACTATTCGTTGCGGAATTAATAGAATGAGCCGAGCTCAACAACATTAATCTAGGAAGTTGATGTAGCACGGTCCGCTTGAGCATTGACCACTTCTTCAGTTATGACTAGACTCCGGATTTTATATGCGTTTCTGACAAACATGAGTAGGTGCAATTTAAAGCAGTGAAAAGATTAAAAGACTTTAAGAGTATTAATGTATTATTGACTAAAGTTCCAAAAATCGGTCCAATCCGATTGGGCTGAAAGCAGCATGTATACATATAACTTATATAAATCTGCGAAACACATTCTTTAAATTTTCATTACAGTCCCAGATAAAAAAAATGGTGAAAAGCAAATTTTACTATTTCTACCCGATTCCGATCAAATGCAATTGTTTCAAAATTTTTATGACGCGTCATCTACGAAACTAATCCTTCTATCTTTGGGTAAAAATTGAAGTGGAAGAAACAAAAAAGTTATATAAAAGAAAAAATAAAAATAAAAGTTGTCATAAAAATTTGTTCTGATTTAAAGTATTTATAATCAATTACGTGAGTCGCTGTATTAAATATACACAATAAAAAAAGAAAAATGTGTGTTGGAAGCTGTCGTCTTTTTATACTTCTATCGTTACTCGTGTTTACCAAATTGCCCACAAAGTTGTTTATTGTTTTATCTTAGATTCGCGAAATCTATGCAAATTCATAGTAACTTATTTTGTAAACAGAGTAATTCTAGTAGAACCAAATTCGTATTTTTCAGTGATAAATTTCGCATGAAATGTGCGCATGTAATCGATATCCGATACTAATGATCGCTATGTTGAACCAATGGCCCTAGAGTCGTGTAACACGTCATGCTACAATATCTTGTATTGAATTGCCGAACAAGCTTACAACATACTATAATTTCGAAATTGCACTAACAACAAATATTGTAAGAAATAAAACATATGATTGCAAACATATCCTGTTATATCCTTCATTGTTTCATTGCCTTTATATTTGCCGCCCTTTTTTTTCAATTTACGATTCAGTAAAACTTTGATTATCTGAACCAATGATCTCAAAATTCTCCGATACTCGCATACGTGTTTCACGTGTAAACAATTGAAACCAAAGCCACCCATATATAGGATGTCCCAAAAATGTCGGAAAACTTTGAAAGGGATGGTCTCTGGAGGTCAGAGGTTGGTCTCTCAGGTTATTTGGAGGAATTTTTTCCTTAACCAAAATTTCCTCCTCGGTTTTGTTAAGAAGTTATCAATGAAAAACACAGACCAATTAAAGCGCAGCTGCAACGGACAAACTTTGTCTTGGCCAATGGCAACGGTATTTATCGCTTGTGAGTCGGAATCCTCTCTCTATAGACGCGCTCTGATTGGTCCATGTTTTTCGTTAATAACTCCTTAACTAAGGCGTGACAGAAATTTTCGCTAAGGAACAGGATATTTCAAATGACGTCAGGAACCGTCCATTAAAAGAGTTTTCGACATTTTTAGAATACTGTATAATACGATTTAATGTAGCAGTTTACTCAGGTAACTTTCTATTATCCGAATGCTCATGTTCGACTGATTATTTCGAATAATCGAGGTTCAAGGTTGAATAAGTAAATATGATCCATATTGTATCATTTTTCATGTTATTTCAATCAGAAAAGTGTCACAGATATGTTGATGAACGTTTCATGAAAATAGAATAAAAAAAAATGTTTTGTCACTGAATTATTGTTAACACCCCGATACGTTATTGTCCATATTTTGTTTATTCGCTATTCTTTTTTTACGTTCAATACTAGCGGCATAGTAGGTATCTGCACATGATACAAATGACATTTCGGTCTCAAAGTTTTCACATATATCGAGGCGTTACTGTAATGACAAGCAGTGTACGTAGGAAATGTATTGAATTATTCTGGTTTGAATCTTCGCCTCAAAAAGTACTTTGAATCTTCCCGGTAAGTCTTTGCTTTTTCGCAGACGCCATCTTTTTTCATGCGGCCTCGCGTCTTCGGATCTGCATATGTAAGAAACTAAAGAACAAGCGGAAGGAAGCGCACGAATTGAATATAGACGGAACGCATGCATATCGAGAAGTACAGTCGACCTGAAAAGCAAGTTTTCCTACTCAACCATACTGACGTACACTGTTATTAGAAATTTCCATTTGTTGATCCGTACATAGAATTTCCAAACCTCTATTTGTTTGCTTGCACGTTCATATTAAAGTTGAAATCATCTTTCTTATGAGCATTGCTGAAAACGGTTTAATGGGAGCATGATATATTTTTTTAAAATGACTGTTCGGTTTCGAGACGTGACCGTAGCCTTGTAACATCATTCGTTACGCCCGGCCCTCACGCCCTTGTCATCTTCAAGGCCCGTGAGGGTCCGAGACACGCGTTCGCAGCCCCTTGGGCCATCTGGTTCAGACCAACCACGGGTCCCACTGTTTTAGAAATAGGCAATTTCTAAGAGGTACCGGACGTGGAGTACTCAGGAGTCTCGTGTTCAAGGTCTGAACCCGATGGTCGTCCATCCACACGGGACAAGGGGCCATAAATTTACACCACCATGTGCAGGCCACTCGGGTCTCTTCGTCACGCTGCACCGGGGTCCCGTCGTTCGAGAATTTTCCGAAGTTTCGGTGATTGACCAGAGGGTAAGGACTTCCACCTCCACCGTGGAGGACTGTCCGGAAGATCCGCCTCCCTCGGGTCAATCAACGAATGGGGATGAGTCTTTCGGGATTTTCGGGCCCATCCCTTGGAAGAGTTGGACACCAACGGGGTGGCCAGCAAACGGACCCCGGGGCAGTCTGTCAGAGTCTTCCGTTCGCAACAAACGCTCGCATAGAAAACGTAGCAGTCATCGCGTTGTCATCAGACACTCGCAATTCGTACATAACCACAGAACAGTCAATCGGATCCCGTTACCCAATATTAAATTGGCGGGTAACTTTTCGGCGACACGGGTACGCGACGCGTTCACAACCGCGTGAATCCGAGCTTTACGCCCTCGGGTGGATGTACGGTCGAGATCCGCGCGGCAGTACTCGAAGTCGCATCGCAAAACAATGACTGTATGGACACATCGATCATTCTGTTCTTCAAACCGATCAAATAGATTGTATGTTGTATTGAGCTCATAGAATACCACACAATGAAACTTCTAGCATACCAGTTCAATTAATCACACAATTTTCACATGACACAAATTTTCAAATATATCGTTCGTTCATAAGAAATTTTTTTATTGTATATAACCAACTTAGAAATGTAAAATAATATGGTTGTTATTTAAATACTGGGCTAATTGTCATGTATATTAGTTATCTTATTAAAGTACACCACAATTTATGTATGTATTATTATAATGTTTTTTATAAATATATTTTTAGTTATATCGTTTTTCCTTTTTGCTGTGGAACGTTAGAGTGACGTCAAAGCTAGTGAATCAATAAAAATAATTTTGAAAATTTTTCAGTTGCGTCACTTTCCTTACGAATGAACGATATCGTCGCCTGATTTATAAAAATCAAAATTCCTTCGTTTAATACAAAATTCGTAATTAAAAGCTTTAGCCTTTACAATAGACTTTTCAAAATTAATTCCTATAATATGAAATAAATGTCAGAATAACGGTATTTCATTATACTTGATCTTTTACACTGTTTATATTGCAATCAATCCAATATTTTTTACTGTTGGTGTACGTGCACCATATTAACATTTAACATTTTAATTACTTTTATCACCGGAGGACGTTCTCGAGCAAAGGAACACCGCGTAATTGAAACCACGAAATTTCAAGCAATATAGGCACACTTCACGAATACCGTTAAACCCACAGGTAAAATGCCTTTATAACCAGCAGGGTCAAGGAGCCAAAAAATGTTTAAAAGTTACCAAATTTTTAACAACTAGTTTAAAATAATGATTTCGTTGCGGAAAGGGGTGGTTTTCCCTTAACATTTCTCCGCAAAGAAGAACCACAATGGTTGCTGTATAGTGTATAACAGATGTCGGATTTGTACCAGTTTAACCATTGTTTTACTAGCGACGCACAGTGGTCCCAAATCGCCAAAACGTGGTCAAAACCTCACAACTTATTAAAAAATTATTAGTTCTGCTTGAAAATTGGTATTCGACCGTTTTTGGGGTCGCTGATCACGAATCTGAACTTGAAATTAGAAAATTCGCTGTCTCATATTGACCTGAACGAGGGCAAACACTAATTCTCCGGATAGCAAACTCTACCCTTTGTATTGTATAAAGTAGGTATTCTATTCGCATTTCATAGTTCCCAAAGCAGAAAGAATTGAAGAATTGCTGGTCTTTTTACGTACAATAAGATCCCATAATAAAAAATATAGGTTTCCATTTGAAAAAACAAAGTTGACCTTCAAATGACCTTGAAAACGCCATCCAAATAAAAAACTGATACTGCCTTGGATACGTGTTTTACACTTTTTAAATATTGTTTATACTTTTCGAGATATTCGGCTGGAAAGTTTTCAAATGAACAGCCGATATAAAAACAGCGTTCGTGTTTGAAAAATATAAAAACTTTTGGATATATGATTCTTTATAAAAAAAACTGACATTCTATTCAAAATCTGTTTAAATTTTACAGAAAGACAGTGCATATCTCTCACAGTTTGACAAGAAATGCAAGGAAAGCACATAAAATACCTACTCTGCGTTACAAAAAACAGTGCTACGACCACAGAGGCACCTAGGGGCAGCTAATTTTTTTAGAATTGCAAGATAATACTATGTAGTAGAAGCTCCAACAAGTTTTAGCGCTAGACCGTGTGAGACTTGCAACTTTTACTCTAAATCGTAAAAATGTATGCCTTCACTTTTACTCTTTCTTTGCATACACAGTTATCAGTTAACAATAGACGTTTGGCACTAAAACCTATGCAACTTACCTCCACAAACAGCATCCATAATACACAATTAAAATCGAAACGTTTCAACACAATTTGTACACTGTGCACTTGAAATTCGCAATGTGCTTCACAAGCTTAAAAAGGTATGGTCTAATGAACTAGAAGTTCGGACTGTGACTGTTGGTCAGGTATAGGCTTTTATGACTACGTCAACGAGAAACTTCACAATCTTCTTTTAAATAGTGATTCTAGAAGAAACGATTAGATTATATTACTCGACGCAATTTGTTGGTTTGATATTAAAATAATAATTTTTATTGAAAAGTGTACTAACAGAGACATACACTTAAGTACGATATATGGGTTTGGATGCATTTTTTGTATGATATAGAATGTGCAAAATTATTTCATCGAATATCTCAGCTGTCAGGCGCAAACGGAAATGTCAAAATGTAATTTGTTTAGATACTTCTTAGTTTATTTATTGAGAAAATACACTAAAGATTAACATAGTCCTGTATATATTTTATAAGACATTTAACATTCATTACCAAAGCTACTAACTATTTGCATTTAACTATTATCTTATTATCTATTTACATTTTACAACAGCTATATCCGATAAATATGCGCCTTGAAATTGCATGCACGTTTATTGTTGAAGTTTTTAAAAGAAATAAATAACTGAGTTTAATTCCACCAACAATGTTGTAGGTGGCAGATGTGGAGGCAGGTGTGTGTGTGTGCGTGTGTGTATGTGCGAGAATGCTGTTAAGAGATTAAGAATATTAGTGTTAAATCTCACGTGTTAAACTTTATTATATCTTGTGATACAATCCTTAATCTTTTTATGTTAAAAAAAACAACCGAACATGATACCTTCATTAATATGTAATATCATCATCCATCAAACTTGCACCTCGAGCAACAGCTACTTTGGTGCGAACCTCATGAACGTCATTTGCCATTCACGTGTTTCAAAGTGTTCAAGCATCACTCTGTCAAACCCATAACAGAACGTCTTACCTAATATGCTCTATATCGCATACATGTAGAAGCCATTACACGATGCTTCCATTAATTTGTCATATACTCTGCACATCACAAATGACTGAAACTACGTAATAAATTAACTTAATGTTAGAGTAGAATGAATTAATTATGTAATGAAGCATAATACTAACACTTGAAATTTACAAACACATACAACGTTTCATGCGCGGCCCTTTATAACATTAACAATTTACACAGAGAGACGAAATAGAAACTAATGTGATTGCGCTTTGTGATAATAGCAATTTTCTCGAAATGAAAATAATTTACTATGCCAATAATTGTATTGGCTTCCTTGTGTTCTGTCAGGTTAAAAAAATATCATAATTAAATGTTTAGAAGGCTGCAGTATTACAACTGATTGAATTTACTTTCTTTTAATCTATCAGGACAAAAAGTATAATTAGATGTTTAGAATGCTACAGTATTAAGTATACGAATATTATTGTATTAATTAATATATTATATAATTTAATTATATGAGAGTATCTTGTGCATTTTGTGAGGACAACAATTTGCTTACAACATAATCATCGATAAAATTGCAGAAAATTAAAAATGCTTTCATACCATTTTCAGTCTTTTATATAGCAGAATGTTGTATTTGTATATAGATGTATTCCAATTTTCATTTTGATTGCACAAAAAAATAAAAATATTATGCATCGCGACGAATTAACTGAAATTCTTCTTTCAAAAATTGTACACATAAATAAATACGGATACATAAAAGAGCAGCGACATAAATATTCACCGATAAAATGTAATTGAACTCCCAGGGTGAATATTCATACATATTTACTTTATTTATTTCAACATTTATTTAGTCATTTGTACCATTTTCAATAATCAATACTCTCATGCAAATTTAAACCCTATAGGAACATGGATTTTTTAAAATACTGCATATATCTTAAAACGACAAGTTTGTACTGATTTTGCATTATTTAAATAATTAAATTATTATTTAATTAAATTAAAATTTGGAGCTATCGAAAAAATCGTAAATTTTTGTTCTCATATTTTTAATCGATATTGTTAATCTCGAATTTGATGCATGTATGGCAAAACTGTATAGATCAAATGCAAATATTGGAAACGTTTAGAGACTTTAAAAACAGTATTCCATTATTTTTAGATCTTTAAGAAAATTAAAAAAAGAAATTAACGTCTATGTAGCTCCTGTATGTAGTAATGAACGCAGACAATCTTTAATTTGCATAAAAATCTGTGGTCTAGATATTATACTGATCATCCAAAGATCATCCGTATTATATTTTATAAGATAATGCCATTATTGACAGTGTCCTTTTTTATTTATTACACGTGGAACGCAATGCGACAAATTGCATTAGATTGCCACCCAAAGGCTCAACGAGTGGAACGGTACTTCGTCCTAATGCTTACACTACTTCGTTATTTCCGATTGCCGTTCTGCTCTTCCAGGCAGCCCCTCAAAATTCGATTTCCTCCTTCCACGACCCGGTCCCTTCAACATTTTAACTGTTCGTTCTGTCCAGCCTCTCTATTTCCGTTTTTCCGCTATCGTTTCGCAGATATGCAATTAAGCTGCTGACACCTAAGCTACGCTACAACATTCCATACTAAATATGAAATGCACGGGTGATCGTGTTGGGAAACAATACACTTCACACCGCTTCGTTTGCTATACTCGCTGTCGTTCGCCATTATCACAAATCACGGCATTCAAATTTTGTAAGTTGTATTTAATCCTTGGCACTTCGAACTATTTTTCAATTTTGTTTTCAACAATTCCCCATAATTCTACACGTTTCGTTTAAAAACTTCAAAAGACAGCTCCTTCAAACAATTTCTTTACTAATTACTAATACTAGATCTTTTCTGATAATACTGATCTAATACGATTCTAGTGCGATTGTTTTTTTACCAAATTAGGTACCATAGATTAAATTAATATTGACAATTTTTACAGAATTGGAAATTTAGTGTTCAAATATCATTTGGACCCACTGTATATTGAAAATAGCTAAATATGTGTATATTGCTTGTCTAAGTGGCAAAATTAATCTTGTAAAATGTAATATACAATACATTTCAATTGGCAGTTGAAAAAGGTTAAGCCACATTCGACATAGAAGTGCAAAAGGTACCATAAATAAGAAAGCGAAATATAACACATTTTTCTAATTGAAACCCTACCATCCTAAGAAAAAATTTATTGTAAAATTAAAATGAAAATCATTAATTCGTTACATTTTTCTGTTAAATTTTTATTTAGAGACCCTACCATTTTCTCAAAAAAAAATTGTTAAAATGTAATTGAAAAGGAATCAAAAGGTGCAATTTATGTGAAAACTGAAAATAAAATCATTATTTCATTATATTTTTCTTATACTGAACAATTTTAATGCAAGATAAATAGAAATAATTACAAATTTATTAACCACAGGTTACTGGCTGGGATGTGCTTGCATTTTTTGACAGGAAATATCGAACACATATTTTGAAAAAAATCGTGCATCAAGTTTCAGGGAGTCGCTGTAAAAGGGAAACGAAACAAACTTTTCAATCAGACTGAACACAGTTTTTCCAAAATTTTCATTGCATATCATCTAGTAAACTATTCCATCTAGCTTGGCAGAAAAAAGCTTGATCCATTTATAAACAAGTTATTCTTATTCAAACGGTGTGCCGTTAATTATGAAACTGACTGTATACGACTGTATATGACGAGTTTAATTATTGCATTTCCTTCATCATAAATGAAAATGGAAAACACGAATAATAATAGTGATAGACAGCTGATTTGTTTCATCGAATGGTTTTTGCGGGGGATGCAGCATTTACTAGCTTCTCTGGCCGCATAAAACTTCACGATGCGATGATTTACGTTCACCTGGCGAATTTCAGCATGAGGATATACGGCACTGATTTCATCATAAGAAACAGAAATTGCGAGAAAACTGTTTCTAGAAAACTAATTTACTCCCGTTGAAAATGATTGCATCTATAGAAGCTGGATATCGGTCCTTGCTCTCAAGGGATTAAGAGTCTCCTATCTAGATCCTCGGCGCACACGTGTATTTCCCGAGCAATCCGTGTGCCTCCATCGGGACACCCGAAAGAAAAGAAACATCAGACCCCACGGAAAACAAAGAGCAACACGTTTCAGGCAGAATGCACTCGGCACGTGTTACATTACATGCAACCACGCGATCGTTTCCCGATTCTCGTTGAACTCGCACTTCGGTCCATGGACAAACATCCTCCGACAATCTTCTTGAACGAAAAGGCGTTTCCATCGGGGATCCCTTTTCTTATTTACAGTAAAAGGCGTTCCGCATCAGGTTACTCCGCATCGGACTACGCTTTGCGTTTTTAAACTGTTGGGGCTAAGTGCCCGGACCCATACGCTTTTCTATTTAATTATATAAAATTATACGTGCCCTTCAGATCTTTCATTTGCATTAAATCATTCAGATCTTAAGTGTCCGATTAAATGAACGAAAGAATCAGCAGAAACATACTTACAATATGCAGATCTTCTTAATCTTCGTAAACTTCGATTTATTATTTCAGTGAAACATTTGATTATTTTAGTGGCACTTAACGGCGAACACTTTTAAAATACGTAGATCTATCGGTGAGACAGTACTAATCCAATTTTCAGTTTTTAACCATTTTTTTTTTTATGGAACTTTACCGACATATTTGTGACATTTTTCTGATTAAAATAAGACCACACACAGGCGCAGATGAAAAAGTTAAATTGTGACCTTTACGTTTTCCTACGAAATTTCGAGCAATAGCAATTTCAAAAAATTTTTTACGCATTACCTAATAAACTAATCCTCCTAACATCTAAAGAAAGTTATTGATTTTTAAGGGTGTCCACTTAATTTTCCCCCCGACTGAATGTTCTGTTTCCATAAATGACTCCCCGATTGCCCTAAATGTACCATGAATTAAATATTCGTAGAGTTTGATGCTGAAAATTCTACGGTTTACCTTACTTTTACAGTTTCAGTGAGAAACATATTTTGACACAGCAAGAGTGACACAGCAAAATTTGCGTTAAAATATTTATTACCCCTGATTTGATTGACTCGTACTTCCGTCGTGGAAGTTTCCAAATTTCATGGGACGCGCCCGCCCTCGCTGATTCCACAGACTAGTAGCCGAAAAAGAATCGCTGGAAGTGAACTATATCATCCAACTGTACAAGAGACGTGCCCTCTTTCTGCAAAATGTCCTTTGTTCTCGGCCGGAGAACTTTTAAATTATTTATACATACTGTAGGATTCTCGAGGAATGGGCTGGTTGATTTTAAATAACGCTTTACTGATTATATTAGTATGTTTCAGCTACTAGGTAAACGCTCGCTCTCTTAAAACGCACCGTGATACACTTTCTTTCTGACCGACTGCGACTGCCCCCCTCTCGTAGAACTTCCACGCCTTATATACTCTTTCACCCCCTTGCATTCGTCTCGCTTGCACTCTGTCTCTCACATCCATGGCTTACATTCGTAAAAACATACACTTCCCCTATCGTTCAGTTCTAAACATTCTTCGTTCACACCTTCTCAGTCACTCGAATTTTCCAAACATACCGGCGCCGCACAGTGGGCAATTTGGACGAAATCGGATTCAAAATCAAAGAACTTTCGATAGGAATGAGGTAGAGCGATGAAATTTTTTTAAATGAAAGCTGAACCTTTGTAAAATATGGGAAAAATAGAGAGATTATTACCATCCAATCATTTCAACGAAAAAATGACTTCATTAGTTTTTGTCACAAAAATCTATTTTTTGCAAAATCCTGAGGTCGTAGACAAATTTTGAGACCAGATTTGAAATCAGCGTGAAAAAATCTATGGGAAATGATGTATAGCACATTAAAAAAATTTTTTTTCGGCGCGTGGTATTGGAAAACCATAATTTTCTTGAAATTGTGCAAGTTTAAAGAATTTTCTCAAGGTTAAAAAACGTTCGTACCATAATCTCCCTATTTTTCCCATATTCTACAAAGTTTCAGCTTTAATTTAAAAAAAGTTTCATCGCTCTACCTCATTTCTATCGAAAGTTCTTTGATTTTGAATCCGATTTTGTCCAAATTGCCCACTGTGCGCCGGGCCGTCGCAACACGATCCGGTCGCCCGCATGCACGCACACACAACGAACCATTCATCCCACAATACGATTGATACTCTTCCCGAAAGCAGTCCTCCGAATCAATCATAACTTTGCACCTAGCCGACAAAGCAGCGAGTGAACATTCTCTACTTCAGACCTGTTAGCGTCTGCCCGTACGGGCAGCGATTTGCTCACCCTGGGCATACGCAGAACCAGTGTCGCCAGTTAGGGGAGGGAGCACGAATTGAGGGGAAAAAGTTACCCGCTCTCTCTCTCTCTCTCTCTCTCTCTCGCTGCCAGTGTCAGAGATGCACGACAGAGACGAAACGCGGCATCTGACCGGGCCGTGGCAGAAGCATGGAGGAATTCTCCAAAAATTGCCTATATTTAAACAGTAATAATAAGAGAGAGAGAGATTTAACAGTAAGAATTTTGCAAAAAATTATCATACGAGAATAAATTTGGACTCATTTCACAGCTGGAAGCCTCTAGTTTTATAATCAATCGTTCGGTTTATTATAAGATTTTTTCATGATGTAGCGAGCGAGAAACTGGAGATGCGTTTTTTTCTCGAAAATTTCATACATTCAAAAGTGTGTGAAAACTTTAAAAAATTTTGTCACGACTACAACCACTATACAACACCTTAGCAATTGTTGTACGACTTTTTTTAGTTGTTTCACAGTGGTATAACTTACGCTATAAAGGCTGTACACAACCGAATTTGTTCCTCGATTTTGATCCATGGGACAGCGGAAAAAATCGTACATCAATTTTTAAAAATTCTTTGCAAAGAGAAGACTTCGATCTCCAAATCTGTGACAGTTTCATTTACGAGAAACATTTTTGACAGTTTAGGAGACAGTTGAAATTGCAGCATTTTTTAGGAAAGGTGTTGATTTCTCATGAAATTGTTCGATTAAAATTCATATTTTAGTAAATCGATGAAAAATATTCAAAAAATTCCGTATTATACTTAATAAAAATTTTAATTTTCATTTAATGAATTCATACCTATGTCTAATTTACACAAAAGAGTAGCATGCATCGGAAATTAATGTAAAAAAAAATGCTTAATATTTCGAACAGTTTACATAATTTATACTAAATTTATACATTTAAACGATACAAATGCCGATGAGTTGTAAAATCGTCAATAATAAACGCCGTTCAATTGCAAAATTGTAAATAATAAATACCGTTGAATTGTAAAGCTGTAAATGATGTAATTATTGAATATCGTTAATTAACTGATTAAATATATAAATGTTTACAAATGTAAGAAATTAATACTTAATTCGACAATTTAGTTTCGCTTGCGAAAATTTCGAATACCGCGAAGCTACTGAAAGGATTATATATATATCTGATGGTACGACAGATAAAATAAACGACGTGGAATTTAAAGGGGGGAGGGGGTGAGATATCAAAACGAAATTACTCATTATGCCTTTCATTAAGAATTCCCTCGATTTCTCTTTTCCATCGTTTCCTCCAGTTTCTAGGCACTCCTTCATTCTCTATTTCTTTGCCGCCACGCAGTCGTGAAGTTGGACGAAACTCGTTATCGGATAGAACGGCCGATTACCGCTTCGTCTCGAGTTCGTCCTCGACTTTTAACGCGATTATACGTCGCTGAAACGCTAAATTGCACAGCGCAATGAGAGTTAACGCCCACGAAAACTACAAGTTCGAACAATGTACCGACAGAACAAACATCTAAGCCCGGCGGAGGCAAAAATCGCCGTCGGGGCCGAATGCTATGGAGAGAAATTTGACAGAAATCGCAGTGGTGACAAATCATCCTTCATAAAAAGAACTGAATAAGGTAAGAGACCCAATTACTGTGCCTATATGAATCATACTTATTTTTACAGCATATTCATTACGCTTTAACAATAAGTACAATTAATATAGGCACGGTAATTGGTACCCCCACAGTAATTGGTCTCTTACCCTATAGATCAGCGTATGAAACGAAATCAATTATAATCCTTCCGCGAAATAGTTAAGTTGTATTTCGTGTCCATTAGGTATACAAATTAATTCGTGGCTCTTACAATCGTAATGGTTATGTACCTATAATATATGGTTATTACCAAGATATCTGAGGTATGTTGAATAATATCCTTACAAATTACACTAGACTCACACGATATACATTTTTATTAAACTTTCTCTATTTTGTTAGTTTATTGTTTCTTTATATCATTACTCTTCTGCTTTTCGAAAGATTGTATCATCAAATTTAATTAGATTATATACAGTTTTCTTTCCATACAAGACGACAATGTTTTTTTCGCAACAAGAAAATCTCTATTCCCTCTTCTTCTTTTCTATCGCTGCACGGCCGATCACTTTATGGTTTGCCGGACAACTTTATGGGACCAGTGAACTCTCGAGACAACCCTCATCCGGAATACGTCGAAAGCCGCCCCGTAATGGCTTAGACTGTGGATTTTATGCATTTATAACAAAAATGGGTGACGACATTTGTAACATCAGGAAGAAAGAAATTCCCATTTGACTTCTGTTTCTTATAATTGATGCAAATAATTTAATTTTGCATAAAGATGTACAGTCTAATAATTCAATAATGTAGATAATAAATCAATAAAATAATACATTTTATTTCCCATAAAGATGCACTCTAATAATTCAATAACGTAAATAATAAATTAATTTTAATTTTAATTTCAATACTTTTTTGATTATGATTCCTATCCTAATTATATTTCATTTCATAATTTCAAAGTTATATTCTTTAACAAAGTCGAATTACTATTACCAATTATTCTGTACTAAAATTGATGAACGCTTGAACGAAGCGGTTGAATAAAATATTTCCTAAACTATGTCGATGAATTCTTGACGAAGGAGACTTACTTCAAATGCGAACGCAATTTAAAGTTTACGGCATCGGCGGCGTTCCGGTGAATTTGCCCATGCTATGGTATACATTTTTACGATGTTAGATGTTTAGGGAGTCAGGTGTTACCTGAATGGATTCGGAGGAGATACTTTATCCGAGAAGGTATTGCAATTTCGGTTATTTACAGATTCTGAACGGTTCAAATATTCAGGCAGGATTGATTCCCCGGGCTCTTGCCATTTTACTATCGAACAACCAGCAATTGCTTTCATTGATACACGTTTCCATGTACGGAACGGCGAGTATTTTATTGGAGATTCGCAACTTTGTTTCTCTTTGAAAATTAATGCGATGATCGTCGTTAAGAAGTGACCAATTTCACTAGGGTAGGGACCCAATTACTGTGCCTATATTAATTATATTTGTGTTTAAAGCATAATGAATATTAAAAAAGAGAAAAAATTTAAATGTAGGGAATTGATCAATTAATTTATTTCTTTGGGCATAATGAATATTATATATGTATATATAAAATTTAAATTTAATTATTCCATCCAATGGAGGCATTTTCGAGAAAAACGTCTGAGACAAAACTTTTACATTTTTTTTTGCGTACAATTTGAATATGCAATAAAAAATACCAGGTCCCATTAAAAAAAAAACGACTTCCGGTTTGAAAATCCTATTTCCGGGTAGTACCGGAAATTGCAACTATCACCATTCGATAGAGCGTACTCGAATTAGTTACTAAAATTTTGTTAGTTTTCAATGGAAATCGCTCTCCACCATTTTAACAGGGGTGGACGGGTGGTCTAGGACACCCTGTATATATACTCTATCCTCTATATATCCTCTTTTTTAATATTCACTATGCTTAAAGAAATAAATTAATTGATCAATTCCCTACAAGTGTATCTTTACAATCTCTATAATCACAAATTTAAAAAGTTGGTACCCGTCAAAATGGCGGGTCCCATAGTTTCAATGTTAATAATACAGATTTGTATGATCATTTCTTATCTTAATTCTTAATAATTTCTATGTCATTTTAATTTATTTAATATTTTGCCTTAAATATTCGTCATTATTACATTGATTTTGAATTTGTTTTTATCCAAACGTTTCAATACCAACGTCCGTGTTTTAAAAGCATTTATGTATTTGCACTAAAATACATATAACGAATTCTCCGATAAAAATCAAGTTTTACATGTACTTCCATTGTTTGAAAAAATAGAAGTGATCGCACGAGTAGATTTGAGCCGGACATACTAAATTCGCAACGTTCACGAAATTTGTATTTGAAAAGCAAATACATATAAGAAAATCTATAAAAATGTGAAAATTCCTCAAATCTGTGCTACACAGAGAAGGTATGGCGATACATGTTTCTGATAGTACATATCTCGCAGATGGATCATTATTTTAAAATAACGAAACGAAACATGTTATTCGTAGGTTCTAAAAGTGCAATCTTTCTTTATTTACGTAGTTAAACTTTTGTAGAAACAATTGTTTACTTCAATTCAGTTTTATAGAGCCATAAGTACGGTCATAACCAATGAAACGGCATCTATGTATGTATGTGCATATGTTTTATTCTCAAAGCTAATACTTGCCTTTATGAATTGATTTATTGATCGGCTTCTGAACGTGTTGTACAAATTTTTAAATTTTTCTATTCGTACATTAACACACAATATGAAATATGTCGATATGTCACCGAGTTGTATGAATATTCAAGCCTTAGTTAAGAAAATATGGGTAAAATTAATCGAATATGCATTGTAAATGTGCATGCTACGATAATCCAATATGTATGTTCATTGTCAAATTAATTTCAAACACACATAAAGTGTGACTAGACTATACAAACTTTTTAAACTTAACCTTTTTGGACCATAACCAACTTTTAATTATTTTTTGAATAATTCTTTCAATAAATATTAAAGAAAAAATTTACAATTATATCTAGCTAGATTAGTAATTGCTTGAAGTAAATAAATAATGGAATAAACAGTGCTTCATTTTTTAATACCAAGGTACTGCGTAATTACAGTGTCTTATAATGCACGCCTTATAAAAATCAAACATTATTGTCCTTAACATTTGGGTTTCACTATTTCTTCAATTTTTGTAAATGTTAGTGCCGAAACACTTGATCGATGCTTAACATTTTACATGTAACCCTTACGTCGATAACCGAATAGATACCTGGGTACCCACTTTCGATTTCTTTTTACACCTTCTTTTTTATTTCTTTTTATTGGCAAATAGCAAAATGATTGTAGATTTTTATGTTCTTGAATGGTCAAAAATTAGTTTAAAATTTGGGGTATAAAAATATGCATTGAAACCGTGAAGTGCAGCATCGTTGAACGTCGCAGAAACTTTTGATTATTGAGATAAGGATTAAACAGTTGATTTCGAACCCTGAGTAGAATATTCAACACCGTGCACGATTAAATATGAATTGATTTAATAATTTAATCCAATAATAGTTCTCTCAATAATGGCGATCAATAAAAAACCTGAAGCACGTCTGGTAGACCTAAGTATTAAGAACACAACAGCGCTGTTCAAGTTTCTCTTAAGTGGTTTCGAATGTTAATGGAAAAAACGCACACAGCGCTTTAGATTGGCGGTCAACGGCACACTCTATCCTGCAGCAAAAACGAGCAAAGAAAATTGACGAAGAAATGGTAGGTGTACGTAGAACCCGAAAGATCGAAGTAGTCACTCACCTGTTCCACCAATCGCACACCTGTAAGCACACCCGATGCCGTTAAACCAATCGTCTCGTACGTATCGTTGTTTGGCCAGTTTACGAGCTCTTGCACTCCACGGCTATCGATTACCGATCGGTACGGCTACCACTTCCTTCTAATACTAAAAAATAGAGTGAAGACTTCCTACAAGCCCTAGCAAAGCTTCGGACCAGTGTGGGAGAATCCTTGATATCGGGACACGAGACATTGAAAGGGCGAGAGAGAAAGACCTCCGACCTCTGAAAGAGAGAGAGAGAGAGAGAGAGAGAGAGAGAGAGAGAGAGAGAGAAAGAGTGAGCAAGAGAAACGAGTGGGAGGAGAAACTTTGAGAAGGAATGTTCAAAAACTTTTCACGTATTTTGAGCCAAGGATCCCCGAAAGGTTAGATAGAATATCGGATGACCTTTTACTTAACCTGTTCTACTTAATTGCCAACTGAAAATATTGCATGGTTCATTTTCTATTATTATGTATGTTTGAAACGTATACAAACATGTGTAAACGTTCAGAATTCGCAACACAAGTACATACAATTTTATCAAAAACGTGCACACAGGGTGAGGCACCTAAGACTTTCACCGAAAATATTTCCGTTGTTTTTAATTCATACGAAAAAAAGTTTCAGGAAGAAAATATTTGGTTCAGTGGGGAAATTATTGTGACGAAGTTTTCTTTCTCTAGGTTGTATTTTCTGATATTTCAAGGTCGTCGTCGTTCTTTTAAATCGAACAACGTATTTTGAATAGTGTAACATTATAGCTAATAAAAAGACAAATTCAATCATGTTTAATATGTTGATCTTTAAATGACCTTCAATAATGTTTAAGTATTTATATCAACGGAGCCCTAATAGAGTACGGTAAGCAAGAACATTAAGCTTTGTACGTTAAGTTATGTTTTTTGAAGAATGAATAACTCCATCGAAGGTCATTTGAAGGTCAACATATTAGACATGGTTGAATTTGTCTTTTCGTTAGCTATAAGGTAGAAAAAAGGATAGAAAAAAGGCTGTACAGAAGAAAAATTTCTCCGTCACAATAATTGCCTCACTGAACCAAACATTTTCTTCCTGAAACATTTTTTAGTATTACTAAAAACAACGGAGATATTTTTGGTGATTGTCTTAGGTGCCTCAACCTGTATACATTTTTCGTGTTGTTTCATTTATGTGTTACCCGCTTGACGCGTACTCTGTTCGGCTTACTACCGATTTAATTATTAGGACGGATGTACAGGTGAATTTCATTTGACGCATACAAAAATAATCTACCCTAGACTAATAAGATCATAAAGAAAATCTGGAGTAGAATAAAAAATTTGAGATCTTCGGTACTGTAGTCCCATATGGGTCCTTTCATCTGATTGCTTCATACTTTCCTCGAACAAGAGGAGTGTGACCAGATCAGGGGAATTGACTCGAATTGAGGGGAATACAGTTACCCCTTCTCTGCCGGGTTAGTGTCGACGCAGAGGCAGACCCAACGCGAATTGGGTGCGCGCATCATATCATGTGACTGGTCTGTGGCGGAAGTGTGAGGATGCTCACTGCCGGAAAATGAGGGAAGGGTGTCGTAGAAGGGAAAGGGTAGAGTAGGAGATAAGTCTTGATCTGGCGACACTGGGCGTATCATAGAAAAATGAAATAATGTTTAAAAGAACCTAACATAAAAACTAAAGTACATTCTGTATCAAGAACGAAAAGTATCTATTACAACTAGTGATTATTAATTTTTCGGGGATTTATATAATTTGTCATCTATACCGTTGAACGGTTTTATTATAATATAAAAAAATATACAAAAGAAAAAGAAATGTATTATTCAGAATATAGAATATTTTCAGCGAGGGAAACCCCACAGCCAATAAACTGGCTACTGGAAATTATTGTGATTTTAATTTGTGATTATAAAAATGAAGGAGAGCAACTCACCCACATAGAATAATTGGAATAAAAATCGGATAATCAATGTATAACGGCAGATCATTTCAAATGTAATAAAGATTCAACCACACATTCCGCTAAGAAAAAATTTTAATTACTAAAATAATTTGGCGTGCGCAAGCAAAATCAATTATCTAAACGATATCCTCCTTTATAAGTCAAATTATTCTCATCATTTGCATACGCATACAAAGAACGGTTGCTACAAACGCACGGAATTTGCTTTCTCTTACTTCAAGTTTTAATTACACCGTTTACCAATGATTTAAGTCGTTGACTATTAATTACATTAAGTTTCTTTTATTTTTCTGAGGTCCTTTTAATACTTCTTCGTTTTTAGTAATCACCTATTGTAATACGCCTTTATCAAATCATTCGAAAACCAATTCGCATATTCTACTGAGCTCACCAAGCATTGCTGGTTCTGTAATTAGTGCAACTTTACCCTTTAAAGCGTTTCTAATATTATACCTGAGCTATTCACCGAACTTCTGTGTAGTTTCCTGAATATTATCGTAATTGGTAGAGAGAATGTCCCTCTAAATGTTAAGGCCTTCCATGCATAATTGTGTGCTAAATGTGTTTGTGCATGACATCTACAATCGTATAAATGCCTTTTTGTTAAAGAGCTTGTAATACAGATTCGTGTTAATCTGAAATTCAATATTTTATCGAAATGTCTTAATAGAGACATATCATAAAAATATTAATGTTAAATACAAACGTAGCTATGATACGTTACCGCTACGAAAAAATCATGAAAATCGACTAAAATATTGTTATATATATTTACAGAAAATGAACGATGATGCGTTTGTATAAACGTTCCAAATTTAAAAATTTGATAATATCATAACAAAAATGTGTAACTGTATGTGAATTATTGCAATTTTAAGAAGCTTCTGACAAAAAGTAATATTTTCTTCAAAGTGTAATTAATATTCGACAAATGATATATAGGGTGTTCCGAAAATATTGTACTTCCTTGGAAAGGGTGATTCCCGAAGTCATTTGAAATAACTTTTTCCTTTGCGAAAAGGTTCTTCGCGGTTTTGTTCAAGAGTTATTAACGAAAAACACGAACCAATCAGGACGCGACTACAGAGGTCGGATTTCGGCTTGGCAACAGATCCCGCTGAGCCTGGCGTTGGCATTGGCCGAGACGGAATGCGTCCGCTGTGGCCGCGCTATGATTGGTCTGCGTTTTTCGTTAATAACTCCTTAACAAAGCTGCGGAAAACATTTTCGCAAAGGAAAAAGTTACTTCAAATGACTTTAGGAATCGCCCCTTTCAAGGAAGTACAACATTTTCGGGACACCCCGTATATTTCATTAGTAAAACGAATGATTTAGTCCCTCTGTCCACAGTGCGTCGCATTAGAGACGCGTATGCGACAAAATGCCGCTTGCTGTACGCTTCGGTGCTGTAACCAATGTAAAATAATAGACGTCTGTCCACGAAGCGTCATCGTCGCGTAATCGTCATAAGTTGTCATTACGCGCAGCGTACGACGCCGCGATCGTCTACAAGGTGTTTCGTTTATCTGAATACAGAAACATCTCGTGACGCACTAAAGTTATGAACAACATTTGTTTACAAAAATTGTTCGATATAAAGGGAACGAACATATGGTGTAATCTTTTTCGGGACTCGAATGGTGGGGAGGGAAATATCAAAGTCAGATTAATTTTTTAAAATGGAACCATATATTATTTTTTGTCATCAGCATTTATATAGACGAATATAGATAGCATTTTCCTAGACGAATTCAACGACATATCACGTTATGTTATTTACTGATACAAAACATTAGAAATTATATTATATGTTTGTAACTTCTTAAGTAGGCAATGGTAGTATCTGGTTGCCGGCGACTAGCTAGACGCTGTAAACAAAGATATTTATCGACCCTGTATGCACGAAGCGTAGAGGAAACTCACGTCACTTACGAAAAACAAATAAAACTGTCGAATGATGAGGAGGTCGCGATTATTCATTAAAACAAACGTATATGCCCGGTCCTAGTGCGGAAAAGTGGAAACAAATAGCGGACATATATTTAGAATTAATGAATCTACCAAATTGTTTAGGGGAATTGACGGAGAGCATATAAGAATTCAGAAATTTCCAATTTCGGGGTCCACAAATTTCAACTATAAAGACTATCATTCCGTCATTCTATTTGCTTGCAGTGATGATATTCCTGATATTGGCATGATCTCCGTTAAAAGAATGACCCAAGATTAAGAAGAAATTTTCATGGTGGAAGTTTAATGATTTGGGGAGCTTTTTCTTCATTTGGAAAACTGAAACTTTGTTTCGTTTCCACCAAACCGAATTTGGAAAAATACATAGACATGCTCGATGGGGTGTCAATCCCATTTTTAGAAAATATAGTTGATGAAAATGAATTTATATTTCAGCAAAACAATGCAGGGATTCATGTTTCAAAATATTCCTGTGAATGCTTGCCAGCACGGAACATTTCTGTGACGGAATGGCCACCATGTAGACCTGATATGAACCCCATAGAAAATTTATGGGGCACACTGGTATGGAAAGTATATGCCAATGGCCGTCAATTCGCCAATATTGACAGTTTAAAGAAAGAAATTACTCGCTGCTGGGAAGAGATTTCTAATACTGTCATAAATAGTTTTATAAATTCAATGACAAATAAAATTTTCGCTTTAATTCGAAGTAATGGCGGTCATACTAAATATTAAATTTGTAATATCTATATATTTTAAATTTCAAATTGTTTTCTTTACGCGTGCGTGTAAACGAATTTCACACGAAAAATATGGTTTAGTTTGTAAATATTTTTGCACAATTGTTTATAATGTTAATAATATTTATAATCCTCAGTTATTATTATATGCTTCTTGTTAAAATTTTGAACCTTTAGCCTCAAAATCCTTATTTTAACGAATTTCGGTCACTGTAGCGACGACTACGCGACGATGACGCTTCGTGGACAGACGTCTATTATTTTACATTCGTTGCAGTACCGAAGCGTAAAGCAAGCGACATTTTGTCGCGTACGCGTCTCCGACGTTCGTGCTTCATACGTTACGCGTACGCGTCTCTGACGCGACGCATCGTGGACAGACGACCTTAGTAAACAATTTAATATGATTATCACATACAAACTTAATTAATAATATACAACTTATCGTAGAAATATATATGTATATTGTATTTTCGTCAATTTTGATTTTTGTTTATTGTTAACTATATTGTTTATTGCTTATTGTTATATTCTTTCACGAGTAATTGCATTTGATTTGTAAAAAACAATTCTCTTGAGCGTGTACTTTTACGCTAAATTTATTCTGGTATTCAGAGTACTTTAAACATTAGAATTCATTTATGTTGCAAATATCAGCCGGAGGAACGCATATTACATTACACCTGCAATTGAATTATAAATCAATATTATCGAAGGGATTTAAACTTCGTGTCAATTTCACCAAAGAGAATCGGTAACGTACTTGCGAATATCCTGTGTGCGACTTGATTTCGATTAGTCTAACCGGGCCCGAGAGTTTCCGCATCCCTTTCGTCTGTGTGTATGTGGTACCTTAAAGTACTCTTACAATCAGCACAGATTCAACCGATCCACCGCTATAAGCAAGAAATTTCACCTTAGTTTGAATTGCGTATAAATGAATACTGCAATTACAAAACCACAATGTAATCAGGAGACTGTTCGCAAAGTTTAGATTGATCATACTCGTCTCTCAATCCTACTTGCGAATGTTGCGAGTGTTTCTTGGTTCCCAAAGCAAGATCTACGCTGTAATACAAGACGAAGGCCAGAAGGCCAGAAGAAACGATTTACGGAATAATTAGTACCCCTATTTCACTTCACTACTTTTATTAAGATTGTATAAACTAGATAAATAAAGTTTTTGCGCGTTAATCGCAAGGTACAAGAGCTAAATAGGAACTTATTCCTTTCGTTAGTAATTTGAATATGTTCAACAAAAATATATCGACATTCTTAACCCCTTATACTACGATTTATTTTACGGTTTCAGTGATTAGAACTCTTTTGTAATTCGTAATTTCCTAAAAAAGAGCGAAAATTTGTATCTATTGTATGCCAATATGTTCTCCAATAGCTATGCAGTAACAACGCCAAAATAGAATTTTATTTCGGTTTAAAGGAAGTTAATAACGTACATATTTATTAGACTCTGTTCAGAATCTTCATCACGAGTATTACTCGACATTGTAGGGCAAGGAGTTAACACTAGAATTACCGAGTGACTGGGAAACATTACTTTATAATAATGACAAAATTGCGTTTATTAAAAATTCATACGATTTTTTTTATAATATGTCCTTCAATAAAGAAGTTCGTGCAAAATTTTCTGATGAAAATATTTTTATAATTTCAGTAATCGTGGGAGAAAAAATTAGAAGCAAGTCTGTTCGGTGCGGATTTTTTTTTGAAAATGACACGCGGACGATTGTTCCGCCCAAGGTCGTAAATCTTGGGCCCGGTGGTCGCGGACGCGTCACTCCCGATACCGCCGCGGTTTACTGTCCGCCAAATTAATTTTGGACAGCTGTTTCAAATGTTGATTTGCTGAATTTAGTCGGAAGCGCGTTTCATCCCAGACCTGCTAGAGGATTCGTCAGTAAGGCTGATCTAGCAGGCCCTGCCTTAGACGCGTCGGTTCGTCTCGTGTGATTGTTTTAGATCGCGAGAGCGTTTCGCGTCGGATCTTGATCCGTTTCGAATGGACTTGAAACTGAATGTTACGTCTGAGAGAAACTCGAGAGAGTGATTTCGATTTTCAGTTCTTCCGTCTCGTGAGGCTCCTCTATGTATTGAGAGGACGGTCCTCACGGGAGAGGAAGTGCACTGATTGGTTATGCTGAATGATGCATTGCCCAATCAGCGCATCCTTGACTGGTTGTCACCCTGTTTGGATGAGCTGAATGGGCCTTGTCCTGGAGAGCGTAAGCTGATGCCGGTCTCTCAACAAGGCTGACCCTCGACACTTTTGAACAGTGCTCTTTTATTTTGGGTGGTCCTTCGTAGGACTTAATTTATGACGTCCCGCAACCATAGGAAGTGAAAACAAACGAAAGACAGGCTGTGATGCGAGCCTGGATGGTCGTCACTGTTGCGCCGTGCCTAATCGTTGAAAGTGATCACTTGGTTGCGAGCGTATCATAAACAATTGTCCGAAGGCAAGCACCACTTGAATTGTTCGTTGCGACGGAACAAAGTCGTTTCGATTAGTTTAAATGTCACGCACTCACTTTTGTCATAAACGTATAAAACCCGCAATCTATTCATCATAATGTAAACTAACATTGGTTTCGACTGTGTATTTAAATGATCCTATTTGAACGACTTGTATTTTACAAACAACCATTTTAATATTAATAGAAACGTCCTTGGAAAGTTTCCTTTTCATAAGTAGTCTAATTTCTGAGCGAAATCATGTGTCACCAATAAGATGTCACCTTTAAAGATTGAAAAACTCGTCCTAAGGAAGTTATTTGTTTAATATGTTTAAGAATGTTTCACCTGCAGACGTAAAGTTCGAGATCTACGTTACCGATCGTCCATCATTATCACGAGATGCGAGCCTAAGCGACCTATGAAAGTAGACGCAGCAGTAAATGTACATTCGTAGCCTCGTTTTCTTGAGTACCAATGCACAGATCTCAAATTCCTTGTCTTACAAGGTACTTAATTAACTATAAGGTCTTAACACGGATGAGCTTACCATGTGAGTGTTATGATCATAGTTACCAATGGTTCGCGAAATTGAGTGTGTTAATAAGAACCGAGTATCTTGTATATCTCATTGCTACTACAAACGCTATTTATGATTAGGATGCATAAGTGCATACAACGCATACATTTAAACGGTTGGAATAACATTTGTATGTATGACGTATGCTGAAGTTGTTTTTATCTGAACTTTCATAATATACACGTTACATTCTACACGTACCGTTCAGGAGTTATATCAAACGGCACTTACACTGGGACACCCTGTATACCTACCTGGTATAATTATTTTTATTTTTATACCTAGTATAATTATTTTAATTTTTTTACCTACGTGTAATTATATTTATTAGTTTATACCAGAGAGGAAATTTCCGCTTTGTTTATAAATACACAGGATATTCCATTGAAAGTTATGCACACACAATTATTTCTGAAACTATAGCGCGCTTCAAAAAGTGTTTCAAATATGTATAATCTACCCTGGTTTAGAGGGGTATCTTATGGACATCTGATGCGGTATCTTATGGTAGTCTTAAATCATCTCAGTATCTGCATTTACATCGTCTTTCTGTCTTTGTTGTCCTGTTTTACTTTACCTGCATTCGTATAGTATACGTATGATCGGTTGTTAATGTCTAATTTTGACATAGGTTGTACTGTGGTGGTTCTGCCTTTTTTAACATGTGTTCGTGGATTATTTTTAAGTGACCTGCCCTCAGCCAAAATATTACAGTACTTTCCTTCCTGTTGTACATGGTATTTGTTGAAAGAACTTGTTTCATTCTTCTTTTTTATTGTCATTGTTGCAACAGTCTTCTTCGAGTTATTTTTTCAGAATTTATTTATTGACCCTGACAGTATTTCTTGATCAAAATGGCTTATAACATTTGCATTTTAAAATCGGACATTTCGTACGTAACACCCTAATATTTAACTCGAACAATAAGGTCAGTAATTTTCGCAGCACAAAGGCAATCGCGATCAAAAATTATCATAATGCTAATTCCAAGAGGCGACATGGCCGCGCCGTGCATCCCCTCCCTAACTCCGTACGCGTTCATTTCTTAATAATGCAAAGAGAATACTGTTTTGTAGTCAAAAGCGTTAGATAAAAGTTCAATCTAGGCATCAAAGGTCCTCAGAAGTCCTACTTTTGCGTTTTTAGCCGAAATTTGCAATATCAGCAGCATGCTGATTTCGTGTGTTGTCGAGTGACATTATCGTAAATATCGAGAGATGTAGAGCTCGTATGGAGTTCGTAGGACTTTTCCCGCCTAGCGGGAACATATAGGATCCCAATGCAACGCAAATCACGTTGTATGCTTACGTATTAATCAAATAATTGCGGGAACCCACAAAAATTGGATCATTGAGTATTTCATCAAAATATAGTTCCGGCATTTTTCGCTACGAGCGCTGTACTCTGTTCCCGATCTCTCTCATCGTCAGCAGTTATTGTATCGGTAAAACAGAGGCCTATAGGAGCATGCGCGGCGCGACAGCGTGGATGGCGCTGTCGTAGCTTCGTTCGAATAGCCGTGCCGCGGCACACTCACACACCGCCTGGTCGGCGTGTACGTGTGCCGACGGCGATCGCAAGGGTCTAGGATGCCACTAACCATTTCCCAATATTGCAGAGACGGGACTTTTTCATAGTGAAAAGCGCTTTAGCCAATTAGCATCTTGGAAGGTTGGATAATACAAGGATGTGAATTTTCAGTAATGGCACTAGATAAAAAGATCAACCTAACATGCTGAATCCCTCAAAAATCCCTAAATTTTATTGTTCGCGAAATGTAACAAATAGTTGGACAAACTATATTTATCAATTGATTTTTTCTAGTTTTTATCTCCAGATAAAAATGAATATATTCTAAATATTTTCTGTAAAAATTCGATTTCAATATCTCTAATGGTTTGAAGGCAACCTGTTGCGAATTAGTATCTTGCGTCGATGGCCCGCTCCATAACATTGACACTGGAGGGTGTCATAAATTAGCCCTCCCACGACACTGTCTCACCGAAGACGAAAGAACTTTCCTGTAACTTCAGTGCAAAACACAGTCATTCTCTAAAGTCTGAAACATCGCCGCTTCGCACGAATGTACGATTGCCTAGTAAATATGATCCAAATTATATCATGTTTGGTGTCAATTTTATCAGGAAAATTACGCGAATGTTAGCCGCGTCGTCTTAGTGACGACGATACAACGAAGACCATCCGGCGCGATGTCTCGATATCGTAACATATCGATACTCGTAACACTATATTTGACAAAGTGACGAAGTTTCTGTCAAACTCAAAGAACTTTCGATAGAAATGAGATAGACCTATGATTTTTTTTTAGAAGTTAAAATATTGCCAAATAAGGGAAAAATAGAGAGACTATGGTACAAACATGTTTTAATTTTGAAAATAAACTTGGAATATTTAAATAAAATTGTGATTTATCCAATGCCATGCACGGTTAGATTTTTCTTGACATTCTGTACATCTTTTCTCGTAGATTTTATCACGCTGACTTCAAATCCGATCAAAAAATTTGTCTGTCACCTCAGGATTTTGGAAAAAATTGTTTTATGCGAAAAGAAACTAATGAAATCACAATTTTTCCGTTGAAATGATTTCATAACCCTCTAGTTATTTTGATTCAGAGGCCAAAATGTGAATTTCGCGAGGCGTTCGAAACAAGCGTGGCGTCACGAGACGTTCATGCTCCTACAGGCCTCTCTGGCGGACAACATGCTGCCGAATATTGCTAATCATTTCTCGATGATGGAAAAGTAGGACTGCTGAGGAACTTTCCCGCCTAGATTGAACTTTTATCTAGCTCTTTTCACTATGGAAAAGTCCCGTCTCTGCATTATTGGGAAATATTTCCAGGCATCCCGGACCCTTGTGATCCGCGTAGGCACACGTACACGCCGACCAGGCGGTGTGTGAGTGTGCCGCGGCACGGCTATTCGAATGAAGCTACGACAGCGCCATCCACGCTGTCGCGCCGCGCATGCTCCTATAGGCCTCTGTTTTACCAATACAGTATGTTGCTCGATACTGAACTTTTTTTTTTATTTTATTGATACTGAACCGCAGACGAGGTATAGGAGTAGACCAATCACCATATGGGGTTTCGTGTCTCACGATCTGAAATACCGACATCGTTAACAACAACTAGATTTCTTACGCCCTCTACGCTGACGAACGACAAATGTTGCAACTAGATCCACGAGAAGCTTAGACCATATACCTATAATAAATGGAAGGACCCCCGATCGAAGGAATACCAATTTTAGGCAAAAAATATCAATTTTAAGAAAAGGAACTTTTGAAAAGTTCCGAAGCAAATTTCAATTAGAAATCCAGGAAAAAAGATGACGATGAAAAACTGTGTTTTTCGGTTAGTAATTCAAAGGAGCTTACCAAGAAGCTGAAGGTGGACCAGGGGAAAACAAGAAAAGCATTGAAGGCCCACCTTGGCTCATCCCGAGCTAGCCTAAAGTAAATTCTGACACAATTCAATTGAATACACAAGTTTTTATAATTAGTAAGTCTTAAATTCTATTATCGGAAATTATAAATAAGCAGCTATTAGCTCGATATTATTCTCTATTTGTAAGATACTAAAAGTTCTTACGAATAGAGAATAATACCGATTGCCCGGGTCTCACCACGAGGAGGTTGCTGCAGGAGAGACCCGAAAGGAAGCCAGAAGGAATTCAATACGCTTCCTTCTGACTCCCTTTCTTACAACGACGCTTTCGAGTCTTACAAACTAAATTTCGCAGCGTATGTCGAGTAATTATTGCGGAGAAAAAGGTGCGAGTCGGAGAAGAAGTCTCCGATTCACGGGAGATGAAAAACGAATCAGGCAGAAGGCTCTGATTCTTTCAAAGAGAGAAACAGAACCGAACCAGAGCAGAAGGCTCTGGATCGAGGGTGACGCGACGCGTACAATGCTTGCAAGCTATCTGCCGACCAGTACGGTATCCGACGCTTCCTCACAGAGAACGACGGCCAGGGACGCCTCCACCGTACGGTAGAACTACCTTCCCCAACTACCCGCCACGAGCAACGCTGGCGCAACAAGGCGACGAAGAGACTTACGGACGAAGGATCCCCTGCTCCCGGCGCGAGCCACGCCAGCGTTGACATGACTTAGGCAGACATTTTACGAAAGAAGGGTTCTACCTGGCGAGTACTGCTCCCTGACCATCAATTCTCTATGCATCCACGCCGAATATCGCAACTGGACCGGTTCAACACTTGCAAGCAAGGTTCGACACAGCAGGAAACTGTGTCGGAGTTGACAATCGAGTCGAGCAAAGTCAAGTTAGGGCAATAATTACTCGACAAATATATACAATACTAACAAACAAGCTTAATAACTAACGCATGAACTTAAGTCGACCAATTATTGTGAGCAAAAAAAAAAGAACTAAGTCTAACAAGTCTCTGAATAATGACAGAGAAAATAAAAATGGAGCACAAGGCTCAGATTTACGAAAAAAAAAAAATGAAAGTAGCGAACCAGAGCAGAAGGCTCTGGTTCGAGGGTGACGCTACCAACTGCAAATCAACAAGCGAAAATAACAAAGTGATTCTAACACAATAATTGCTCGAGAACTAATACGAACTTATAAATAATGTGATGTCTTCTTACTATTGGTTGTCTTCGTGCGACGATGATCTTGCTGAACTGTTGTGATTTAACTGAAACAGTCTAATAATAATTAGACACAAAATAAAGGAACACCGAAGTAATCAATGAAGAAACGATGACCCCGTACACGAGTACGGCCTACCTACCACGCACAAGAGTGCGAGTCTAACCGGCTCACGAGAGCCTACCTAAGACCAGCTCACGAGAGCCAAACTAACCCCGCACACGAGTGCGGCCTACCTAACATGCACAAGAGTGCGAAATCTAACCAGCTCACGAGAGCCAACCTAAGACCAGCTCACGAGAGCCAAGCTAACCCCGTACACGAGTACGGCCTACCTAACATGCACAAGAGTGCAAATCTAACCGGCTCACGAGAGCCAAATTAACCCCGTACACAAGTACGGCCTAACCGACAAGAAACTAAGAAGAGTAGATGAAGTCAGAACTTCAATCTACTGAGGTGGCGCTTCGGGTCGCCCCGGGTTCGCCAATACCCGTACTCACCCACGGTCCGGCCCGTGAGTGAGCCCCTGAGGGACCTCCAATCGGAGGAATACCAATTTTATGTCAAAAATATAATATAATATAATAAAATTTCAAAATACCAATTTTATGTCAAAAATATAATATAATATAATTTCATGAAAAGAAACTTGTGAAAAATTCCGAAGCAAATTCGAATTAAAAATACAGAAATAATAATTGACGGCGTTCGTTCAATCAACACGTATTCCAAAACAGAAAATGTATATTTGTGTTGTTACTTACCAGCTGCTGAAAGTTGACCAAGGTGAGCCGAGACGGCTTCCAGGAACCGCGGGCCGACCGCGAGCCAGCTTAAGGGGGACCAGGGTTGACCAGTGATGACCACTGCAGCTCTGGAGAATCCCTGGTCCACTCGAGGGTAGGCGAGGGTAGGCCAGGGTGGTCAGGGTGGGCCAGGGCAGCTCTGGAGAACCTCTGGTCAACTCCAAGGTCCTTCGTCCTTCTGGTCCCGGACCCCTCCCGCTCTCTCCTGAGTGCGCACCTCGACTGACGGACTGAGCGCGACCGCCGAGATCAGGTGCGCGGTGCGCGGTGCGCAACTCCCCCACCCCAAACTAACTTCGCTAGATTTCAATCGCCGCGATAGTAATTATTGGTAAATTTGTTATTTCTGGCTGCTTAATGTTTATAACAATTTCTTTTGGTAATGGTATCAACAAGCAATCCCTTGACCATCTTGCCATCTAATTTTTTAGTAAAAATACCTAATAGAACTCGAGATACAGAGTAACTTTTGAACCATGAATATTCGCACGTATTAATTTATCGAACCCATTTCACTGATAAATTTCTTATTTCTGGCTGTGTAATGTTTACAACAACTTCTTTTTTCCAATGATGTCGACAAGCACTCCTTTGACCATGAAGCCATCTAATTTCTTAGAAAAGGTAGGTAATAGAATTCAAGGTACAGAATAACCATGAACATTCTCACGGTATTTTATGTCGTGCGACACAAAACAGCATAAGATGAGATGACTGAACTGGCCTATTCCTACATCTCGTCTGTAATATTAGTTCCACAATATTAGTTCCAACCGATACGGTAGGATGTGACAAAAGAATGGTAATGGGGCTCTAGAGCCCCGCGGACGTGAGACAGAAAAATATAGTGGGTGATTGGTCTACTTCTATACCTCGTCTGTGGTCCTAGCATCTACGCGGTCTCAAAACTAGAATACTCGACATGAGATTTAAAATTCTATCAGCAACAGCGCCATTGTAGAAGATTGGTTCCACAATATTAGTTCTGGATGATACGGTAGCATGTGACACGGAATGGTACGGGAGCTCTAGAGCCCCCCGAGCATGAGACAGAAAAATACATTGGGTGATTGGTCTATTCCTATACCTCGTCTGTGACTGAACTATGGAAAACGTTCCTAGCTCCCCTACTGGACAGAAATATTACTATTTAGCTTCTTCTAGCGGCCGTTCTTTCATAGCGTGACGATTATTATTTTGTCGGTGTCAGGTTCGGTCGGTCCGGTACACACCAGCCATCCCTTGGACATCGTAACGCCAGGAAAAGCGTGCCCCTTCGCTCAGCACGATGGTCCCAGCTCGTAGAGTAACAATTCCGAGAACCAGCCTCCCGGAGTAAAGACCGAAGCCTAGGAACGCTGTCTTTCTGTCTTTCTCCAACGGAGCAATCCGCAATCTCCGCCATCCCGCTTCGAGCTATACTTACTTCTAGTCGCGGCATGCACTTGGAATGAAAAAAATGAGACAGCCAGCGACAGGGGTTTCCGGGCCCCTTGGAGTCCACCCCGGACTCCTACGCACCGTCCACATTTTGGACGTAGTAACGCCAGGAAAATGCGCCCCTCAGATCAGCACGGCTATTCTAAATCGTAAGAAATTCGTCTAATGTCGGACCCTGGCGTTTTATTGAACGGAAAGATCTCAACTGTGAAGAGGGCGAGAAAAGATTAATAGAAGCTGAGGGTTCAAAAAAAGTAACGGGTCTCCGAAAGTGCACAGAAGTTAGTCACAATTAACAACAAGCTGTACTTTGATTTGCTCATACAATAACACTGTCCAACACCAAAAAAATTTTGCAATACCTGTTGGGTGATTCTTATACACTTTGTCATCCTAAAACCGAATCTGAAAGTAGAATTGCTCCATCACGCAACGTTTTCGAAAAATTTTGGTTTTTGTAAAAATGCCCGATTTTGATACGAAACGACGTGTTACGCAAAAACTAAATACGCGAGAAAGTTCAAATTTGAGTCAAGAGATAGAGGGGACTCTCCCCTACATATTCATATAGTCAATTATATTTTTATGTACTTCCTAATAGTTGTAAATGGTTGTTAAAGTTTGAAAATGTGCCGACGCGGGTACTTTGTACGCTCTATTTTTGTATTTATGTGAAAAATCCTTTATCTAGCAGGAATTTACTATACAGGAATGCATTCTACAGACATTTCTGGTAAAGAAACCATTCACGAAAAGTATTTGGTTCCCTTAATGTACGAGAAGGATCAGAAAATGTTAATTGACAGCGTGTGCGCGACGCGTTCGCGCCAGACGGCCATTGCAGCCTTTTCGCGACTCGCCAGGGCCGTCGCTATGCGAGTTGTCGACGTTGGTACCACTCAAGTATGTCTTTGCTTACTATGCTTAATTAAATACATTTTTTTTTGTCTTTTTGGGTGCCAATCATTACAAAAGATTATAAAAATACGAGTTATATTCACATTTCATTGTGGAAATGCTTAATAAAGAAAATTGACTGCAGCAATGCGGTGACTGGAAAATTTTATTTTCAGTAATTGTTGTCTTATCTTTATAATTGTAATAACAATGGACATTCAAGATTCTTCCGATTAAAATAAGTCCAAACACTATGTAAATGGGACTATTGTTATCGATTTTATTGATCTAAGTACATAATTAAGACATAGATCGCTCTATATTAAATCGATAAAATCTCGCGGAAGTGTATAAATCAGCCGGACTGTTTTTGTTATATTCATGACGAAATTATTTTAAAATCAAAACAAGGAATACAATTCCAGCATTAATCTTTCATCAAGATATTTCAACAATGGAAAAACGTTACAAAGGAAAAGACTTATGTGCGGATGCTTGCTGATTACTGCTGGACACTTATTATTGAAAATCGGGATACCAGGAACAAACGTCAAGCAAGGCGGAAACATTTTTAATTTGTTTACATCAGAAATAGGTAAGTTTTTGTATTCAATTTTCTTTATTAAGCATTTCCACAATGAAATGTGAATATAACTCGTATTTTTATAATCTTTTGTAATGATTGGCACCCAAAAAGACAAAAAAAAATGTATTTAATTAAGCATAGTAAGCAAAGACATACTTGAGTGGTACCAACGTCGACAACTCGCATAGCGACGGCCCTGGCGAGTCGCGAAAAGGCTGCAATGGCCGTCTGGCGCGAACGCGTCGCGCACACGCTGTCAATTAACATTTTCTGATCCTTCTCGTACATTAAGGGAACCAAATACTTTTCGTGAATGGTTTCTTTACCAGAAATGTCTGTAGAATGCATTCCTGTATAGTAAATTCCTGCTAGATAAAGGATTTTTCACATAAATACAAAAATAGAGCGTACAAAGTACCCGCGTCGGCACATTTTCAAACTTTAACAACCATTTACAACTATTAGGAAGTACATAAAAATATAATTGACTATATGAATATGTAGGGGAGAGTCCCCTCTATCTCTTGACTCAAATTTGAACTTTCTCGCGTATTTAGTTTTTGCGTAACACGTCGTTTCGTATCAAAATCGGGCATTTTTACAAAAACCAAAATTTTTCGAAAACGTTGCGTGATGGAGCAATTCTACTTTCAGATTCGGTTTTAGGATGACAAAGTGTATAAGAATCACCCAACAGGTATTGCAAAACTCGAAAAAAGTTTAATTTTGTTGGACAGTGTAATGAGAAAAATTGAGTTCAGTGAAACCATTGTTTCAAAATATTATTTGTGTATTTATTAAGGTACAGTCTCTAAAGTTTCAAGAAGCGCGCGATTTTACCTTAATTGTAGCTTGAGAAATAATTAATACTCCAGCTCTGTTACATTTGGTTTACAGTATTATATTCCTAACTCGATTTTACACCAATCCAAAATATTCACAGGAAGATATGTTCAATATTTTGTCGAAAGACCTTTGATAGAAAATATCAACAATAGTAAGGCCAGGTGTGTTTATATGTACTGATCATGAAGCTCTAAAGGTGCAATCTATACCTAAATTACGCACGGTAGAAAAAATGTTGTTGTCAGTTTTTTATTGTAGTGTGGAAGTTATCTTTATTTTTTTAAATGGAATGCCTAATATTTCGTATTGCCTATATTGGATGCGTATATTTACTATTAAAAACTATACGGTGTGAGGTTAATACTTATCGAGATACAGTGTCTACTCCATATATGTCCAAAACACGGGTTTGGCCAGGGACAATTATCGGCTGGAAAATACTATTCTTTGATACACTGCCGAACGTAGAAAAGGACAGCGAAACTCGAGTGGCCTCGGTCGCCGAGGAGTGTAAACATAAACTGGACTTGTGTATCGGTGTGAGACCACTACTGATCCAATAACAAAACTTCTTTATTTTGCATTATTTTTTATGGATGTGCATTGTCGATCGCTGTGCACATTGAAATATCAGACAATTTCATCGTGAACGTTGCCCTCGCCCTCTCAAGCAGCATTTGGTCACGTGGGAGGACACGTGGATTCAATAATCTGCAGATCCAAGCTAAAAGGAGTTAATTCATTTTGTTGGACTAATATTCTTCCATTCTTGAGAAATTGATCGATTCGAAAATCAAATTTCGGATACGGAAATATTTCACGATAGAAAAATACTTTGATTCTTAAGAAACCGAGGCCGGTATTCACGACTTCAGTAATTATAGACATTTGACAAAATTGAAAAACTCTCGTGCCTTTTGTCAATGCAAAGTGTCGAGATATTTACCAGAATGAATAGTGTAAACTTTTGTAGCACGAAGAAGTATTGTGAATTTTTTTAATTGACTTGCAATCACTTTGCCTCGAATTACTTCACTAGACAGGAATCAGTCTTTTTGTACGGGGTGCGAGGAAATTACATGTCACGACCACCATAACGTGCGTCGAAATCGATGGAGATCTGTAAAAAAAAAGATTACCGCAAAATTGTCCTTGACCTTGACAATTTAATGATTAATAAATTTATTATTTCTAGAAAACGTTCATGGTTATAAAAATATACAGGTATACAATTTATATACCCTTCCTTACATTTAATGTTTTGGTTATATGGATAAAGGACAAGTACATACATAGACATATACAAATTACAGATTAAAATTTAAAAAGTAATCAAAATAAAAACATTTTTAACACGTTAACAAATACTTACGCGATTATTTCTTGGTATAATTTACAATTTTCATGCGTTATAAGAAATGTGCTACAATAAGTGGTGCTAAGCACATGTTTTGAAGTGTGAATGATTTTTGCCATTATTTGCTCTACAGTGCGTTACGGTCCAGATGGTTAGAATCGTTTGGAACTTACCGCGTAAACTTGTAAATGTTCTAATCATTTGTGCAAACACATAGCCAACAGCCTCGAAAACAATAGGAAACTACGCATTCATAAATTCGTGAACGTGTCATAGTATCCGCATTGGGACAAACTATATTACACATACGTTAATTTTATTTATCTAATATTACTTCTTTGCAGGTGTTCAGAATTGTGGAAACACCCGATTAACAAGCGAATAGAAACAAATAGCACCAAAGTGTAGTAACATGATTCGACGAAAGAAAGTATGGAAACTAGAGGATGTAACTAAATTTAAAGACTATGACCAGCAACAGTTACTTCTACAATAAGGAAGAGGAACCGTTCGAAGCAATAATTAGCAAAATTACTACGGAAGTAGAGAGTGCTTATCGAAAAAAAAAAAAGAATTTATGCTTGCTTATTCAATACTAATTAACATGCTCGTTCTATATTTTGTAACGGTCTACCTTTAAAAATAAATATACAAGACCGAGAGCAGGGTATATTCTAAATATCTTCAAGACTTAAAAGTTCCTTGTTTTCGAAAATACTATCTTGAAAATAAATCAATTGTATAATGCTTCTTCTGGAATTCCTTAGCTTCACTTTCACGATGCATTCTCAGGCATTACGAACAATTACGAAACACTCATTAACGAATTATAACGGAACACCCGGTATTCACTAGATATAGTTGCTACAAGTAAAAAACAAATCAGACATGTGTGTAAAAAGTACATTAACACGAAAGTGGATGGATGACGAACAAAAAATATCGAAACGCAGCGCCAAGGAGAAAGTTTCTGTCGATTTGCTTGGTTGAATATGAAGGAGAAGTCGAAGATATCCTGCATCTTCGTCGCTATGTTTCGCTGCGAAAGTAAATTATCAGCTATGCTGTAATATCGTTTTTCACGTCCGATTTGGAGTAGTGCTACCAGTGTCGCCAGATTAGGGGAGGGAGCACAATTCAAGGGAAAAAAGTTACCCTCTCTCTCTGCCAGTACCGGGTATTGTGGCGGGATAAGGTGGAGAATAGCGCGGTAGAAGGAGAAATTAGAGTGGGAGAACAAGTCCTTATACTGGCGACTATGAATGCTACAAAGGCCTGGAAACTTTACTACAGAACTTAGATCACTAATTATGAAATATGAATTGCTTCGGTAGAGTTGAGGAAGGAATCAAAATAGAATTTCAATGAATACCGTGAATGAGGTAAAATAGAATTTATTATTTACGAACACTCAAATATCTAAACACACACATGGAATACGCGCTAAACGAAGATGATGTGATTTTACGATGATATCGAGATCCCGATGCGGGACATACTAATTTCGAAGACACTTCACGGCTTTTTGATGTCATCCTTATACCAGTCCTCACTGTAACAAATATAAAGAGTTATTAGTCATTTTTCATTTCACCAGTGCAAACTTTGTTTCTTAATTTGCATTTGTTTGCCAAAAGTTTTTTGCCTGTTTTCAACGGAGCATCTTTATACGAAATCAAATAAAATTTCATGCAGATAGTTAATTTTATTTCGTTATAAATTTTATTACAAATGGAATGAAATTTCAATTGACTTGATAAACGTGCAGTCTAACAAAAACCAATTGTTTTGTTTACCAACCACTTTTGTTTAAAATGCAAAAAAATGCATTCTACTGGCTTTCTCTAGGATATTCTATTCTATACCAATATTCTAGTACCAATGGGGATACTATGCCTATATTAATTATACTTATTTTTAAAGCATAATGAACATTAAAAAAGAGATATTAAATGTTTTTCAATTCAAATCAGTTAATATATAGTGTCTATATCTCTTTTTTGATATTCAATATGCTTTAAAAATAAGTACTATTAATATAGGTACAGTAATTGAAACCCCCACAGTAATTAGGTCCATAAGGAAAAAACATCAAAAACTAATAAACTGTATAACAATAAACCAACAAGTTTTTTAACAAAAGAAAAATTACTATGTTAACACAAGTATTATCGAACTAGTTGAAATGGGTTATTTTTAGTGAAAAATGATTGGAATTACGAACATACTTTTAGGAAGTTAATGTAGGGTAAATTTATTTATCTAAGTACACATTACCCATCAAAGTGGCACGAAGTATGAATAAATGCAGTGTTGATACTTTTATAAAGCAAAACAAGCTCCTTATACTTGCTGATGCCAACGAAATTGTAAAAATTAATGAGAACTGTAATTCAAATGGCAACTAATGCAGCAATTTTTGCAAATGTGTCCTGATTTAAAAATTTTATTTGTTTCCACGTACCACCCAGCAACATTTTCAGGCGCGTCGCATCTTTGCTGTTCCTCGTTGTAAACGGTACCATCGCTGCAACCTTGTTCGCGCGGAGTCACGCCATTCAGGCAAACATAAAATTTCTGACAGTCTTCTGGATGAGCGAATTTAGGGTGATCGACAACCATTCCCCTGGTGTCGACCTGGCTTTCCTTTGGGCACTCGAAGCCGTCTTTCAATTTCTTGTCTACCACTCCGCAACCCTGGGTGAAATATTATTGTATATATTGAATTCGACAATTAGGCGCTTTGATCATTATTGTTCAATTAGTACAGCGTTCTATGCTGTCACAATCGTTACACATTTCTGCTTCACTATTTGCAGACACTGTTAAATAGCCAATTACCAAGCTAATAATTATGGCCCACCTCATTAATCGATTATGCGGAGGAATTTAATTGTTATGATCGAAAATTACTAATGCAGTAACCACTTGAATCAAGTAGCAGTAATCACGGGGTTAATGTTATATCGTAAAAACGACTGATATGATGTTAAAAGACTCTTCACGTATATTTATGAGTCGTCTAGGATAAGGGACCCCACTTCTCTCTGCCTATATTAATTATACTTATTTTTAAAGCATAATGAACATTAAAAAAGAGATATTAAATGTTTTTCATTCAAATCAGTTAATATATATATTGTGTATATCTTGTAATATTCATTATGCTTTAAAAATAAGTATAATTAATATAGGTACAGTAATTGGTATCCTCACAATCGTTGGTGCCCCCACAGTATGTGGGTCCTTTACCCTATGTTCTTGTAAACGATTGTTACGGTCTGGACCAGGTTTAATGTACTTGTACTTGGTGTATTTATTTATACTAAATAAAGATCCTTCAAATTTTGGTTTGTATGAGTATAAGTTTAATAGACCTTATTTACTCAAAATTAAATTTTTGATGTGTTCATTAAGACTGTGAATTTTATACAACAATAGTAATTTTGACATTTTAAAACACGATACAGAAAAATCTCTAAAGAAGTGTCATGAAATTGTTTACTCTCGTTGAGGTGTGATCAAACTTAATAAGACAAAGAAATTGTTTTTCTTTTGTCATTTATATTTGCACAACGTCATTACACTGTAAGGTCTTAATTCCATTAATTACAACAGAAGTCATCGTGAAAAAATCTTTACTCATAAATAAAGCCTGATCCAAATAAATACTTTTTCAGTATGTTATTTTAATAATGAAAAATATATTTCTTAAAGTTACTGCCGAGAACAGTAGAAAGAGTGTGATCAGAATTAAACTATTTTATAAAATTTACTAAAGATAAAAATTTCTAATGTGAATCAGTACATAAATTACTTTGTTAATATTGAAAAATGTATTTTTTATGATTACTATAAAGGCCAGAAAGTAGAAAGAATGTGATCAACGTTAAACTATGTACTTATAAAACTCACTAAAAATCAACAACTTGATCTACGAACACTATCTGTTTGATCGAATATTTTTGCCATGAATGGTGCTACGATAAAAATTGTTTGGAGTCAGAATGTATGCAGGCTCGTCATTATTATAATATAAATCAATATATTAGTCCGATTCATAACAGTAACTTTAAACAAATAAAACTTAATAATTAAAGTACGCACCATTGTAATCACCAAATTCTTCTGCCCTCGAAGTTAATTTTTATTGTGGTATATCCGGATAAACTGAATTTTATTAAATATGTTGGAATGCAAAATAAAGTGACACTACGTTTTCACTACGATTTTTAACTTTCTAGTTTTTGTTTCATGAATTAAATTAACTTTGATTTTGTAGAAATTTCTGGGGACGATATTCGGCACTTAACGCGTTAAATATTGAATTAAATTTTTGAAAAGCGTATTCAATATACTAAATATCTAATATCTACCTCGCGACCAGCGCTGTCGGGCCACACGCAAGTTCCGCTGTATTCATCGAAGTGCAAACCAGTTGTGCACGTGATTTCGATAGCTTCACCATCAATGCAATTGTAAAATATGTTGCAAACAGATGGGTCCGGATGAGCAAAGAAACCGTTCCTTCGCGGACACTTCTTCCTCGGTTGCGGTGGTTCTGTGAAGGTCGAAGATATAACGGGAATTAAAAGCACTTTCGCTGCCAATTGTTACTGTATCTTGCGCGTCAAGGACATTAACCGCAAAAGCCATCGACTTGGTAAGGCAAACCTCGATTTAATCCTAGACAATATACTTTTCACACCTGCTGTATGCATTTAGTAGACATAAAGATGGCTATCCTACGATGTACCTACGTTGTATCCTACGACGTTCTAAATTAATAGAAATAAAGATGCTATAAAAATCTAATTAGTATATAGACTACGAATCTTTATTTTTTCATTTTCATACTCAATTTTATGGGAAACTAATATAGTAGAAATATTTATTGTATTCAATGAATGGTTTCTTGTGACAAAAGAGTCATTAATTTTTATAGGTACGTATGTCTTCCTATATTTGAAGTGCCATAAGTTTCAGTAAAGACCAATTGGATAATAATTTAAAATTACTTGTATTCATTTGCAAGAAAAATGTTTCATGGTATGTAACTTTTGTTTCTGAGAGTAAATTGTAATGACGCATCATACGCGAGCTAGCTAATAAATGGCAACAATTTATTACGAATAATTGGCGAGTTGTTTAGATGATTAAGATCTAATCGTTATTTTATTGATGATTAAAACTTATATACTGAAATAGGAATTATATTTATGATTTGATTTAATATGAAGAGTCTATGGGGAAAAAAGGGGAACAATCTTAACCAATTTTGAGATTAATTTTATAAATGAATTTTCGTTCTTTGAGAAACAGTAAATTTTGACATTTTTCTTTTTTGTGGTCCTTCCATATGTAATTCTACTAAATACTAAAAAATCATTCGAAATCATTTTTCGGCAATATATATTTATTATAATATGCTTAATAATCGACGAATTAACTTTTCTCTACTTTTTCATATATTCCAAGAAGATGTTCGAGTTTAATTAGTTTATTTATCTGAAATTAGTAACTACCCTGTATAAGGATTACTAAATATATTGTGATTTTTCTCGATTGAAAAAGTTATAAAGTGATCGCACTGCAAAATTAAAAATATTTCACAACTAATAAGCTTTAAATTTATAAATCTGAAAACATACAAAATGAAATCTCCAGAGACGAAGTCTTGATTAATATTGAGGGGTAAATTATTAGAATAGACTGTTGAATTTTAGTGAAAGTAAAAATGATAATCTTACGTAATTCGAGACGATCTCCACAATCCACATTGAACACGTGATCGCATTTGTTGACCTTACGATTCAATGGGTCGAAAACGAGACCATCTGGACAAAGTTTTTCTGTTGAAATTCCGTCAGTACAGTCGTAGTACATGTCGCATTGTTTTGGATGCTCATATTGGCCATCTTTATTAGGACAATTGAACGCACCATCTACAACATTAAATAACTGTCATGTAAAAAGATGTTGATCGTCCTTTCGCCCTTACAAGATTTTTCAATTCTTCAATCCCAACTGACTTTATCATAGTATTATTTACTCTTTCTACATGCAATCGTTTCGTGGGATGTCAAACTGAAAACAATTGAAAATTATAATTCTTTGAAAACAACGTTAAGGGGTATATGCAAATTTGTATGACATTTTAGTACAAATCTGCACAGTACAGATTAGTACAAACCTCTTTTTGATTTAGGTACATGTAACTGAAATTGTTTTAAATTTTTCCTAAGAAACTCTAAATGTTTGCATTATCATAATGTATAGCTAAACAAACTGGATGATTATAGCAAAGGAAGCACTTATACACAAATCTGGTAGGTAATAAATATGGTATTAATTTTGTTGTAAATTCTTATGTTTATGCTTATTTTAATTTAATATTTATTTTAGGTTGCACCTATTGGTCATTACTAACCACATAATAATTATAACATCAATTAAACTGCAAAATTGAATCATTGAAAGGAAAATTATGTTCATTTTGTATATTTCTAAATATTGTGCAATACATTGATGTTTTTCAGACAAGTCATTACATTTTCTAAGGTCCTTAATTAATCTTACAAAAAAAGAAGACTAGAATGTCTAAAATTATTTATATGTAAATACGCAATTCGTGAAAACAAAAAACAATTACAATCATCGGTTTCGTGTATAATATTATATTTCTGCGGAATGTAGAAAATTAAGAAAAATATACACAGGACACTAGTTGCTGTAATAATGTTTCTGTACTTGATCTTCCGAAAATATGAGAAAATTCACATAAGTACTTGTGGGATGAGTTAGCATGTAAAAATCGGCGTTTTGCATTCGTCGCGTCAGAACGTATTTAATAATTATTTCAATAAAATCATTTCCTGTTCGTATTCTTTCGTGCACAGTTCCCTGATTCCGGAAGTAGTAGGGCTCAACATTAATAAAAAGCGATGCTGCCGTGGATTAAAAATCTCAGCGCCGCGGCGCGACAGCTCGCACCGTATCCGATTCACTTGACAAAATTCGAGAGTACATAGAGAGCAAGGAAGGAGGGAAGAAATTTCTTAAATTTCTCCATGTTACATGCGGCATTTACTTTGTAAGATATACCGGAAATCAATGCCACGCTCCGAGAAGCATATAAAACAGCTCAGCGAGAAGCGTGATAGCGAATGCGAGGTGGTCGAACCCGCTCTCAACTTCTCGTATCTCGAATAGTTCGGGCCAATCGGGGGTACTGTTTTGTTTCTTTATATAATTTATTGGTTCTACATATGTATAGAGACGATAACTACTCTGCCCCGATGCTTATGCAACCTTCCGAGCCGTAGATCTGACATTTACGCTTTAGAAAGTTTGGTGTGCGACCGTCTCTTACGCACTCTTCGCGTGAGATTGAATACCTCCGGCGAACGCAGAACCGTCGAGACACGACGGGACAATATTTTTCCGATCGGATGGCCGTGTGCAGATATTCAAATCGTTATGAAATTTTACCGGTTTCGAAGCGACGCGATTACAATACCGGAAATTCTATTACATTTCAGAAGCTGTGGCGGACCGTGCCAACGAGTCGAGAGAAAGTCCGAGAGTTCTGTTCCAGTGAAACCGTTCTTTTTCTTCTCGGCAATTATCATACACCATTCTTCCTTACGTTCGCAGCATGGAAACTTTGCATTTTTGCCACGACGCATTATCGCACGGTTAGGAAAAATTAGTGCGTCTTTTATACCGAGCATAACTTTTTACATTTACACATCAAGCATTTGTTCTAAAACTTTTGTAAGGGTTTCTTCCACATTTTTGTAAAAATTAATCGAAATAATCGTTCAGACCATCACGACCATGTATCAGAACATACGACAACTATTAACAAGTTTTACAACCACGTAGAAATAACTATACAGAAGTACTATAATGTTGATTCGGTAATAAGTGAACATTTTTAAGTTGAAATATAATAAACTTGGAGTTCAAATGTAGAAATATACTGAAATTTCAAATTCACAGTCGGCCATGAGAAATGAAAGTATAAAGGTGTACAAATGTATTTTAAGCATAGGAAGATCGTTATATTTAATACGAATTATAGCATGAAAATAAAAGCATACGAAAGAGATAATGTCGCGGACTTAGTATAAATTTGAGAATTTCGCTATTTACGCAAGATCAGGAGAAATACTTACGCGTCGCCGCGACCGCAGCCAGCAACATGACGACAGACGCTCTGATCATCTTCTCTGATTTTGGCCTGGCGAGAGATGGGTGTCGCACGCAATCCGTTAGGGATTGCCTCGTTCACTGTACACTGAGAGAAAAATCGGAGAGCGATCGGTTCGTAAATTTTTGGTTTCCTTTTGAAATGCCGCCTCCGTCGCGAAACACTGCAGCTCTTCGGCAACTCACCACGAGGGTATACCCCATTGGTCCCCACTACACGTCCAATGATTCTTCCCCACTTTCGCCGCGTTTTCATCGGTGAATAACTGTCTAGAATCAGGATTGATCAGTAGGGACCATGCGGCGCTTTTACTCTTCTTTCTCTTTCCTCAACGTGGCCAATGCTATTCGACTTCCTCCTCTTCTTCTTCAAAGCATACTCTCACCTCGCGTCCTTCTCTATTCTTCAGAGAAAAGTTTCAATTATCGGCGATCTCCGCGAACGGTCGTTGCGGTTTTCCAGTACTTCGAAACGGAAATTATCGTCGGACCGTCGAAGATTGATTTTTTGATTTTTAAATCTACAAATTATTTTATGCCATCAAACTGGTTATCGACGTATAATTATTTCCTTGTTACGTACGTTACTGCAAACTTTTAGCTGTGTAGAATATTTCGAATAGTCTGTTTAATGCTTTCAGTTCTGGTTTAATGGTATCTTCGGTCAAATTTTTCACTTCAATTTTCTGTTTCTAGGGATATTTTCTTGCTTTGTGTTTATTTGGGTTTATTAATCATAACAGGAAATAAAATTGCGGAATTTTTTGCTTTGTACTTATTTGTGTTTATTAATCATAGAAATAAATTAAGTTACGGATTTTCTTGCTTTGTATTTATTTGCATTTATTAATCATAGAAATAAATAAAGTTACGGATTTGTATATTTATTTTATGATTCACTTCATTAGGTATGTTTGTTTCGTATTGACGGCTGCAATTTCTGCTGGTCTGTTTCTTGTTCAACCGTGGCTGCAATAATTGCATTAGATCGAAACAGTTTTCGAAGTAATTGTGAAATACGTACCTTTTTCTCGAGATTGTCACTGCGTTACATAAAATTGCTTCGAGTCATTAGTTATGAAAGCGATACTAAATCGAATTTATTACCTTGAAAGCCTCGCGTTGCTAACCCACTGTCCGATCAACTAGATTTCGGAAGCGTTTCCCGTGAAATGTGAAGAACTTTCAGGCTTCTATCGCTTTCACTCCGCACGGGAAAATTCCCGTGACAACACGCGATTCGATTTCGTTATTAAAGCGAGGGAAAAAGTTGCATATTTCTGACCGTGTTACAATATCAAATTAATCAGCTCGTTAACCCGCTCACACGCTCTTCAGAAATAGTTCCACGAGAGATCCTAGGATTTTCCCATTTTTGTCGTACAGCTTAAGTCAGCGAAACATGTTTCATCTGTGACTTCATATTTTAAAGAAATACGTCTCACAACGCAGACAAAAAGAAACTTTAAACGAAATCCACCGGAATGTACAACTTGCGCCGTATCCAACAACATCCAACATATCCTACTCGAATGTCCTAAATTCTCTTCTCAACGATCCAGATTTCCCATCGAAAATGACCTCATGACAAATTTAAACGAGAACAATATTGGAAACGTCCTTTTGTTTTTTAAATCGATTGATATATATATATAAAATGTTATAAATTTGTTTTTGCTGTAACCCACCACAATGTAAAAAATAACTGTAACCTTCTCTGTTATATTCAATTGTAACTAAGTGGTCGCTAATGACCTAGCCGTTAATGCGACCACTTTAAAATAAACGTCTACAAAAAAAAAAAAAAAGAAAAAAGAAACTAATCTACAGTACGCGAAAACGGGCGAGTTTTCACCATGAAGAACGTGTGAGACAAACAAACATTTAATCTCGAACTTCCAGAATAAAATGAGCAGAAGTATAGAAAACTGTACAAAGTCGAATGTAATTATAGATATATCCTGCAAACAGGATATTTCTGAAAATTTATTTATCCTCTAATTTTTACGTTCTTATACTGTCGAAGAATATCAATAAATACAACTCGGAACATTTTTATAAATTGATCTGGGTACTCGAATAGCTTACGAACATCTACATTCCAATATACAGTTGAAACTTGCTAGTTTCAACTTAGTTTATTCCCGTCACGAGGTATACAGGGTTCTCCCGAAAATGTTGTATTTCCTTGGAAGAGGTGATTCCTGACGCAAATTGAAGTAACTTTTTCCTTTGCGAAAATGTTCTCCGCGGGTGTGTTAAGGAGCTATTAGCGAAAAAACACAGACCAATCATAGCGCGGCTATAACGGACGGATTCTGACTCAGCCAACGCCAAGGTCACGCTCAGCCGGAGCTGTCGCCGAGCCGGGATCACTCTGATTGGTCCGCGTTTTCACTTAATAACTGCTTAATAAAGCCGCGGAGAACATTTTCGCCAAGGAAAAAGTTACTTCAAACGATCTCAGGAATTATCCCCTTCAAGGCAGTACAACATTTTCGGCACACCCTGTATATTCAAAAATTCTGAAACTCCTGGCGGAGATCGTTGGTGGCCACGTAGAAACAAAAGAAGATGGACACTGCGAATTACTGGGGGATTGGTACTCTTGCGTTGCACCTTCTCAATTTGTGCACGCATTTACGGTCCCGTTTCGTGCAACAACCGAGATTCTACTGTACACATATATTCTATATGGTATACATACTGTATTTTGCAGTCAAATTTTGCTGAACGATGTTAAGTAGTTATGAAGTGAATAAACATCAATTAATTAAAAAGCAAAGACGGTTGTATTAAAATCATTTTATTCTACAAGTGATGTGTAATAAGTCAATGTGTATTAAAATCTACATATAAATTCAACCTTAAAACTAGGATGGTTTGGCGCCTTTTCTTCTGCTGTGCCCACCAGTTGGTTTCGGTTTCGGCGGTGGATTCTCTAGTCTGTCTAATTCCTCGTCGGTCAGCTGGCCTTTGTACCAATCTTTGCTGCGATATTACAATAAGGTTCGTATCAGTATATAGTCTATACCAGAGCTGTTCAGCGCAGTATCGCCGGATGAGGAAAGGGAGCACGAATTGAGGGGAAAAAGTTACCCTGTCTGCCAGTAGTGGAGTATGCACGACAGAGACGTGAGGAATATTGCGGTAGAAAGGGAAGTTAGAGTGGGGACACAAGTCCCGTACGGGCAGCGATTTTCTTGTCCCGAGCATACACAGATCGGCGGGCACGAAGCCACGCCCCTGCGGGCAAGGTTGCAAGTATTTGTCACACGCATCGTCAAAGCTACGTGACCAGCTACGGCCTACCCCCACTCCGCTAAGTCACTTGCCTTATACCTGTGCCCAAAGTCATCAGCGGGCGCCCGCGCCCGCTACCAGGCATATTGAGCAGCTCTGGTCTATATTATACTAGTCTATACTATAGATTAATCCTTGCTTCATTTTCATAGGAAACAAACTGGTTTAAAATTTGTCTCGAAATGATTGTAACTTACCATTCGGGTATTTTTCTGGCCCAGTCGCACTTGCCAGTCCTTTCGTCGAAGGCTTGTCCTAATTTGCAGCCGCTTCTCCTCGGTATTTCGCCGTTTACACAGACATAGAAGTATTGGCAGTCCTCTGTGTCAGGGTATCGAGGATGCGTAGCGGCAACGGAATCGTCGACTTTCGGACAAGTGAAATTGAAAAGTTCCCTAGACCCGCAGCCCTTCTTCTGCGCCTCGTCCGGCCAATTGCAAATGCCAGTCTTCTCGGAGAAGACCAGACCATCTGGACAGGTGATCATATTGAACTTCCCTTCGACACAATAGTAGAACGTGTTGCATATCCGAGGATCCTCGTGCGCAAAATAACCGTGCATTCTTGGACAATGCGCAGACGGCTGCGGTTTCTCTGTTGGGTTAATTTGTTTTTGATTAGTAAACAGTTGATCGTACAGAGATTCGGGCAAAACGGTTGAAGACGTGTTGAGGACGTACGTAATTTGGGTCGCTTCGAGCAGTCGATTCCAAATGGCAGGTCGCATTTCTCGTGCTGAGGACTGAAGTCATTGAATACTAAACCGTCCGGACAAAGTTTCTCGGTGGGTTTACCATCCCTGCAGTCATAATACTTATCACACTGCTCTGGGGCAGGGAAATAACCATTCGGTTCAGGACATTGATCCTGAAATTCGTCTTCGTCGTATTCTTCTTGCTCTTCCGGCGCAGCCTGCTTTTTGTGCAGTGCTGGCAACGCTACTTTCCTACGGCTTTGTTCCGCAGCCTCCTCTTTCCTCGATAAGGAAGTAACAGCACCTAAAAAGTCACCGAATTAGCGGGGTGACACACTATAAACGGTAACCTTTTTCTGCGGCGAAAAAAGGGGCGAACAAAGGTTTCAAATGTATTCCGCAGTTCGAGATCCGAAGGAAAAACTTGTAGCAGAAAATTGGTTGAATACACTTAAGCAAATTCGATCCGACGGTACAGCTAATAATCAGATAAACTACAAAGTATAGTTGATGGAAATATTCTTTTCTGTTGGGAATACAACGTTTAACCAGTTAGCTGTTGCGACCTCTTTGAAAAATGTGTACCTAAGTTGCGTCGCAAAAATTAACCGCTGTTTGAATTATAGCTGTTTTGACGAGTATACTCGTGAAACACAGTTAACTGGTTCAAATATTGGTACAAATACGAAACAGTAAGTTTCAATGTGTACTATATGCAATACAACACATATCTCATATATGCTCGTAATATATTAATAATAAATAAACTGCGGATTTTATACATTTATGATAAAAATGAATATGCGCAATTTACAAGAATAAAAGAATTAAAAGGATTTAAGAATGACCTCATACTATTATCAACATATAGAAGAAATGTTTACTTAGCTCCAGTACTTCGCAATTGATGCATAACCATTTTTTCGCATAAAGTTCCGCAGTCTAATAATAAACGTATTGTGATTTTAATAATAAGAATAATATAGTTTTGGACATTCTATTTCATTTAAACAAATGTTAGACACTCTTTCAATCACTGATACCATTTTTTATACAAAACTTCCTTTTTTATTTATTTATGATATTAGAACTAATGAGGTTTCAAGTAAATAAACATGCATTACAGTATGAATTTGAGTATAAACTCTTACACAATCCATATGAATATGAACATATAGTATGAATATGAACTGTGATAGAGACAAGGTTTAAAATACATGTACAAAAAGAAATGCATACTTAAATAAATATCACGGGTAAGCTGGTAACAAATCACATACAATACAACAAACCATGTGACATTATTTAATGTCATCCACAATCTGACAATCCAAATACATAATAGATACCAATGAAGACAAAATTGCTGCACATTTACATTTGGTTTAACAAAGATGTTATTAAAAATATAGATAAGCTAAATATAACACAGTGTGTTCGGTTTACATTGAAACAGTTAAATATCTAGAAAAGTATGAATGATACGAAAAAGGAGAAAATATCACAATCGCAATTATTTGACCTTACATTGACCTTGAAACGTCCTTTGAACAATTTTATGAAATTTATAATTTATGAATAATTTTATGAAATTTGCTGAAGTACTTAAGAGAAATAATGTTTTTTCGACATTTTCCCTCCCCCTTGGTCGTTCTAGTACATCTTGGTCAATCAGCATATATGAAAAACGCATATATAGATATATATTTTTAGATATTTCTTAAATTAATCATTTTAGTAAAGTTCTTAAAGCAAATTCAAATTTAATTCACGTATGATTGTTTCGCTGCAAAATACTTATCGTTCTTGTTATTTCTTCGGGAACATGTCTTCAATCAAACTTTTTCAAAGCAAAGCCTTATCATTTTCAGTATTCTAAAAAAATATTGTTTTAAAAACTTGTTGCAACAATAATTGACTATTTTCTGTTTGACATATTTTCCCCGAAATCATTAAAAATTCTTATATCTTCTTACATTCTGATAAACAAATTCACATGTACATTATGAAGGAATTATACACACCGTACATTGTAAGTAATTAATTAAAAATTTAATTAAGACTACGTGGTATGTAGTTCGCATTTCTATGCTATGACCTTTAAATAAATGATATGTAAAAGAATCGATCGCAGTTTCTATCCTTCAGAAAACATTCTTCCTTCCATTCCTATTAAAAAGAAAAAGTTGAATTTAACGTTTCATTAATGACCTCATTGTTGACGTGACTTTTACAAATAAATGATATATAAAAAACGACCTTAGTATGTATGTAACCTTCATACGTAACCTTAGCATGTAACATTCTAACTTGAGAATTTATTTAATTTGCATTCATTTTTCAGAAAGATGTGTATGATCATTATTAGACTCGGGATTTTATGCATTTATAACAAAAAATTGAGTAATCAAGTACAAAACTGTAAAGACGGATTAGAAGGATTGAATGACGTCCTTACATTATTTTCAACTTACTAAAATTATTAAAAGAGGAAATACGTTTTCATTCAACTTCCGTTTTTTACAATTGATTTAGACAATTTTTATTTTATATGTAGATCCGCAATCTAGCTATTATTGACCTCATTGTTGGTATAACTATGACTAACCGTACCGAGCACATATCCAATTGATTTAATATTTTTAGTTAGAATGTTAATTGAATGAAATCGAACTCCTTTTGATTTAGTTGAAGGTATTTTTTTCATAAGAATCAGAAAACTAAATTTATTTAGATTTCTCACACTTTTCCATATGTGCTTGAATGGAGAAATTTGTTTAACAATTCCTAATGAAAGCATCTTTGTAATTTCAATAATTATAAAATAAAAAATGTGAAATGATCGTAGTACGGTTAGCGTTAAGTTCAATTAATGAATAAATTCAATTTATACACTTTTGTTAAGAGAAGATGTGGATGGTCATCAATGACCTCGTTATTGATGTGACTTTTCTAAATGAATGGTATGTAATAAAAGACGGATCTCAGTTTCTATACATGGGAAAACATCTTTTCTTTAATCCCAGCTTGAGAGTAAATGGAATTTCCATACTTTTTCGTAAAAGAAGGCGTGGTGATGCAACGCGGATGCATTCGCGTTGGCGGTCAAGAATGGCAAATGAATCGAGAGGAAGAAAAGAAAAGGAAAAAGCGAAGAATAAAAACGGTGAACGGTAAGAGAGGGTCAACTAGTCGGAGTATTTTCAAGGCAGCACGGCGCGGCGCGGCGCGGCGTCTTGCGTCCCTGAATAAACGCCGGTCGCACGTAAACGCCGCCACGCCGCGCCGGTCGACCTCGCGAACGGAAGAAAGCGAGAAAGTGCCCCGGCTCCCATGTATCCGATCGGCCAGAACTTAAATGTCGTTTAATCACACAGACCTGTTAACTTTCCAACACTCTGTATCGATTTCGATTAATTTTTGAAGCCCTCGGACAGGTTTATAGTCCGCGACGTATATCAACTCCGACTACATGAAACTCTTGCAATTTTCCTAATACGGTTAAATGAAATTGTCATTGGAGCAAGAAATCGCTCGAACACAAAATACAATGGTCCGAGTGAATCGACGCGTTCGCTACCATCGTCGCAGATATTAAATAGACCACAATCTCGCAGCTTACTCAACCCAGGATAATTAATCTTTCGTAAAAAATGGCGAATCTCGTGATATCAGACATCAAATGCATCAATTGTTTCGGTAAATCCGGTACCAAGTAAAACTGTTTCGTTTCTTCATGAGGTAAAATGTTTCTGTTATTAAATAAAAGAGTCTAATTACTTTCGCGACTTTTATTTAACACCACCATTTCCACGCGTGATAGCTCAGTTATCTAGGGTTACACATTGTAAAATTTTTTACACTTTGTTTAAAGTGCGCAACCTAATATTCAGAGATTCCGTGACTCTCTTCCGTTAAATTGTTTCAATTTTCATAAAATGGGTTGCATTTAACCGTCACGCGTTCATTAAGGAGAGAGTTCGCCCATTTTGTTTTTGTACGTACTGTAAAACGATGTTTCGTCCTGTACGTGTTGTGAAATATTAAATGCGACGTTATCAATTTTTTAGTTTAAATTCCAGGATTTTGTATTGCATTTCTGAGGTGCATACGAGGTTAAAACATTTTAACATCGATGGTGAACAACGAAATAAAAACGAACGTCTGGACCCACAGGAATGCCATGAAACGAGCAAAAGATGTTCCAGACTCGTTATTGGAAAGCGAATCCTGTTAAACGATCAGTTAATAAATATTAAACAATTTTTTGCCAGTTTCTCGAACTACGTATCGGCACGTGGACTGGAGAAATGAAACTTTCTATAAAGGTGTAAGGCGAACTGATTTCTCAATAACAACCGATGGCGCAAGTTCTTTCGTAGTCGGGTCGTGATCGCGCGTCTGTGTTGAATGTATCGAGCAAACCATGAATGAATCGTGTATATTGTTTTAATTGCATTAAAAAAAAATCCATGCATAATCCGACACCGCGTAACTCCCATATTGTATTCGCATTCTTCAATTATTCCAGTAATTATGAATGCGTAGGAGCTGATTTAGCCGATAATTTCAATCTGGCTAACAATGTTGTAATCGAGGTATAATAGGAATCATTGGTAACAATTAAAACCTGCACTGTGAATGTAAGCAGTGAAACAATAAGTCGGCTAAAGGCCACGTTCACATTCAACGTGCCACTTTTACTTTTCAAATCCTTTGTAAATCCGAAGCAGCTAAGATATTAATATTTCGCTTGTTAATGCGATTGTTTCAATGCGTCAGACCGCGATTGCGAGATCGATTGTTGTACATGAACTAGTTGCGTAACGATTGAGATATTTGATTGATGGAACTACTCACCGAGACAGATTAGCAGACAAAAGACCTCCGTCCTCATCCTGACGGAGGATGGAAATGGCTGGAAAGGGGATTGAGTCTGATTTTTATCTTCGAATCAAATCACGGTTCTTCGAACGTGGAGGAATTGATGACTAGAGAATACTGGGCCCCATCGAGAGGGTCCCAGAGCCTTATATGCATCCCCCACTTTTCCATCGGCCAGGTTACAACACTCGACGACCGCGTAGAAGCATAGGTAGATTCATTGCTCTTGTGCATACGAGCATCGTAACAGATGATCCGTTAACGATGTATCAAGCTAACTGTTCACCAAACGATAAGATCGAAATTCTACCGATTTTTTCTTGGAATTTTTCGACAAGAGTACCAACAAGAGTTTTTCGACGCCGATCGATCTTGCTCGTTCAGCAATTATGCCCGGATGCATCTTTCGGTAAAAGTGTAATTATATAACACAAGAATTGTTTGTATGGTAATCCTTTCGCGTTAGAGCGTTTTCTACAGACTCAATAACACGTTTCCGTGTCCCACCATCCTTCGGGATTCCTTCTGATCCACAGCTTCCGCAGTTCGTCGTAAATCACGATAATTATAGCGTACGGCACGCCCGGTAACCACCATTCGAACCTCAGCGGATAAGTCTGAAGAATTTCGTCCATATACGGTGCGTAGCAGACAATGCAGGCCATTATTAGCTCGAAAAGTATGCCGAAGTTGAGGACCCAGTTGTGCATGCCCTGATAAAAAAGAGAGTTCCGCCGCGTTTTGCAAATCATGACGTCGGCCACTTGAACGATCACTATGCTGACGAAGAAAGCGGTGTGGCAAGTGTATTCGAGGATCTTCCGTTGTTCGTACGTCCACTCTTGACCGAAACTGTCCTGCAGGTCGTTCACGACCACGCTGTCCCATGCCGACCGCAAGTTTAACAGTTTCCTCGGCAGAAAACCGTGTTCCGCCATTACGACGAAGTATGCGAAGAAACCGGCGCAAGCTTCTATTATACCGATCTGACCGTAAGCCATGAAAATCAGGCGACGGCTGACGAGGCGATCCAGGTGGGGCACTCTGGGTTTTCTGAAATGCAATTCCAAATGTGAAGTCAACGATGTTTGTCTATTGCGTGATCTCAATGTTATTTACTAGGCGTAGAAATAAAGTCTTTCCGATTTTTGGGTATAGTACAAACATCGTTAAGAAATATTTACAAAACATAGTCACCGTTATGATTAATCCTCGGACGGTGGACCATTCATATAAAGACTGCGGATCTTTATGCAAAACAAAAATTGTATGAAACAGAAGTTAAATAAAAATGCATTTATTGCATCCATCCTTTTTTTTTTTTTTTGCTTTTTCTCTCTTTCAATAATTTTAATTAGTCCAGAATAGTATAGCAGCATCGTTACATTTTTCTAATATCTTTACAATTTTGTATTTAATGAATCTATTTGTCCCATAAGTGCATAAAATCTGCAGTATACTAATAATTACACAATTTGTTTCTTTCATTTGAGCAATTTTTTCAAACATATTTTTGAAAGCACTTATCACTTGCATCGTTAATCCGTTTTTTCATTGTTTCTAATATATTTCATTTAAATAATTCGCCAGAAACCAAGCATTTCGATTCTTGATACTCTGGGTCAAAATATACCCGGGCATCGTATCACGAAACGTGATTAGTTTGGATTACTCACTTATTAGCAAGCCCATCGAGATTTTTTTCGTCAAGTATAGGACGGTTCAGAGAGAGCTTTAAGACGATTACAGTCAATTTCTCGTCAACTCTTTTTCCAGGAGTTTTCAAGGTCACCATGAATTTTTTGTAAATATATCTATATATTTGTTTTGCACCTATCTCCTAGTGGACATGACGACGAATGCGGTAAGCATCATAACAAATTTTGTTTCATCTGAACCGATAAAACATTTAAAAAATAATTACAACGTTATATGTGCCAGCTATAAATTGATAAATGCGTTGGAAATTCTTTCGGACATTGTCAACTAGTTTTTAAGCGTGTTAAATAATACAGCGACGTAAACAAAGGGCAATTAAACGGAGTTATATCAATTTCAGACGAATAGTTAACACGAGAGAGAACTATACAATCGAAAAAGTAGATGGCGTCCCTTGTCACTTTTGCTACATTTCGAAGCGAAATCGATTGACATTTTATCTGAATCGTGAAAATGGTTTTCTATTTTGCCTCATAATTCAAACTCGTAAGGTTATATCGGAGAATATTTCAGTGTTAGACAGTGTTCTGTACTTGTGTGTAGTTCCATTGAAACAGCTATTGGTTGAAGTTGAAGGGAAAGATGTTATATCTGAGCCTAATATTTTTGTGAGATGTAAAATTTTTGTCGTTTTTTGTAATAGAACTAATGATATTTCAACGGGTTTTTAGACAACATCGTCGACACCTAAGCATGATATCGGATGTAGACTTCTCGTATGCCAGAGATACAGCAGGCCACATGTCTGTGCCTAGATCTATGCACAGTACGCAAATGACGCCTACAGGCAAAGGAATCCCGAGAATGATGAACGCCAGGAAGGGTGTTATCTCGGGAACGTTACTAGCAAGTGTGTACGCGATGCTCGACTTCAGGTTGTCAAATAGTCTTCGCCCTTCTTCAATTCCGGTGGTTATTGATGCGAAGTCGTCGTTCAACAGAATTAGGTCCGCGACTTCTCTGCTCACATCTGATCCTAACGAAATTAAACATTTCTGATTCTTCGCTGTAACATTTTTCAATGACAAAGTCAGTAAAACTTCATAAGTTTATGAGTTCATATTTAGACTGCGGGTATTATGCATTTACGGCAGAAACGTGTAGGTGTAATTTTAAACAGTTAAAAGGTTGAAAGAGTTTAAGAAAGTCGATACATTGTTTACGAGTTAATAAAACTACTGAAGAGAAAAATTAATTTTCATTTGGTTCCTGTGTCTTGCAATTGATATAAACAATTTTCATTTTGTATGAAGATTAACAGTCTATTGATAGTAACTGATAAAAAAATATATTCTTTTGTACTAGTTCGTTTTTTCAAACGTATGTACGTAATATATTAGAAATCTATGTAATATTTTTTTAAATAAAACTCTGTACACATTTCTAAACATCCGCGTTTAAATAATTTAGCTAAATAGATACGTAGATAAAAATAATAATTTTATCTGCATGCATACCATTCACTTTGTCTTCATCGTAAAACTAAATTCTTATGTGAATTATCATTCTTATAGTTTAGCTTACAAAAACTAGAGTTGTAAAAAACAAGAAGTATTTAGAAATAGGCATATTAAGTTACTGGAAATGAATACCATGAATATTTAAAAATGAAGTTATATTGAATCGCAGGAAATTGATATGGAAATATCAAAACAAATATTTTAAACATGATATTGTGTTATAAAAAAAATGTGCTTACCAAATAACTTCCACATAGGTAAATCTGACAATTCTTTATTACTATATAAATGTCTATTATCTTCCACAATGTGTCTCAAAGACAACCAAATAAAATGAAAATAATAAATATTAATTACACACTGCAGACAAGTCATAGATTTATATTTAAAACTGTGTCACTTGTAAAAGTGTATTCGATAAAAGTAAGCAGTGACACAAATATCAAAAAAGGATGTTCTCAAAATAATAAATAATAATAGATATTAATAAGCCACGAAACAGATATAATTATATTTAAAACTGCGACACTTGTATAAAAAAAAAATAATAAATACCGAAACAAAAGAAATCCTTAAATCTACTTATTAAAAAAATAAAAATTAACGAGTATACAAATATTTAGCACGTATCTTGCAATACATGAAAATGTATTTGCTCCTATGATTTACCCATTACCGTAATTCTCATTTCACTAATTTTATAAATTGTCATTTACACTAAATAGTAGTTTCAATTTTTCGCTATTTTTGATATTAACCATTAAATGAACCTTCAAAATATAGTTACTGTTTAATATTCATCTCTATCGAAATGGTAAATGGAAGCGTAGCGAGATAGTAAAATTTCATCTAAATCCTCAAATAGTAATATTATTAATGGTTACACATTAGATAATTATAGTTTACTTAAGAGTTAAAAATTATTATTAAGGAGTTGAATTATTTTGCGAAATACCTGCTATGCCCATGGCGATTCCAATATCGGCTTTTTTTAATGCCGGCGAGTCATTAACTCCGTCGCCAGTGACAGCAGTAATCAAATGCAGTCTTTGACAACTCTCGACGATTTGCAGCTTCTGCACGGGCGAGGTTCTCGCGAAAACGATCTCGGGATATCGCCTTATGATACCGTCGAGTTCTGCCGATTCTAGATCTCGTAATTCGTTTCCAGTCACCACGATGGAACGTTCGTTCTGGTTGTTATTATTTTGCGAAATATCATCGGTGATGATGCCGACGTATTTCGCGATCGCTCTTGCTGTGTCAGGGTGATCACCAGTTACCATGATCACCTTGATTCCGGCGCAACGACACTTGTACACTGCATCCGGCACTGTTGGCCTCGGGGGATCCATCATCGAGATCAACCCAATCTAACAATGTAGAGTATCAAATTGCTTATGCAAAGTAGCCTAATTGATCAATTAGCTAACGTAATGTGCTGGTAATAATTCCTATTATTGATCCCTTAGTTCAGAGCTGCTCAACATCTCTATTAGCGGGCGGGGCGCCCGCCGATGCCCGCGGGCACAGCTGCGGGCACAGTTACGGGCAACTGACTTAGCGGAGTGGGGGTAGGCCGTAGCACAGCCGTAGCTTGTCACGTAGCTGTGACAATACGTGTGACAAGTATATGCAGACTTGCCCACAGGGGCGTGGTTTCGTGCCCGCAACTGCGTGGCTTCGTGTCCGCCGTTCTGCGTATACCCAGGGCAAGAACATCGCTGCCCGTACGGGCAGACGCTGAACAGCTTTGCCTTAGATAATACTGTGTCGCAAGTTTTATCAGAAATATATCAGGAGATGCTTCAAACAAAAATAGAATTTTAGTTAAGCATGTACAAGTATCCGAGGTTTCAAATTATTTGCTCAGATTTTGCCAGTGCATTTTGATAATTAAGTAGATACAATTACGTCTGAATGTAAACTTGCAAATGAATTCATAATATCATGATTGTCTTTCAAAATTTTGGACATTAACAAAATATGAATACATATAAACACACGTATGTACATTTAAAGGTTATTAATAATGATTGTAAAAGTTCACGATCAATTTTCAGGGACCTTAAAACCTTCTTCTTTTAATAGCAGAATAACGAAATAAGTATGTTGTTTGCGTGAATGGAGGACAATACAATTGTAAACGATTTAAAAGGCAACGATTAAAAATAAAGAGATTATATAGACCGATCTGAAAACGCTTACTAAATGTAATAAAATCTAAAAAAAAAGGTATAATTAAGTATTGATATAATATTTTATGTCCAACTGACATTAATTCATCCTTACAATTCTGTTGCGTGTTTAAAATGTACGTTAACTGCTACGTGTGTTTAAAGTTTAAGTGTACGAAACATAGGAATATGTAAAGCGTCTTATTATTTCGTCCACTCTGTGCGTTGAAAAATTAGAAAAACGTAGGATAAAGTGAGCTATGATATTGCTACGTTTTCATTCTGTATAAACGAAATTACTAGTCTCAGGTTCTGAAGAGGAAAGTTTGGGGGATCAGCCTTGAAGACGAAACCCGGCGGAAAAGCAGAAGCGGGAAGATCGCGATCAGCAAATCCGAGTACACGTTCGCCATTGTTCGCAAGAATATAACAAGATTCCGTATAAGCTTTCTTGATTTCCTCGTCGAGCGCTCTAGTCTCGTTACCGAACGCTAAGGTGGAACATCGTTCGAGAACTTTTTCCGGCGCGCCCTTAAAAGAAATGAAATACCTCTTGCCGCACATATGAACGTTAGCTTGGAACTTGTCCGTCGAATTGAACGGTATTTCGACCATCTAGATTTGGAAAAAGAGCACATCAATTAATTCATTGTGTCGACCACAGCACAAAATCACACGCGTATGCGTTAAACCATTTGCACTCAATCTTTTTTCAATTTTCTTCCCAACTTTTGCACATAATTAATAATAAAAAATAATTTAAACATAAAAAAGAATTTGTTTTACTAAATTCCTTAAGATTATGAAAATGGCTAAATACATTTACTATCCATGTACACAACATTAATATTATAGAATATAATGCATATTTAAACCGGCAATTGAAAAATGTTAATTGATACTCGATATAGGAATTCTTATGAATAAAATTGATGTCCTATCACAGTTGACATAGGAGTACGAATGGACAATACCTTTGTACAGTTTTTCCTATAAGCAGCTGCACCCCCTTTAACTAGAACTTCCATACATTTTAGCAAAGCAGCGTCAGAAGCATCCCCTAAAATTTTTCTTTTATGCAAAGGTGGTGTAGGCATATCTTCAGACAAAGGAGCCCATTCTGCTCGGTTACAGACACTAGCTACTTTAGCCAAATTATGAAATCCAGGTTTTTTGACATACTTCTTCCACGTATCGGACGCCATTACTTCTCGCAATTCGCCATCGTACCACATATGTCGAACCTAATGTGTAAATTATCAGATTACGATTTTACTTGAAAGTATACAAATACAAACGTGCATTGATCAGTGGCGGATTTATAATTTTGCCGCCTAGGGGATACCTCTACACCTAAGTTCTCCTTAAAGGGCCAACTCCCACCTCGCTCGCTTCCTTTTACGCTCTCTCCCCATAGGTTTATCAATAGCACAAAGCACAAAATCATTAGTACTACCCTAATTTTGTTGAACCTATTTTATATTTCGTTTCCCGCATTCAAACGTGTTATTTTTATTTTTAAATTGAGTAAAATTTTCATTTATTTGTTTTTATTGTTGTGATTTGTGCCTTTGGTATTTCTCCAAAAATTTACCGCCCCAGGATTTTGTCGCCCTGGGCCCCTATAGCCCCCCCCCCAGATCCATCACTGGCATTGATCCTTTCAGAAGCTTAGAAATGGCTGGATACCAGAGATCATAAGAGTTATGGAACTTTTTAGTAAGTTATATTTAATACATAGACAGTTGAACTTTTTTAAAAAATGCTCTCACATTGTATGTGTTCCGATGAGAACAGATAAAAAAACTTTTGTTCGTATAAAGTATAAACATTTTTCTACAACACGAACACATATTTTTTGTGTGTTCGTATTAAAAAAGATCTCAATCAACTTAACGAATATTAAATGCTATTCGATCAATACTACTGCGGTAGTATAATAGTAATTAGTGCAATTATTTTTACAAAGTACAATAATTTTTCAGTTATATAGATATCCTGGATGCTTCATTTATTTATAATATTTCTGTAAGTAAGACAATATATTTATTGTATTTAGTAGAGGTTAAGATGTGGAAAATGCATGAAGAATGCAGGACTACTGCATTGTAACTTTCCAATTTTTATTTCAGTAAACAAATTACTTTGAGTTTACGGAGTTTTTATGTTTGGCAGTCAAAGTGTTAAAAAGATTTCGCAGCTCCTTTTCGATGTAGCATAGTGCTTTGGAAGCTTGTCGGTAGGTTTCCGGTAGATAAAGTGTTTTTGAAACTTCCAAAACTCTTTTGAGCACTGATCCGAAGGGGAGAATGCCAAAAGGAAGAAATCGGGCAGATGGCAAACCAAGCTTACGGTCATTTTGTTTTGCGTGAGCGTTCCTGTTTTGTCGCTGCATATAACAGCGGAGCATCCTAGCGCCTCGATAGTCTCGAGATGTTTCACCAGACAACATTTGTTTGCCATTCGTTTAGCAGTTAGCGTGAGGCTGACCGTCATGGTGGCTTGCAAACCTTCTGGTATATTCGCGACTATAATGGCGATCAAGTACACCGTCGAATCGAGCCAACTGTAGTCCATGGATATCGACAAAATGAAAAATAGAAGTCCGAGGAAAATTGCCCAGGACGATATTAATTTCATGAATCGACGGATTTCGCGGGAAAGCGGTGTCGGTCTGGGTGTCAATTTGGACGTTAATTTAGCAACTCTGCCCATCACGGTATGATCGCCACAGGCAACTGCGATCCCTTTTCCGGTGCCTATTTATCGATTATACTTTTAAAAAAACATTTCAGGAACAGTTTTAAGAATTGCAGAAAACAGTTCGCAGAAACTTTATTTATCTTATCATACCTTCCACCACGTTAGTTGAAAAGAAAACCATATTCTTAGCTTCGAGAACATTGGTCGTTTGATTTATACTTGCTGTTCTTATGAGCGGTGTAGATTCTCCGGTAATTGACGCATTATCAACCTTGAGACCTTAAATTGCAATGAGAACGTTTTCTAAAATGTTACGATTTAATTACAAATGGTAACATAGGTAAATAAATACCATAAGAATATTAAAGGAAATCTACGTCTAACATTATAACTAGATTCCGGATCTTTATGCAAAATAAAAGAGTTCGGCATCAATTGTGAGAAGCAGCAGTTAACAATTCATTTCGTCCCTTAATATGCATATATAGTCTAGTTGTAATTAGACAATGGAATTTTGAGCAAAATAAAAATATTCATTCCTTTTTTAATAAATTTGGTTAATTGCAAATAATACGTCCATATTGTTAAATTCTTTTAATTTATTTCCTGTCTGAAGTTCGCCCACTTAGTCTTGTTATAAATGCATAATATCCGCAATATAGTTGTAACAATTAATTTTATAGGCTATTTGCGACTAGTTTTATTAACATGATCTACACAGCGCCAGCAATTTATCAGACAATTTGAGTAATTTTCTGCGCAAGCATTTCACGGTCCTGTAAATTCGATTTATAAAACACAAAATCGATGTGATACGTCGAGCGTTAACGGAGAGAAAGGCGAGGACTTTTTTCTTGGGAAATAAGAAAGTTAAGTCTGCAACTACAACAGATACGAATTTACCTTGACATTCCAGGATCCTAATGTCAGCGGGTACGCGGTCTCCGGTTTCTAAAAGGACAATGTCCCCGACTACTATTTCGGCTACGCTCAATTCCCTTTTCTCGCCGTCTCTCAATACTGTTGCCCTTTGTGGGACCATTTGTTGAAACGACTCCATAATACGTGAACTTTTCGATTCTTGATAATGACTGAACATTCCGGTAATTATGATCAAAGCAATTAGCACGATACCGAGTCCCAAGTGATCGTATGATGCTACACCGTAAATCTTGTATTCCAAAATATAATTGCAGAAACATAGAACAACCCCGATCTAAAAATTGGCAACCATTATTATTAAAGAATATAATCCTAAGATTGGTATTATCCTCATAAAACAGCATTAGAAAATAATATTACATAGTTGCATAAATAATTATAGTAATTTATTTATTATTACATAAATAATTACATAATAAAACTAATGCAGTTACTACACTGCGAATTTTATACATTTATAACATAAATGAATAGCACAAGTACAAAATTGTAAAGACATTAAAAGTTTTTAAGGACATTATCATATTCTTTTAAAAAATAAAGTTAATATGCCCTTTATTCATCCACCTGCAAACAGACTAATTACATTACATTATTTCCCCGAAACAGAACAAATGGCGTTTGAGCCTTTCGTTGAGTATCAAATATTCGAGGAGATAATTGCATTTATAGGTTAACCCTCAAGTGTCCATTTTTTCGTTAACATTTCTTCGAATAATTCAAACCTCTTCTTACATCGCTGTTGCTATATTGCATAAAAGTACTCCTAGTAAAACAAGAATTAATTGAGGAACTCTAAAATAAATTTAAAGAAAATTAAAACAGTACTGTAATTCGTGGATTTCACAGACACAATCCGTGCACTGGAGAGTTAAAATGGGTCACCCTATATATATATATTATACACCTTGTATGTACTATACTGTATAACAGTACTACACTACAATTATATATATGATGTATATAATAGTGTATACTGTATATTATACTGTAATTAATAGACCGCAGATCTTATGCATTTATGACAAAAATGAGTGGACGACACTTAAAACAGTAAAAGGATTAAAAGAATTTAAAAATATCAATGATAATAATAATTATTTTTTTTACAATAATTTAATAATTATCAAAGGAAAAATTATGATTTTATTTAGCTGCTGTTTCTGGAGTCTAGAAGATCTGCAATCTAATAATTAACATATTATGTACCCATATTAAGAAAGAGAAGCCTCCGCAACATTTCCGTAGGAATTTGAGTACATTAGACGCCTTTTTCGGCGGTGTGAGAGCATTGAATCCATTAATTTTTAAGAGATCACGTGCAACAGTCGTCGATAAACCGTTCACCGCATCACTTTGATGACTTCGCAATAAATCTTCCGCTGTACGGAGGTGAACGTCTATTTCGATATCTCGGTACAGAGATTCCAGATTACTGGTAGCTCGCCGTTGCCTTCGCCTGTTAAAACACCGCGATATTTTCCAAGGAAAACCACAATACATTGCCGTATTAAATAGAAATGAAAAAAATCTAGATAACCAAAACATGTAATCAGTTATAAAATTCCATCGAGAAATCGATGTACATATTTTCGAATGATCGTGTATCACACTTCAATTGTACTCGCTTGAAGTGCTTGCTGTATATTCATAATTGTTTAACATCAAAAACACGCATATTGTACTTCTATTTCTAATGAAAAATTTATTTATTTATGTATTTGCTAAAATACAAAATACTAAATTATTAATAAATTAGTAGGTACTATTGTTCTATCAAATACCAACTTTTCAGAAGTGAAACATGTATGTTCGTTCCGTGAATAAACATACAAAAAAAGATTAATAATGTTACTCATAAATATTTGTAAACTATATGTCACGTTCTAAACACGTAAAAGTTATGCATAAAAAGAACTCCTTACAATTTTCATAGTTAAATCGCAATTGCATTGTCCAACTTCTGAAAGACTCCAATAAGTAGATCGATAATGACTGGAACCAAATAAAAATTGTTTTATATGTCATTATTAGTGACATTCTTAAATTCTTTTTATTATGTATTATTTGAATATACAATAAACTTTATATATGCATCCATATGCATCTGAGATATACCTATGACGGTAATACGCCCGAGATCTTTTCTACAATTAAGAAAATTGTTGTATTGAAACAATTGACTTCCAATAAACTAACTTATGTTGAACTAAACCAAACAATGAAGAAAGCAATTTAGAATATAGATCTGCATTCTATAATAACATTTTATTCGATAAGCACATGAAAGAAGAGTTGATGTGTTAAGGAAAATAAAAAAAAATATTGTTTCCAAAGTCAGAATTTTATTCACCGAAAATTACGTAAAAGTATATAATATAATATGTTAAAAACCGTATGAGAAGTTGATAAAACGCGCTAAAAAGCGAGTAAACGTGAATAAAACGTGATTAAAAAATTGTGTAAAAGGAATCACAAGTATATTTTATGTTAAAACAATTTAATACAATATCTCTAGCAGCGAGTGGGCCCAGAGGAGGATCGCCTCATTGCCTTCTTCAAGAGTCTTCGACAAATTTTTTGTACAAATTTAACCCTTACGAGGCGGCAACATTGTATTTTTGAAGCCGACAACGTTGCATGAGCTAACCTCCCTACACGTTTATTTTTTCGAGTCCGGTTGCAGTTGTATGTAGTTCACTAGCGATCCGTTTCATATGGAGTGCGCTCAAGCAATAGGGCGTTTTCTCCAGCGTCGGTAAAGCAGATTCGTGAACAAAAAATACAGAATTAGGATAATCAGTTTTTAAATACATAAATTAGAATGCTTAGTTCACATTTCGTCGTTGTATTAAGTTTGTAATCAAAACTTCGTTGCTCGACTAGTCAGATGGGTATTTTAAATCTGTTTCGATCAGAAGAATATAAAGTTTTACCGACGGTGAAACGAAAAGAAGTGGATGGTGGCGCTGATGTGGAAAGGCCGAAGCTTGACGAGTTTCGACGCTCGAACGACGCCACGCAGAGGAAACGGGTTCTCGAACCGCCATAATAGCGCCAAAGCGGTGTATACTTCGTCCCGCTCGTTTGTCGTCCGTGACGCGACGCTTACCGACGCTCGGCGTCATTTCTTCGAAATCCGATTAATGAACGATACATTCTTAGCGTGATTGTTGTCACAGTGTTGAAAAAGTGCGAACATACCACGTCCGGAGAGGGCCCGAGAGAAGAACGACGTGAGAGACGCGTGAGTGCGTGTCTTCGTGGGTGTCTGTACGGACGGTAGGCAGAAAAACATGGAGAACAGACCGGCGGCACTCCGTTCCAGACGAGTCTGTCGGTTCTGCCTGACAGAATCGGAACCACTTAGCTACATTTATGAAAGAGATCATAATAAGCCATTTCAAGTGCCGCTTACCCTGCAGATCATGTCGTGTGTCGCCATCGAGGTAATTATTTTCTTTAGAGACGGCATCGACCGCCAAAGATCCGTTCTCTCTTTCTCTCTCTCTCTCTTCCCCCCCCCCCCCTCTCTCTCCACCCTTCATTCCATATTTTTCGGATATACATGTTTTTCTGTATCAGTATCGCTGCATATGTCTCTTTACTTCTCACGTTAACGGTACTCGGTTCTCCTAGCTTCTTTTTATTATCGATACTTTTTATCATATTATATGCATACTGTGCCAATGAACAGCAAACAGCTTGGATAACGCAGGTATCTTGTTTACCAGCTGAGCTATTTTCACCGACTTTCCACTGAATTTCGACTGCCAAGAAATTTTCACACATCTAGGATATGTTAAATAAATTGTTACAATATATAAAATTAAAACTTGAATATGCATTCTCATTTGAATTTGCTTTGACGAGTTAAATAATGTTTCGGGGGTAAATATTTTCGACCCTAACGATGGTAAAACATGACGTTCGTTTTATTTTGAAATTATAATTTGTTATTTTATCGACAATTGCTTATTTATATATTGATCGATTTGTTCCTGCTGGCGCGAAAGCGAGCAATTTTGTCTCACATATATGTAAAACACGTTATCTGAAACAGTAATTTAGGTTTAGTTTCTCTTAATTTTCTAGATGAAATTTTTTCAGCTGAATTTACCAATTATGTATACTGATGTCACAACCTGAATGATAATTTACCAACTTTCAATTTCCAGATACTGTATGTTTGATTTTTCTCTAACTATACAGCAGTGTTATATATTTTCAAATTTAGAATTGCGGATAAGATATAACATATTAAACTGAAATCTACTGTCAAACTGAGTAAAATATCATTTAAGGATGTTTTGCGTAACTATATTCGAAGAGCATACAGGTTTTATTTGTTTGTTTTTTAAAGAAACTATATTTCCTTCTTAAAATTTAAACAGTGACTCAAACAAGATTCATTAATTTGTTAGAATTTTATTAATATTTTCATATATTGTGTTTAAGGTTTACGCAGCAGATGGAATGCCACAAATGATCTGTATTATGTGTCGTTGGAATCTAGATCGTTCTTACAAATTTAAACTTCAATGTAAGAAAGCAGATGAGGCATTAAGAGCTTATCCATTGTCTGGTGTCTTGCCAAGACCATTTCCACCAATTCCTAATGATCCTCCTGAAGTTAATAACAAACGACAATTAGAACAGAGATCTCAAAATGATGCTGCAAAGAAACCTCGTATTGACAATGGCGATAGAGAAAGACGAGAAACACGAGACAGAGAAAGAGAACGAGAAAGAGACAAGGATCGTGATAGAGAAAGAGAAAGGGAAAGGGACAGAGATAGAGAAAGAGAGAGGGACAGACAAGTAGAAAAACAAAGAGAAAAAGAGGAACAACATGATTTTTATGAGGAGGAACAGGATGCTGGTAGTGAGGGAGATCAAGACACAAATAGTGCTAAAGAAGTACGTAAACTAGAACCAGGTGAGATTAGGGTGCATGCGTGCGATCAATGCGATCGTACTTTCCCTCTACGCCAAGCACTTGCTCTTCACATTCAAAGTGCCCACAGAGATCGTAACTACAAATGCACAGAATGTGAACGTATGTTTTTCTCTAAATATGATCTAGGGAAACACATGAGTACACATTCAGAGGAAAAACCTTTCTCTTGCACAATCTGTAACAAACAGTTTTCAAGAGCAAATTTGTTACACCGTCATGAAAAAGTTCACAGAGATGAATTGCGATATGGTTGTCAACATTGCGATCGCGAATTCTTTACAACTGAGGAATTAGAGAAACACGAGGATTCTGCGCACAAAAAGGAAAAACCTTTCCAATGCAATATTTGCAACAAACGTTTTACCTACAAACAGGGGTTGGAACGGCATGAGGTGCTTCACAATGAAGATAAAACATTCGTTTGCGAGTACTGTAAGGAAGCATTCCGTACAAGTACTAAATTGGCTCGTCACTTAACATCTCATGCAGGACACAGACCATATTTGTGCAAGCTTTGTCCTCGTTCATTCCTTTTATCTCATCATCTAACTAGACACATGCGTACACATTCTGTAGAAAAGCGTCACGTCTGTGAAGATTGTGGAAAAGCATTCAAACGCAAGGAGAGCTTAGAAGTACATCAGCTAACGCACACAAAACGCACAGGTATGGGACTAACTTGCGATGTCTGCCAGGAATCTTGCAGAAATAGGGCAGATTATGTCACTCATATTAAACAACATATTGAAGCAGGTGAAAAAATGGGACCAGATGGGTTGCAGCCAGACAATAAAACTAAACTGGAACTAGAAACTGACGAAGATGAAGAGGAAGAGCAATACTCGGATGGCGATGACGATTATGAACCGCCAGCATACATCGTGAAGAAGCTTCCAAAACCAAGTAAGCCCGATAGATCTGAAAGCGAGGAGGACCGAGAGAGAGAAGAGAAGGATGAAAATCAAAAAGAACGGGTAGTATATGTGAGACGTAAAGATGGAAACATGATTAAAAAGACAATTAAAACACTAATGCCTATTCAGCGTAGAGAAGTACAGGATACAAAGATTAAACAAAGTCCAAACAGCAGTCAATCTCAGCCAGTTGCAAAGACTCCACAGCCTAAATCTAACGAAGAATCTGCAAAGACCTCTCGTGTGGATGAAACAGAAGCGCAAGTTCAGAAAATAGTTGCGTCTGTATTTAAAGAGCACAAAATTCCTTTGAAACATCAAAATGCTGCTCAAGAACAAGGTAAAGAATCACCTACGTCTACAAATCAATCGAAATCGCAACAAGGACAGAGTAATTCACAAACTGTGGTTTCTGTGAAAGAGGAAAAACTGGAAACTCCTACTCCGATTACTAGTACACCAAAAGCTGTTAGTACCATTAAAGTAATAAAAAGAATTGTAGTGAGGAAACCCGGTGGAACCACCGAAACTACTACAACTCCAGTTACAACAAAAGAAGGAGAGATACCAGGAACCACGTCGGAGTTGACGAGTTCAGGTCACAAGGTTACGAAACGTGTAATCGTTCGTAGAATTATTCGACAAGGAGACACTACAAGAGAAGTTATCATGAATCCCGATGGTACGATAATAGATCCAGCAGAACTGGCGAAATTACCTACTGGTAACGTTGTCAAGAGAGTAGTAGTGAAGAAACCACTTGATAAGCATACGGGTCTGATCCAAGCAGTTTTACAATCATCTACTGAACCACGACAACAAGTAACCACGACTCCCGTCAAAAGTACTGAAACTGTAGTCAGCGAGTCTCCAAAATTCGAATTGAAAACATCTCAGCCTACAATAAGTGCACCGTCACCAGCACCAAAAACAACAGTAGCACCTGTTCAAAAGCCCGCATTAACAGGAGGCGATCAGGAAACTAAAGAAAAATTAGAACAGTTAGAAAAGAGAGTGGAACAGCAACGCCTGAAAATTGAAGAATTGGAAGCGCGCAAACAACAAGAATACGAGCCCATGGAAGAGTTATCACCAGAGCGTCAGGACGAATCCGAAGATGAACAACAGTTGCCACTGAAGAGAGTATTTGTAAAGAAGAAGCAAAGTATGTATGACGAAGAGCAAGAGTATAATGACAATGGTGCAACAACCACGACTCCTATAGCAACAACATCCGTAACAACAACTGCTGCGACAATACCGAAAGAGGAAACACTGGCTGAACCAGAAAAAGAGAAGGTTGCGCCAGTCGAGGTGAAATCAGTCGAGGAGGTGAAACCAGTCGAGGTGAAACCAGTCGATGTAAAACCAGTCGAAACTGTACAGAAGGAATCCACAGTTGCACTGAAACCGCCTGTTGCACCTGCTGTAACTAGAAGAGAAGGTAAACCATTAATAACTAGTTCTAAAGTTTATGGAAACAAGAAAATTATTGTTGTGAAGTCAGAAGAACCTTCAGAAGTGGAAGAGATGAGTCGAGAACTGTGTAGTATACTGGATTCAACTGACTCCGTAGTGAAGATGCAAGAAACAGTTTTAAGTAATCTCAGCCAAATGCCGACTGTCCCAGACGTTGCCACGAAAACCACTGATAAACCGAAACCTGGTCCCTCCAACGAGAATAACGAAACGATGAAGAAGGGAGAGGTAATCGAAGAACAACTTGAAGAGGATGACGTGAATATTAAATTAGAATATTCAACTGCAATGGAAGTAGTAGAAGATTTGCCGGAATCCGATGCTAAGATGGACACTGTAACAGAAGAACCAATTATAATAGAACAACCCGATCAAAACTCGACTTTGACTTTGGAAGAACAGGATCTTTCAGAGTCTACAGATATTTTTGAACCATCAGACAACGTGTTAGAAGTCCAAAAGAACGATCTAGAAGACTCTGTGATAGAACTTGATCACGAGACTCATACAATAAACTTGCACGATACGAACGACAGCCAAGACAGTCTTGAAGACAAACTTCAACAAATGGAAGGCTGAATTTAATGGATATTGTTGTTGAACACTTGCGGATGTTGCTTTCGATTAGAAATATTGGGTTAAACTATAATAGGCTATGACTCGGTCTCAGTTTTACAAATTCGGAACTCGATCTCGATGCATTTTTGACAAATACAGATAAATAAGGTAAACACTTCGATCGTTTTGCCATTAGATCCCATAAGTAAACATGTGAGTTTAAGGTAATTCATATCTTATTACCACGCTGTATCTAAACTTCTGTATTTATCATTCATTTTCCCCATGTGACAGTTGAAGAATCGCGTCTATATGTTAATTAATAATAACACCAATGAGATATGAAACAAGAAGGTAGTGCCTATTAATAATCCATCATATAATAAATTTCCGTATAAGAAAAAAAAGTAAAACTATTATTTAAATTTAAATAGAAATTAAATTATTAAATTTAAATTAAATATCGAAGATGCAATTAAAGGGGCATGTAAATTTAGGCACTCGTTTTAAATATCTCACTTACAGTCTGGTAAACGTGTGTCCAATATATATATTGGAGTTTTACTGTGCTTCGAACGTTTTTCAATTACAGACAACGTCTCTTGTTCAAAGCAATGGCCGAATTTGATTTTGTCTCGTTATTATTCACAACTGACTCCATTATTGGGAACACAGAAGATACTTTAAGGAACGAATGTGTAGGAGGTTAGCGTGAAGACGGTACATATATTCGATATTCTATTAACATTTGAAATTATGTATCAAATACAGACAATGGTGTGTAAATGTAACATCAAGTGTTGCTTATTTTCCAGTACAACCTGTTCCGCATATCAAATATTGTACATGATGATTTGCCACTGGTACTTTTCGTATGGACCATTCACATTTTATTTCACACAACAGGATGTAGCACACATTCGAATGCACATTTCATTCATAATATATTATTCTTTATTCTTTTATTTTATATAATATTATTATAATATTATATAAACATGATAGCATATGTGATAATATTATTTCCGTCGTACTTGGATGTACAATATATAAAAATAATATGTATCGTATGGATTTATAAATATAAGAGATACAAAACCGCGGTATTGGATGGTTATCAGCAATTCATCAATAAGGACGTACAAAAATACATTCATTATGCTACAAGCAAGCTACCGCAATTGAAAGTTACATAGCTCGTGTTAGGTTTTTATTGCATGACAGTAGTTATCGTAAAAGATCCTTGCAATTTGAACTTAACGTAGAATACGTCGACGTATACCGATAAATAAAGCAATACAATTTTAATATAATATAAAACTGTTGGAAAAGATTTTTAGTTACATTGCAATGTAAACATCTGACTTGATGATTTTCAATTCGTTGTATCAGCAATTTCAATAAACACAATGCTCGATGTCGAAACCACACAATTTTACTTCGACGATTGATCTTTGGCCTTCTGTATCTTTTTAATCATTAAATAAACCATAATATTTATAACACAAAACGTAGTCTCAAACCCTTTATAAATAGTACATGGTTTTTATTTAATGTAGGGTGAGGGACCCAATTACTGTGATGGTAACAATTACTATGTCTATATTAATTATACTTATTTTTAAAGCATAATGAATATTAAAAAAGAGAGATATATAACATATGTATCAATTGATTTTAATGAAAAAATGTAATATCTCTTTATTCATATTCATTATGCTTTAAAAATAAGTATAATTCATATAGGCACGGTAATTGGTACCCCCACAGTAATTGGGTCCCTTACCCTAGGTAAAATTAGTGTATAAAATTCTATGAAATACGTATAAAAATGTTTTCCGTTTATGCTACAAAAGTTTAATCATTTGTGAGCTTCCGTTCAACTAATTAAAAAACTTCACTAGTCTATTTTTCTTTTAGGATCTTAAATTTCATGGACATAATACGTATTTAATTCTAATGCAAGTAATGATTCGACAGTATTTCAAACAGGATGATGGGGAACGCCAGGCAGTTTATGCGGGATTGGCGTCCTTCTTACCGGTAAGGCTCTCCAGCTGCAAAAATAACACTTCGCATATTTACGATCGTTCGTATATTCATTAAATGTATAAACAAAACAAAAAAATTGCATTCCCGTCTTCGAATCTTTCTTTGTATCTTGTTTCTTAAAGTCCACCCCGTCCGCTGTCTATGTACTCGAACTGCTGTGGGAGAGAGACGATTGACAACTTAAAAAAAGAAAGAAACGATTCTACTGTTTGTATTTTTGAATGTATAGGAAACATAGAAAGATTCTACAACGAGAATATAAACATTTCCGATTCCAATGTTTGCGCAACATTATCGCACTTTTATATGTATATCAATTGCAATGTGTTTTCAGAAAATTCACTTTGATATGCGAATAGCATTGCATTTCAATCGTTTTATCAAACTTTTTCTGTGTTTCTCAGTCTGAATAGGAATAAATAAACTATTAATGATAAATAAATTAAATAACAGTAATCATTAAATTACGAATTCATGTGAATGTTGAATGCATAATAATATACTAAAGTCTATAATAAAGTGGAATATAATATTTTCAAAATTGAGCGCACACAAAAATTCCTCATTATTCTTGTCTTAACTTTCTATAATTATTTTGAATATAGATTAGAAACAAATATTTGAACATTATTTCAATCTAACAGTTTTATGCTACAATGCTTGGCAATCTAATTATCAAAACAACGTAATTTCTCCTTTGTTACATGCATATTGTACAGTTCATTTTCAATATTTTCGAACAAATTCAACTCTTTAATACTTTTACAAATATACATTCTTCTTAAAATTATGAAGAATGAACGTCCTTCTTTGTTTGTTTATTTTTGAAAACCTGAATCTTCCTAGCCACATTCTACTGAATAATAATTCAATACAATATATTATTATATTTATTTATTTATCTCGGAGCATGGACATTTACGAAGGTCTGTCATCAGAATGATAAATGTGTTCGCTAGTCGATTAAAAAACAATGCACGCTTAATAAACCACTGCAATAATTGGCCTTAGGACGTTCATTGAAATCAGGAACGGTATTAACAATTGATCGAAGTACGAGTAACAAGTTCCATCGTCTTGTTCTTCACTGTCGTACCTCCTTCTCCCCCCTCGCCACGGATGCATATCCTTCCAGTTCCTTTGCGGGACCAATTGCATGTGCATAAACTAATCCACCCGCCATTCCACCCAAAATCGGACCGATCCAATAAAGCCAGTGATTATCAAATGCATTCATTACAACGGCGCTGCCTAATGATCGTGCTGGATTCATTCCTGCGCCAGTTCTTGGCACCTATTGAAACGAAAAAGTTAAACACCTCTTCCGTACTAAACTGAAATAGAATTTTATCAATAAGATAGAATAATAATAAACACAATCATAATTCTTAGACTATAGATTTTTGATTCGGTTCAAAATTGTAAAGACATTAAAAAAATTCTAGAACACTATTACTCCATTTTCAGCTTATAAAAATTGTTAAAAAAAAAAGTTAGTTTTAATTTAAATTGTCTTTTATTACAATTGACTTGAAACATTTTTATTTATAGAAGTTTAGTGTTTTTAACAAAGCCTCCGTATCATTTTGCAGTTTCTTCTCCTTGTTTTTGTACACAACAATAATTCACAAAAAGAAATTTCACAATATGAAATAGGTATTTATGACCTATGAATAAATATTTAAATATTATTTTGCAGGTCTCGAATGTTTCTTGAACTCTCTTTTGTATTATTTATTTGTGGAAATTTTTTGGATCAAAATTGTGTTATTTTTATTTGCAAATCAGTAGTTTTCTAATTTTTCAAGTTTTCATTCGCCAATCTTTTGCAGACTGTGTCTAGTTATACTTGACATTAACATTTTATTGAATAAAAATCTCGTTTCTTCAATCTTTCAATTAATTTCTCTGTGTTGCACGCATTTTTGCCAATTCAAGACGATAAAGTATGTTTACCATATTGAATAAAGCAATAAAGCTATTTTCATCAACCCATTTACAATTAATCCTACTATTAATATAAGGAACGTGCATGAACTATACAGGGTGTCCCCAATTTAAATGGCAAAACTTCAGGAGCGTGTAGGGGACCGAAAAACTAAGGCAAAAACATTTTTAGAGATTTGCACATTTTTGCTTCGCTTTGGAGAAAATCGCAAAAATTCAATATCTCGTTGTGTCAGTTGCTCTCTTGAGTTGTTGTATACACTTGCATTTGTGATTGTTTTGACATTGTTGTGTGAGTTGTGACAGTGTAACACTTGATGTTGTCCTTTACATTCTTTCGTTTGTTTACATTCTTGCTTTCTTCTATGATTCCTTAATCAGTCTTTAGTCAGTTACTCAGATATTTTGGAGTGAATAGGTTCAGCTACAATGCCGCGTACATATTCTAATGTTGAATACGCTGATATAGTTTTGACTGATATACTTTATCAAGTCAGTGCTAGATGTAATGCTTGCATTGCTGCAAGAGGGAAACATTTTGAACAATATCTACATTAAATAGATGATAACGTAAATAAAATGTAAATAAATAAGTACAAAAATGAAAACTTGTTTTGTTTCTTTTTTTTTGCGACTTTCTCCAAAAACAAGCAAATCTCTAAAAGACTTTTTGTCTTAGTTTTTCGGTCCCCTACACGCTTCTGAAGTTTTGCCATTTAAATTCGGGACACCGTGTATAGACGGTGGTGCGGATCATGTTCGTAGCGACGCCTGCAATTATTTTTTGGAACAATTGACAGTAAAAATAGCATATGTGGTTCTTGGGAAATTGTAAAAAAATTGTTAAAAATATGGAAAAAATTATAAAATTTCGTTTTCAGCTAGTGCAGTTTGAAGGTTACACAAGGAATCCGTTAAAAAGAATGGTCAGAAGTTGTTTATTGCTGAACACGTTTTAAATGTCCTTGAACATAAGTGTGTCGACAATAGCAGTTCAAACGAGATTTTTTTGGCTTTGCTTTCTTCGACGTCGAATGCATATTTGAAGCAAGAAAACTATAAAATGATACAGCTGGAGCATTTGTATCACTTATTTTTGCCACAGAATTAGAACACTCTTTGACGCAACAATATTGCCGCGGTTTTTGCATCAAATTCGTTGAGGTTAACGAATGTTGACAGTTAATATTAACGTTAACCGTATATGACATACAGTGAGTGTAAAAAGTATTCGTACACCTCTTATAGTTTTAGAAAACCATATATTTCTTTATGTAATTGTACATTTTTTTATAAAACAAAAACACAATTACGATTATTATATGTTTCAACTATAAAATGTGACATGAATAAACTAACGAAAAGTTAACGTTAATGAGATATATTAAAAACGGTCTGAAGTCTCTCAAAATTAGCACACAAAAAGTATTCGTATAATTTGCGAAAATAAATTAAATTAATATTTCGTTGGATAGCCTTTCGACTGTATAATTGCGTCCAGTCTTCTTGGCACTGAATCCATTAAATCGGATGTGATTTCGTGTGTAATATTGCACCGTTCCTCTTGAAGAGCAAGTTTTAATTGTTCTTTACTTGAAATATGCCGGGTTCGGATTTTTTTATCAAGCAGATCCCATAAATTTTTCGATCGGATTAATATCCGGTGATTGCGGAGGTGTTTTCAAATATTGTGGTGTGTTATAAAGCAACCACTCTCTTGTGTTGCGTGCTGTATGTTTGGGGTCATTGTCTTGAGTGAAGATAAAGTTGTCTTTCAGACCCATTTTTTCTGCACTACTTACAATATGGTTTTTTAATATGTTTAGATATATTTTGTGGTCCATGATTCCCTCGATGAAGTGTAATTATCCCACTCCAGCAGCACTCATACAACCCCAAACCATGACCGAACCTCCGCCGTGTTTTACTGTGGGACGTAGATTTCCTTTTTGTAGCTCTGTATTTTTCTTCCTCCAGACTGTACACTTGCCATCAGAGCCAAAAACATTAAATTTACTTTCGTCAGTAAGTATGACTCTTCGCCAAATCTCTATAGGCTTATTAATATTATCTTTCGCGAAATCAAGCTTCTTCTTTCTATTTGCGGCATTTACGAAATACTTCTTGCGAGCAACTCGGCCGTGGTATTAATTATTTCGTAAACAATTACGAATAATTAGGATTTTTTTTATTTCATGCACTATAAAAAGTTCATCGCGTGAACTAAGTTTTCGAGGTCGACCAGATTTCGCTTTACTTTTATTGGTTTTTCGTTCACCGTATCGATTTATAATTCCTTGTATAGTGCTATGTGGCCTATTCATTGTTTTTGCTATTTCTCGCAATGATTTGCATTGATTATGCAGTTGTATAATAATTTTTCTTTCAGTCTCACTTGTTTCCTTACCTTTACGACCCATTTTACCGAATGTTACAAAAATTGACTGGTTTTGCAGAAGGTTGCCACAAGACTGTGCATCAAAGACTCCGTCTGATTATTTGTCGGGTCCCGCTAAACCATAATATAAACAATCGGACGCCTTTCAAGTGCATTCTAGAACCTGTACGAATACTTTTTGCGCGCCAATTTAGAGACACTTCTCATACTTTTTAATTTTTCTCGTTAACGTTAAACTTTTTCAAGTATATTTATATGACAGTATGTAGTTAAAATATATAACAATTACAATTATGTTTCGTTTTATAAACATGTGTGCGATTACATAGAGAAATACATGGTTCTTTAAGCCTACAAGAGGTGTACGAATACTTTTTACACTCACTGTATGTATTTTCACTGCCAATAGTTCACATTCCATCCACTAGCTGCGATGCAACCATCACGCACACTTCCTATAGTCCAAATTTTACGAATTTTTATTTTAAAAATCCTCAAAAATATAACAAAAAATTAATGCAACGGTTGCTGGAAACCACCCATCCCAAATATGGTACAGTAATCTCACACACGTTCAAAAGTTAAAATATAGCAATTTATTTTTTTTATGTAATAAACTGTCCCTTATATGGCACGACGTCTATAAATGGGTTAAGAAAACTGCCACTTAAGCTGATCTTACCAATACACGTCGTCTGCGAAAGGTTAATCAAACTATATAGAAGATAATGCAACACAATAATGGGTAATAGTATAATAAATATCAAATGGAGCTGAATATCTTACACCAACGAGATGACCAACGCTGACTGCGAGTCCAATCACGAGAGGTGCCATTCCCTGGCTATGAGGCTTAGCTGCGTCGCATGCACCACATACGACGAGAACCAATATGAACGCCAGGAAAAATTCTATTCCGAAACCTTGAACGGGTGTAACACCTTTGGAAAGGCTTACTACGCCCAGAGCGTCCTCCATTGTTTCGGGAGACAGTGCCCTAATTGTACCAGAGCCTGCAATTGCACCTATGCTTTGGGCCAAGACGTACAATAATCCTCTGAGTATAGGTATCTGAAACAGAAACAAATATTTTAGGAGCATTTTTCATACAATATATTCTTAACCACTTGTCTTATAATTGAACTGTGGATTTTATGCATTTATGACAAAAATAAGTGGGTGCAATTTAAAACTGCAGGAAGATTAAAAGAATTCAAGGGTATCATTATATTGAAATCATTAATGATCGAAATAAATTTTTATATAACTTCTATATCTTGCAATTAGTGTACAAATTCTTTATTTTGCATAAAGATCTGCATCCAACTTATAATATTGAGTCAGACTAGTGGTAAAGATACTTTAATGAAAATTTAATTTTTTTCATGATACAACGAAGACCATTTTACCGTATCATGGTAGACATATTGGTACAAATTATATTCCACTTGCGTTGATTACAGTCAAATTTTTGTTATCTTAATTTTACACGACTTTCATTCACGTCTTCGTAAGTGTCCGCAATTGAAAATGCACCCAGTTAAAAAAGTTAAATATGTATATCATCGAGTTATTTTAATCCGAAATAGATTTCTATTTTTCCGTTGTCAATATTTAGCCATTGGAGGAAATATGCTAATACAATATGTAGACATACAATAAATATAATTTTCGTTTTCTTATAGGAATTTATCAAAGAAGTTCTAATCGCTGTAGCTGTAAATTAAATCGTAAAGCAAGGGATCAAAAATTAGTACGTGATTTACTTCATATTTCATATTGTTCGTCGATTGAATCAGTAGAATTGAAATGTAGCTTTTTATTTTTGTTGATTTTAGTAATATGAACAGAATATTGCTACTCCTTCATAGAATACAATTTTAATTCTACGAATAAATCTAGACGAATTGTAAATAATGAAAAGTAACAATAAAGGAAGAGAAATAAGATATATTTTATAAGGTATATTTTATACTTCAATTATGTCTATTATGTGTCATATTGATTTGTATATGGTGAAGGTAGGTACTGTTTAAGCTATTCGTGACTGAACAACATTAGAAGACTGTAATAAGCTAAAAGCAAATTATATCACTAACAAGCATGAGCTAGTATACGAGCGATTATTACACGTTTTATGATCTACAATATAGACCCTACATTGTACTATAAGAAAAATCGATATAACTACGTTTAAAAGAAGTGCATACACAATAATTATAACAGTTCACACTTCATTTATGATTGTTGAAGCAAAATTATTACGTTACAATGATTTTAATCATATCTGTAGACTCAGTATGTTCAATACACATTATTATGCAGCAATCGTGATATACTTTTATGTAACTTTTACTAATACATTCTACAAAAATGAATAAAATGATAAATATTATGATAAAGTAGTATATAAAACAATGTTAATAAGCATGCAAAATATAAAATTTCAAATTGCTGTAATATTTCGAATGCAGGTAACGGAAACAAGTAACATTGAAACAGAAGTGTAAAAATATTGGTTACTTTAAAATTTCTTTGTTGAACGTTTTAATATTCATCATATGGTATAACTGAAGTAGGAATGATACGAACCAAATAATTCGCATATAGTAATTCATTTTATGTTATACTATTTTAATATTTTAGAACAATTTTTACCAAATATAAAATAATAAACCGTCTACCTATATGTGAAAATTATAAAGAAAGAATGAGAAGCATTAGTACATATACGACGAGTTGTATCACTGCACTTGCTTTTATCATTAATGGAAATTTTTTTCTCATTGAAAATATAAATAATTACAATGATAGACATTTGATTTGAATATTCTTTACCAGTATAAAGTAGGAACTCGAGTATCCGAACTAAACAAGGAAACACGACTGTTAGAATATTAAAACAATTACCTAATTATAATGGTGGATTAAATTTTTATTAATGCGTGCAATAAATAGTTGCATATGGATTGTCTTAGACTGAGCTATTTACATCTGAAGCATGTTGGGATATTAAATCGGAGGTTCAGATAACCAAGGTCCTACTGTACGAATGAAATATGAACTGTTTCAATATGAAAAAACTAAAATTATATATTAAATAAAAATGCTTAAATATTTATTTGTTGGAAAAATTCAAAACAAGTTGCTTGCACGAAATCGGAGTAGTTCAAGTGAACCTTCTGACCTTGCCAATAACCATTAAACCGAACGTCACTGCAGGATTGACGTGGCCACCCGAAACGTGTCCGATTCCTTGAATCGTGGCAGCCACGGTTAGGCCAAAGGCTAGACTTATGGCGACGACGTTTCCGGTGACGACGGAACCGCAGCCGAAGAAATTTAGAAGCATCGTTCCGAGAAATTCTGCGACCAGTGCCCGACAAAGATCAGCCTTCGATTCGGCGAATTCGTTTGTGCCCAGGGTCGCTTTCAAGTTGTCCATCTGCAAAATAACATATTCAATTCATCAACATCGGGAAGCCAAGTAAAGATGTTAGTTCGTTGTGTAACCACGACGTGTGTGTAATTAATGGCGGGAATGCAGAACATAATAAACTGTATCGAAGTCTAACGGCTATATGCCACAAACGTTGTACAATCACGATCAAAATTCTCAATTATCTTTAGATATTACATTTACCTTCAATTATATTTAGATTGAGAACGTTTATACGTTGTGACACGCGGAATTCCGAGAGACATACGTGCATGTACATACATATACATCGTGTCTGGCAATCTTTTAACGTATATCGACATACCTTTTATCCTTTATTATTAGTCCGTGTATATAAAGATGGAAAACGCTTCAAAAAAACATGCTATGAACATGCTTCAGACATGTATGAAATTAACTTTTATGTCCCAAACATAAATATACATACAGTGAACAATTATAAACTCAATCCCATTTTCAGATTTTTCAGAACAGTTACGCAATAGTTGACAAAATCGTTTGTATAATTTCCTATTACAATGCAAAACTAAACCGAAGATGCAACAAGCAAAAATCTTTTTCTCTTGAAAAACATTAAATTCCCCCTTGAAATTGTGTTTTTAGCTATGAATAAATGTAAACTCAATGTCAATTTTGTTATGTTTTTATACCATGTACAGTTCCTTCCTTTATTTTTGATTATTTCGATTAACCTGCTAGGAACACTATTCACTAACGAAAGTTAGTTTAAAGTTTTATTCTCTGTTTACTTAACGAATCTTCGATTATACTGTTTTCAGACACTTGATCGAAAATTATTATACTAAACCAATAGCACGAAAGCAAGGAATCGGTATCAATGAGCTCAGAAAAGCAACTGAATTTATAAATATTCGCAAGTCTAATAGTCTTGTTTTGTAACATTTAACAGATAAAACGTAGCAACAGGTAGCAATAAAAAAACTCATTGCATATCAAAATTAGTACTACGACATCGCAAACGTATGCAGACACGATCTCTTGAAAATTATGTTTGCAATTGTTCGCACACCTTTTGAATCGGAATAACTTTTTCCAAATCGACTTCAGTTATCCTTGGAAGCTGGGACAATTAGTTTAATAGATGACGTGCAATGAGAATTCTGAAAATATCGCATTTGGTCGAAGTCGCGAGGAGAATATTCAAAGTTGCTTCGCACAACATTTTTTTATCCGAGTAATGAAAATTGTTCGATTGCAAGAGTTTACGTTTGAACGTTTAAGAATGTTTGTTGAGACAATTGAACTAATAAGGAGGACAGTACTGATTGGCATCCTGTGTACTTATTGAACTTGATCCCACCACTAGATATAATAAAGAGAACGGTGACCGTTTACAACAGTACGTGTTTAACCATAAAAAGCAACGTCCACTTTTTCACATGGTGCCTGGCGTCGTCTACAATTCCCATTTACTCGTTAACAGTCCTTGAGTCACGCTTGGCGAAGGAAAGGATTCCGAAGGGCAGGTCATGCTTTTTATGCAACGTAATAAAAACCATCGATAATCTCGTTGATATGGAAAATATGTTAGAATTCATTCAACGAAGAGCTCAGCATCATCGACAATTTCTAAGAAATTATTAATTAAAGTTCATTGTAGGAAGCAAAGGTTGAATGAAAATGTATTTGTTATTTTAATAAACGTAATAAGTCGGATATAATGGTAAGAATACTCTTAAATTCTTCTAATGTTTTTACAATTTTATATTTTATCTATTCGTTTTCGTTGTGTAAATGCATAAAATCTGCAGTTTAGTAATAAATAAAACACGTTTTAAGTTAAACAGTTTTGTTAATCAATTATGTAGTCGTTACCATTTTCTACAATTGTCTCCCAACGTTTTACAACCTTTTTCTGTATGTAGAATTTTCCAGTTTTTGTAAAAAATTATCGTTAAAATTATATTAATCTCTAAGTTGAACGATTAACGATTAAATCCATCTTTTATCAATCAATTTTTTTAAAACAGCAAACATCGGTTTGTTTTCTTTTTTAATTAAACAGAATAACTGATTATTTTATGTGCGATAAATTTATCACAGACAATTACTAAGGAAACGAAAGATATTCCCTTTATTTTTATAAATACAATGGAGTTTTAATTATTTTTAATTCTTATTGAACCAGAAGGATATTTGAAGCGTGTTTTGAAAAACTAAATTCAATTGCAAGTGCGTTTAGGAACACATGTGTTTGAAGCTACTACGAATCTGTGTAAAAACACGCTCTTTTATATGTATGTGCTTTGTAATAGCAAGATGATTTACCTTGATGTAGTTACATAAAACATAATGCGATGACTATTAATGCTACAAGAGTGAAAAAGATACAAATAGTTACTATCCGAACACTGATTGCTATCATAGCACTCATGCAAATCTTAATAAAAATATATAAAAATCCAAGGTCATCGTTCCGAGCATTTAAATAATCATAGAACATATAGAATAATCATTTTCATAAAAAGCAAATTATTTTTCAAATACAATATACAGAGGATTATTAAATTATAATTGCTACGCTATTGCTATACAAAATATGTTTATGTTCAATGTGACAGACAATATTGTGGATAGAAATTACATTCAAATAATTAATACATCCTGTATATTACGTTTATGTTGTGCGTGATCGTTTTGTAGCCAGTTGTTGCCATAATTCAGCAACACAAAAACGTCTGTCGTTTTGCATGTTGATTTTACATTATATCCTTGTTCTATTAATATTATAATTATATTGTACTCAATTATATTACCTTATTAGTTGTCTAGAGTTTTGATTAAAAATTGGTTGCTGTAATGTAAATACGCAAAGTACAAGTTCTTCTAATAATTTTGCCACATGATGTTATATTTTTCATATAAAATACATTGAATGCAATAGCTGATAAGTAGGGTGTGGATTTTACGCAATTAATGTCGATCTATTGGGTCCAGCTTATTAAAACTATATAAAGAAGAATGAGACTACCGCAATCTACTGACAAGAGTCGAATAGTATGTTGTTCAAGGATCGAGCGTTTTGATAATTAATCTGTACTATCGTTTAACAACGGATCCGCCGGTTCGCACCATAGATTTAGATCGAGGACGCGTGCACGTTCAATGTTCACGCACCGTTAACAAATTACGTACGTCGGAGAAACGAAACGTTACGTTAACGAGCGACACATCCAGGTTGCATTACGCATGTAGATCGTCACATCCTCGACAACTACGCGACAGCCGGTCCCGATCGTCTCGAATTACTTAATCATTCCTGCCGGAATGTACGAGGAGCTAATCCTCACCCACGCCGTTACATTTAACGTCTTTCATACTGGACGCGAACATCTTCGCGCGGATCTAGATCGGTCATCCTCCATTCTTCCCTTAATTTTTCTCATATTTCCACCGGTGACGTCTCCTAAAACTGTATCCACCTAGGCACATGCAATCAACGGCGGGTACATGCAAAGGGCCCTCCCTTCGCGGTAAAAAAAAAAATAAATTATACAAACATTTTTGGTACTTGAGTTAATTTGGGTTCATTGGGTAGGCCCCCAGTGTTAGTCCAGGGGCCCCAACATTAACGGTCCGCCGCTGCATGCGATCGTTGCCAAACATTGTTCACAGTAGAACGTATAATAATATTGGCATAAATTCACTGGAAAAAGGAAAACGTTCAACATAGGCACCAAAAGAAATTATTGGTAATCCAAATAGAATATGTTTGAAGAATCGTTATTAGATGCTGAATTGAAGTTATAATTTGTTAAAATCTTTTACAATCTACTTAACTACGGAATCTACGTAACTAAAATAAAAATTGGCTTCATATAATAATCAGTGTTTTAAAGGAAATTTTTTCACAAGAACTGTCAAACTTTTTCCATTACGATTTTGCATACACATTTGCATGGGTATTTGAAGTGCATCAATTAGTTTTGTTCAAATAAAAGCAATGAAAATTACATCAGTCATATATTTTTCTTGATAACTGTGGTATATGCATTCTTTTCTATCAATGAAAAAGTAAACATGTTAACAATAGCATTATGCGATGTTTAGTCAAAATGTGGTAGTTAATGAATGAAATAAGTTTTGGAACAAGTACAATTTAGTACTTTTATACTCAGAATACGCCAATCTATCGAAATCGAGCATAAAAAATTGGACATTCTATTACAAAAAACAAAGGTGACCTCTATATCTTTTCTACGCCTCCACTTGCAAGAATATCATTTATACCATATTATGTGGGACACTGTGTATATACAGTAAGGAGCAAAACTGAGTCCACACTATTTGAAACAACATAACTTTTTTTTTAAATTACATCAAATGACTTGAATGTTATTGAGAAGTTAGAAGGATTAGTTTATTAGACGAGGTGTAAAAAATTTTTGAAAAAAATTTGAATTGGTCGGAATCGCAAAAGAAATAGTAAAAGTTGGTTTTTTCAGCTTTTTTATCTGAGCCTGTATTGAAAATTTAAAGAATGTGTTTGATTCGCTCGAATAAATTATATCCATGCTGAAAATTTCATCGATATTGGTTAATTCGTTTACGAGTTATAAACGATTAATCATCATTATTAACGTTTATATTAAGACAACATTTCGTTCAACTCTAGTGCGTATCACGTCGTTCAGAAAGTCAACATAAATGACTTGTTTTGAAAGAATCATGACAAATTGTCGCTCGAATTGCAAGTTAAATAATTTATTGATTTACGGACAGAAGAAAATTTATTGGCAAGCCCAGGATAAGAAATATGCGAGCTATGTTAGTTTCGCAGAGAAGAACGCTTTAGGAGAGTTAATAATGGATTTAATTCGGATGAGATCATCCGTTCCCACGATGAAAGACGATTATATACCATTGTCGCATTACAGAATTTTTACATTCTGACACGCTTCATGTGCGCAATAGTATTCGCGATTCGAGTATTGTCGATTGCCTTACTCTTTATACACATCGTTTCGTTTATGAATTTATATCAGCATTCAAATGCTGTCGTTTATGTACATTCTTTCCATACCAATTGCACGATTATTTAAAAATTCTTCTGTATATCAATATTGATTGATTCTACACGTTCTGATTTAAATTATGTAAACTTTGTCATTATTATTGTCTTTAATAACTATAAATTATTTCTATGTACGGACTCTTACTTGAAATACTGTATTTTTTGTTAACAAACGATTGTTAACAACTTTTTAACCTTTTTAGTGCCAGGCATTTTTGCCAATCTTGATTTTCGATATTTTTGTCAATCTAAACGGATAAATAAAAACAATAAAAATAAAATAATAAAAAATAATTATTATAATATTTTATAATAATTTATAAAACTTTTCGTATATTTAGGGGAAAAAAATATTTCCTATTTCGAAAAATATATAAAAAAATTCTGAGTAACAATCCAAGCTCTTTCTGAAAATATCGAATTGTACAGGTTATGGCAATTAGACTAAAAATTATCGAATTAACTTGTTTCCACGTTCCTTATGTTCATATGCGCTTTGCTGCAGGGTGCAGTGTATTATTAAGAATCTGTAAAATAAACTGCAAAATAAAAATGAAATAAAAATTTTCTAAATCAATTGTAACAAATAAAAATCAAACAAGAATGCATTTTTACTTTTAATAATTTTGATAAGTCGAAAATTATGCAACAGTGTTCTTAAATTCCTCTATCTTCTCAGTTTCGTATTTTTCCTAGTCATTTTTGTCATAAAATTTGTAGTCAGTTATTACAAAAAGTTATTCGGACAGTAAACGGTGGATAAATATTCCATTTTCCGTGGGTCGCATGCGCACATCATACATTTTTGTACTATCACAGATGTAACAGTGCAGAGCATACGCAACTACGTTATCTATAGTCATTCTTAAAAGATATATACAAAGTTAATGCGTCACTGATAAATCACTCACAACAGTGACGTACCATCAGTACCACCGACTGCATTTATCAAGTATTGCTGCCTCCAAATATTTGTATGCTCATCAATTGCCATGACGTTATTCATTTTTTAGATATCGACGATTAATAAAATTTAAACTAACTAAGAAGGTAGTATCTTCAGTAGATTAAATAAATGCCAATTTATTAGACAATTCTAGGCTTGTACCATGCATTCCTTATTTGATTGAGAATTGGCTACAATAATTTCTATAAACCTCACTATTAGGATGTTCTCATGTTGTGTATTTAAAGCTTTCATTACTGAAGCCATTAGTAGACAGCGGATTTTTATACAAAATAAAAACTTTGTCAACAAACTGGAGTGAAATAGAAATTTAATTTCTTTCTTAATATGTTGAGTAGATCGAACATAATATAACCCTATGATTAAATACTTCTAATGTTTTTACTGTTTTAAATTATTCATCATCACATGAATATGATGATGATGATGTGATGTTGATTATTCATTGTTGTCACAAAATAGTTTAATTTTACTAATAATTTTTATTTTTATAAATATTTTTTTAATATTATTAATTAGGTTACAGGAAGAAAGAATTTAAACTGATAAAATGCACTCAATTTCTTCAACATATTAAAGAATAGTAATAGTTGATTGATAGAATAAGTGAAATATAGTATATATAATAAATGCTTTGATCTCTGCAAAGCAACATTCTAAAAATTAATGTAATAGAGAAGTGTGTATTTAGACACTGTGGTACCCACACGTGTTTAGTTTCTAAATAAAAATTACATGTGAAAAATGGTATACTGTTCATGTTTGTTTACTTATTATTTTCCCTTTCTGTACCATATTCTGTGTTACGATTGTTTTAATTTTAACGTAATATTTGAGAATTTTACGAAACGTAAATGTAAACAAATTCATGAGTCACTTGTGTACTATACACAGTTTATATAAAGTCTTATAAAGTCTTTTTATAAAGTCTTTATATAAATTTAAATACATATTAATATGTATTAACGAGGTGTAATATTAAATTAGTAATCCAGTGTACTTCTTATATTTTTTTCTGAACCAACAGAAGTATTTATAGCTTAATTCTTGGAATGTGGATATTTCTAACGGTTTTGTAGAGAACAGTACTTATTTACTTTTATTTAATTACCGAAATCTAATTTAAATCAATTTAATTCAAAATTTAAAGAATTACATATACCTAGGTGCAATAATTATGTATAAAATAATATTTTATTGAGTAATTGCTAGTATCATGTAAAAATACATCGTTTTACCAATAGTCTTTTAACATTATATTGGAAAATTGTTTAAAATAATAAAAATGTAACATTTTGAGAGAGATAAGCTTCCTTTTAGAATTGCATTTCTATTAATAACCAGAAATATCTTGAACGAGTTTTATTGAAATAAAAAGACCAAAATATTCTTTTAAAGTAAACTGTTAAAACATGTTTGTTGCAGTCAATTTTATAAGGTTAAATAAAAGTATGACGACGTATATCGGAGAAGTCCTGTGACAGGTGCTGGATAATTGTATCACAAAGAACTGTACAAAAAGTCTGTTAAATTGTTTCGATGCTGCTCGATTGTTTAGATGCTGAGGTATTCCAGGAACCGGTTTTGAGATTAATATTTCGAGAAAAACACGTTCAAAGTTTCGTGTACTAGATTTCTCTTTTCGTGCCTACGGCACAGCCATACTTTAATCTCAATGATTTTACCTCTTTTAAACAATCCCTTGAGTTATCAGAAAGTGGGAAAAATGAAGTCTTTAATATCGAGTCATACTCGCGATGAAGATTCCGAACAGAGTCTAACAAATATGTATAAAATAAAAAAAATATAAAATAAAATTTTATTTTGTTCTAGACGATATGTAGCCTTTGGAGAAAAGATAGGAATACATATAAACTTTCTTTTTTTTTTCTATGAAACTGAACGATGAAGAATTCCTAACGACTATAACCACAAAATAAACAGCAATGCAAAAGGTTAAGTAGTACACGTTTAATTATTGAAATTAAATTACAGATTTCGTAACAGATAATGAATTACTTCAAGTAGTACAATGATTAAATATATTTTACTTCTAATCCAGTTAAGCTACATGGCGAAATCTAAATTGATCAAGTAGGATCTCTGAAACTAAATTAACTTGAAATGACTAAATCCTTTCTGACGAGACATCTGGTAGGTGGATTACGCAAATCGGTATCATTAACGATGTCGTCTACAGCTCAGTGTTACGCAGCACGGGGGTGTGCGATTTTTGCGATGATATCATATCTCAAAATTACTTTTTCTGCGTGTGGTTTACGTTCTCGAAATTTACTGTTTCGACGGCAGACTCAGGGTGTTTCTAAACACTCGGTGAACGAGCCAAGCTATTTTGCGTTAGTTTAAAAAAAAAAAGAAAGTTACCTTGGCATTGTACATTGGTGCAGACTTTATAGTTGCCTGGGAACGTGCAGAACAATTTGAATTATTTCACTTATCGTTCGTTAGAAATTTTCTGATGACGAAACATTACAATAAAGTTTCCTCGACATTTATTGTCTGATTCAGTTGCTAAAAATGTATAGTTTTAGCATTGTACAAGAACTTTTAATGTTCTTGACCAATGCCAGAAGTAATTATAATTTCTTAGCAACTGGGTCAGAGTCAGAGTTGATTGCTAGAGTCATTAGCAATAATAGTAAACGTAGTAATAGTAGTTGGTTATATTACCAATAATAGTAAACTGCTAGAATAATTGAAACATAATATTACCAATAATAGTAAATTTCAAGAGTAATTGAAACACAATATTGCCAATAATTGAAATATAATATTACCAATAATAGCAAATTGCTAGGATAATGAAAATATAATATTACCAATAACAGTAAATATATAAATGCTTTGATTCTTCCAAAAGAAACATTTCAAAGATTAATATTGTATAATGCAGACTGTGTATTTAGACACTGTGATACCCACATTCGAATAGTTTACAAATAAAAATGAAATGCAAAAAATAATACACTGTTTATGTTTGCATACTTATTATTTTTCCTTTCAGCACCGTTTTCTGTATTAAATGTATCTTAACTGTAATATAACGTATCCAATGTTAAAAGTATATATAACTTTATCGCAATTGAATTGGAGAAAAAGAGAACTTTGAAAATAAAGTTTCTGTTCAATGCTTGAGGTTTTGCATCATCTCACCAAAGGTATCGATAACCCTTTGATATTTTCCTCTTACGGATTCCTGGAACCCCATCTTGCTTTGATTGTTTGCTATTGATTCAACGTGATCTTGGTTATTTTTTGTAGAATTGTACCGCTATCTACATAATCGTATTTAATTTATTACTCGATTTCCGGTGTAAAAAAAGGGCGTGAAACCAGGATACAGCATCCATTGCTATTCTAGTCTACGCGTATGCGTTCTACTAACTAAGCTTCGATGAATCGGCAGTAAAAGCCAGTCGATTTCACATTAATCATTCGTTGTGTCTTCTGTAATTTATCGTCGTGCACTCGTCGTGTACGACGCTCGTTATCCCTATATGGTGCAGTACAGGTGCGCAATATCTCTCCTTATCTTTCCTCATCTCGGTCTGTTTTATCTTCGTTTTTATAGACCTGGATAAAGTGTTATTTAAATCTTTTCCAAGTATCACTTGTTGCTGCAATGTAAACGCCGAGGTACAAGTGGTCTAGAATAATTAAATAATTCATCTCGGTATAATTAATCACTAGAGACTCATTGATATCGGGAACGATGAAGTAACTGTTGGAAGTTCAGGAAAGTTTATACACTTAACACTGAGTACCATGTCGGTATATGACTCACTTTCTGCAATCTGTTAAGCAAATTTTAGTATGATCGATTTTAAATTGATTTAATCAAGATATACCAGGTGTGAGAAATCATTGTTACGATTAGGGTACATATCTTTATGCAAAATAAAAAGTTTGTGTATCAATTGGAAGATATAAGAGCCGAATCAAAATATAATATATTTCTTCCATTCATAATTTTAATATATTGAAAGTACCAATTGTTTTGATTTTCTGTGACTTTTACGAACATCGGTGGGACACTCAACGTGTTAAATAAATTTCATATATCGGATGCATCTATTTCTGACTATAGCGGATTTGTGAACTCTTTGAAGTTGTGATAGAATGTTTGTTGTATATTTGTACTGAATTCATACTGTATTCGTGAAGGCGGAGAAATCCAAGCTATGTATAAACTTTCGATAACTTGTTCTCTGTTTTGAACAGAACTATAATCGTGTTTCAACAGTAATTGCACAATTGTGTCAGATTTCTATATCTCGAGAAAACATAAATATTGAGTAACTTTGTGCATTGTACTTGTTATCTGTCACGTTATATGCATATAGTATGCACAGCTAATATTGACATCATAAACACACCTGCAATATTTTCAGTATTTTAATCCGCAATTTTATGTATAAACTATTTCTCCCTGAAAATTATATTCGGTACTATCGGGATGATACCCAAGTCTTGATCTTTCAATCAGTAGATTAATAATTATAATATTAATCATTACCAGGAAAAAATTATTATGTATGTGGAAATTACTTTCGAAAGTAAATATCAACTTATGATACCAATAAAAATAATACAAACAAAATCAAAATAATACAAACTTATAATTACAATACTTATAATACTAACAATAATACCAATGCATTGGTCATTTCTAATTTCAGTTTAGACGGTATTACTAATGTTACACCAATAATTAAAATCAATTAATCATCAGTTAATTTAGATAGTCTTTTAACAAATGGGAAAAATGTTTTTTTCTCATGCTGTTAAAATTGAGAACTCGGTTCTCACGATAAAAATCGTTTTTCGGTCATACTACCTTAAGAAAATGGTTACACTGTGACTTTCAACTTTCTGCAGCTTCACTTATAAATCTTAACGGTGGTCGAAGGCCTTCGTGTCTCAAGCAACACACACACAGATCGATATAATAAAAAGTATGGTTCTTCAAGTAGAAAAGGAATGGGAATGAAATGCCATTTTTCCATTTCTCTTAACTATTTTAGGAACGGCATTAATTTTACATTAAGTTTCTCTAGTTCTCGTTTTTTTCTCCAGAAGAACCCCGTAAAATTAATGCAGTCGACAAAAAGTCCATTTTCTAGATACGTGAACAATGTGTAATAAAAGTTTTTCGTCCGATACTTGTAAGATAATTGAATTTGAAATATTTGGTACTCAGTTTGAAAATTAATTGACAGGTGCGGTTTATAATTTGGTGCTTTTATTTCGTATAAATGTCAGGTGTTAAATTAGGTCCTTACGTTCGTCCTTGTATTATGTTTGGGCTCATATTTTTCCCTGTATTAACAATTATATTTTATCGATAACTAAAAATGCTGATTTTTACGACAGAATTACATTCCTTGCAAATAGACCCTTGGAAATTAGCTGATAACGTAACAGTGTAAAAAGACAAATTGTTTACCGTCAAATACGATCAGTCTTACAATTCGTTATGTTATTTCCGTTCTAATAACAGATGTTTCAATGTAATAACTATTTCAGTTTAATAACAGATGTTAAGAGTTGTTTTTGGAACTGTTCCAACTCTCAGTTAATATCTTCTACATATGTTTATTAGTCTTGTCTACAATTCGATACGGCTTTCAGAGGATGTAAAATATGTATACAGTTCATGTTCATTAATGACATCAGTAGAAACTGAGAGGAACTTTTACGAAAAGTTTCATTTCATATTTTCAATAAACTTTTTAAATTGTGTCCAAATTCTATTTTTTGTTTTCCGGATTGTTCTTTACTCTTCTCTGCCTATAGCTAATTAATACACCATCTCTGATTTTTTAATCAAACTAGGGTAAGGGACACAATTACTGTGGGGGTGCCAATTACTGTGTTTATATTAATTATACTTATTCTTAAAGCATAATGAATATTAAAAAAAAGATATTAAATTGTTTTCATTAAAATCAGTTATATAATAATAATAATATATATATATCTTTTTTAATATTCGTTATGCTTCAAAAATAAGTATAATTAATATAATCACAGTAATTCGGTCCCCTACCCTAGGTTCTTTTATCATATTTTTAGTTATAGTAGAGTGTTTGTAAAGTACCCTAATTACCGAACTGCGTATTTTTATGCGATTACAACTAATGCCACTGATTGTGATTCAACGAAATACAAATTTTATCAATGTCGAACACAGACTTAATCTAGCAAGCATATTGATTTAGCTAATAAGTGTCTTAACGTATCGTACATTCTCATTTTTATAGATTATTTTATACAAAGAAAAGTTTATTTCCGCGACTAAGACATTTCTTATAACAATATCAATAAAATAGAATCATCATTGATGTTCATTCGATGTGAAGATACTCTTTCATGTTGCAAATTTATAGATGCCACAAATACATAAAGATCAGCAATGCTGAAAAATAATAATTACTAAACTGCGGATTTTATGCAGTTATAATAAAAAAATAAACAGCTGAATTAAAAAAAAACGGCGAAGGCATTGGAAGAATTTAAGAATATTTTTATTGTTAAAAACTTATTATTTAGAAAAAAAATTAAATTTTAAGAAACAGGAACTAAATAAAAATACACTCTTTCTTTCAATACTTTAAATAAGACGGAACAGTGTAAAAAAACTTGAGCAATAGTGAAATACAAAACAAAATAAAAATATTCTTAATTTTTCCTTGTGTCTTCGCAATGTTGTATTTCAACTATTCATTTTATATATTTTCCATATTTTTTCATATATTTTTATATTTTTCTATATTTTTCCGTTTGTTATAATATACTGAAAAAATTTGTATTCTGCGTAAACACCTGCAGTCTAATTATTACACGTTAACCGTGCTTATAATGTACTATTTATAACTTGAAAAAGAGTTTTCCATCCCGTAGTGTGTTACCTTCTTTTCCACGGGAGGTTTGACACCAAGTTCTAAACCTGTGATCAATTTTATTTTTAACAGACTCAGGCATCCCCCCCCCCTAAATACACAGCACATCCCAACGACATCGCAAAAACATTAAATTTCTCGACGCCGCTCCCTGGTCGGATCGGTAATCCAGCCGTTCTACTTTTCAGGAGAGCTAATAGAGGTTCATTCTACTGTCGCATCGCGAACTTGTCATTGAACTCGCGTTTCGCAATTTTTGGAAGAGTTCGCGTGAAATGATAGCTGCTGTTTAGTTAACCCATTTGTCCTGCATCAACACTATTCCGAGAGCCCGCGATACCGGGTTCGTAGCCAACAATTTCGAATTGCGATCGTCCTTCCGCACCGCGCTCGCGGAACATGACAATTAGTAATTTTTGAACGGGGAAATCAAACTGTTTTCTATCCTGACGGAGTACTTTTCGACTAATTGCCGCGGTGTGTACAGAACACGCACGCCGAAGGCGTGCAGAGTGTACGTTGTATAATTGCGCGCCTTTCCAATTATCTTTGGCACACTGGCGGATCCAAATAGGGGAAAAATTATAATTAATGGCGTACGATGTAACCGTTAAATACGTTTTAAACCGTTTCTAGTAGTTTGTTGTGCACAATTTACAATGGTAGTTGAACGATCCCATCCGAGTAGTCACTTCTTCATTGTGATTATATATTGTATCGACTTGGTCGCACGGTTTTCTTATTTTATTTAGTTCAGTGGTAGTATTATTTTCAAGAATAGATATCAAAATCGAAAAAAAAAAAAACGTTGAAAGATGGCGGAACGCATTAAGTTCAATTAAATGGAAATTTTTTAAACGTTACAATACGTTAGAGAATTTCTTGGCCGAGTCAATAAGTGGAACAGCTGCTTAGAAACAAATGTCTCGTATACTCACACGTACCAGAAATATTAGGAATAATTATAATCAACTAGTCTGCATTTTTGTACTACCTATCTCTTCGCGAAAAGAATCTAAAAATCATTGTTTGATCAATTATGTATGACTTCCATTGTTTTTCATGATCCTTTCCCAAGGAATGGAGGAATTATAACTTTATAATTCCTCTGTGAAAGAATCAGCATTTTTAAGACGAAAACGATTATGCGAAGTACAGCCTGAAGTTATGAGACATTAGAAGAATTTCAAAGTATTGTTACTCTCGAGTTAGTAACATTATTAACCGACGAAATACATTATTATTTCTGTTTCGTACAGTTACCTTAGAAACGTTTTATTTTGCGTAAAGACTTAATATTTATGTAATCCCGCGTTTAAGCGGTTAATCTGATGCAGAGACGCCACTGAGCAACGCGCACCGACCTGTTGATGGTATCACGAGTTATTGATAAACACGGGTTACATTCGCCGTTGATAAATATTGGACGAGAGCAAACACGGTTGAGTCGCGGGTGTTGGAACCGAGTCGAATCTAGTCGTAGAAAAAGGGTTCGATAAACTCTGAAAAATGATGTGACTGACCTTGATGATATGTTAAGAGTAGCCCAGGGTGGTGAAGCTTTTTCAGTGAACTTTGACGAGTTTTCTGGACACCGGGCTCAATGGGACTTCTGCGATGGAAAGAAACGGCGAGAGAGACGAACGCTCCGTAAGAGTCACCGAGCAACAACTGTCGAGGCTCCCGAGCATAGAAAACAGCTGGTCTCACATAGGGGTCTAACTGCGTCTGTTCTGGTACTCTGGTAGCTGGTATCAGAGTAGGGATATCACGGTTATAGCGAACGACGATCTCCAGGTAACCGCATTGTCTCGAATCTGCAGTCGTACGAACCACTCGTTGCTCCTCTTGACGACTGCTCACCTTCGATCGCGAAACTTTGCCAATTTTATTTTCCGCGTTTTGTGTAGTCTAATCCAAATGCTGATCGAAGCCATTGAAATGGTCGGTAATTATTAATCATCTATTGGGACAGTTTAAAATACGGTATACACCCCCACAATTTAAGCGTCTGTCGTTGTATTGGGTTCGAACGATAGCTCGTAGCGTTTTAAAATAAAAAGGCTATAGCCGGTTTTGGGGGCCAAATCGGCCCTGGAAGGGATTTTATTCCAATTTGCGCCATTCGATAGCCTACCAAAAAAGATACCTTTCAGCCAAGTTTTAGCCCTATAGCTTATCTGTAAGGGTAGTTATAGAGGAAAAACGAAAATCCAGTTTTTGGCCCATTTTCCCCATTTAATGACAATTTAAAATTCTGAAAAAAATCTGACACATTTCGGACACCAAACCACATACTTTGAGTCGTTTTCAGATTTTTCCGTTGTAAACTCTGGCTGTAAAAATCGAAAAACACGAAAAAAATCGAAAAAATGCAGATTTCATATGGAAATCTAAGAGTGACCCAATCAGAATTAATTTAGCAATAAGATATTGTCCTAAGTATTATGCTCAATTTTTTTCAAATTCCTGCGATTGGTGCGTCATAGTAGGAAAAAATAAAAACCACTTTTTTCGGCATTTTTTCCGTGAAAAACTAAGTTATAATTATCGTAAAAATATATTATGTAATATTAAACATCTCTAAGTTCAGGGAAACATCGTCCAGACTTTAAAAATTGCGTAATACAAAAAACAACAATTATACTACGCAGGATATATCCCAATATTTCGAACGGAAGGTTGGTGCAGTAGCTATGGTCTCCAACTGCGGAACCGCTGAAGACTTTTTGGACCAGGTTCGGATCTCGACCCGGTCCAATTTTTTTTTTCTTTAACCACATGTTTTTTCGATTTCTAACCGTATGATTGTTGTTATGCTGTTGTAAAAACATTTTTTAACTATGTTTAAACTACTTTTTAATAATTTTCCGGAAAAATATTTTTGGAGTACTTTCGGCCTTTAGTCATCTACGGGCTGTATTACTTATCTACTTAACATTTTTTACATGGAATAAGTAACTAGTTACTGTAACTTTTAGTGCTTATCTACTTAACATTTTTTTACATGGAATAAGGGATTGATTATTTTCGTGACAGAAAATATATACATGAAGAATTATTAGGAATAATCTGTAATAATTATAGGTGGATTGGTATGCAGTGGAATCATGCATGGCGTTTTCAGTCTTCGTCGCTATCTTCGTCAATTGTCGGTGTTATTTGGTCGTTATTGAAAATTCTGGTGAGCAACTCTGCTGGCCGAACTATGTCTGTGTCGTATCGAGCATAAAATAAACATTAAATGATAGAGCTACATGTGAGCAACATCCAATAGTGCGATTACTATTGGCACATTCACAACAATACCGTTTAATACCGGAATGACCAGTTGTGTTTGGTATATAATCGATGTAGCATTTTTACGTTTTGCGGTTGATATGTCGCGATTTTACTTCGAATTTTACAATATTATTATTTTCTATTAAATAACGGACATTAATTTTATTATCGTGTTCATCCATTATCTCGGCCAAATACGAAACAGCTTGAGATAATTGGTATGATCCCGTGAAAAGTATCTTCAAATCGTCTTCTGTCATTTCCGGAAAATCAAAAATATCGGTGGAAGATGTTTTTAAACGGCGTTTTTCTGCGACAGCTGCTCGTTGCTTGTAAAAGATATAATAAAAAACAGCAAAGACTATTGGAACACCTCAATAAAGCAATGTCCACGGCTCGATTGTTTCAGTTAAATGCCCGAAGTCCTGCATCGAAAATGTCCTTCATCAGGAATTTTTCCAGACAACAATGGTTATAGTTTTCCGATGCATAAACATCGTTTTCATAATATCCCTAATAATATTTTTACTTCACAGAAACAGATACAACAATACCTCCCGACCCCAATATAACACTAGATTTATTATTAAAGTACCGACTAAAGATAAAAGATTTAATAGACAAGTCGATGCACTTATTCCATGTAAAAAAAATGTTAAGTAGATAAGTAATACAGCCCGTAGATGACTAAAGGCCGAAAGTACTCCAAAAATATTTTTCCGGAAAATTATTAAAAAGTAGTTTAAACATAGTTAAAAAATGTTTTTACAACAGCATAACAACAATCATACGGTTAGAAATCGAAAAAAACATGTGGTTAAAGAAAAAAAAAAATTGGACCGGGTCGAGATCCGAACCTGGTCCAAAAAGTCTTCAGCGGTTCCGCAGTTGGAGACCATAGCTACTGCACCAACCGGCGCCGTTGAAAATACCTTCGAAATATTGGGATATATCCTGCGTAGTATAATTGTCGTTTTTTGTATTACGCAATTTTTTAAGTCTGGACGATGTTTCCCTGAACTTAGAGATGTTTAATATTACATAATATATTTTTACGATAATTATAACTTAGTTTTTCACGGAAAAAACGCCGAAAAAAGTGGTTTTTATTTTTTCCTACTATGACGCACCAATCGCAGGAATTTGAAAAAAATTGAGCATAATACTTAGGACAATATCTTATTGCTAAATTAATTCTGATTGGGTCACTCTTAGATTTCCATATGAAATCTGCATTTTTTCGATTTTTTTCGTGTTTTTCGATTTTTGCAGCCAGAGTTTACAACGGAAAAATCTGAAAACGACTCAAAGTATGTGGTTTGGTGTCCGAAATGTGTCAGATTTTTTTCAGAATTTTAAATTGTCATTAAATGGGGAAAATGGACCAAAAACTGGATTTTCGTTTTTCCTCTATAACTACCCTTACAGATGAGCTATAGGGCTAAAACTTGGCTGAAAGGTATCTTTTTTGGTAGGCTATCGAATGGCGCAAATTGGAATAAAATCCCTTCCAGGGCCGATTTGACCCCCAAAACCGGCTATAGCCTTTAGATATTTATTCTATAACATATTTCCCATTCTGTTCTATTGCTTTTCGCCATTTTTGAGGTAACATGTTATCGAGTAAATATCTCAATTTTATCGTTGAATTTTAATTGAAAAAAGTTATGCATTTTTGTTTCAACCAAATAATTATTTATATATAAATAAATATGAAGAATATTTGTTATTAGTTCATCTTTCTGTTCTTTCTTGTATTTTCGAAAAGATTGCGATTTTATCATTCGTGGATCATTTTAATTCCTTTTGATTTACAGAAACTGGAGTCATTTTTTTACTGCATGACACAGATGACGATAAAATCGTATGTGTTGACGATAAAATGTAACGATAAAACTTGATTGCAAGGAAAGTATTACAGTAAATATGTTTGTTCGTTCGTATGATACAAAATGAGAAAACTTGACACCGATTCGAGGAAGGATGTAATTATCCCCAAGTTTTGAAGAAATATTTTTGGCAAGCTCTATCATCTGCATCGTTTAATACTTTGACATGCTAATTACATTCTTCTATAATTTTCACCCTATTCTTGAACAATGCACATTAATATTTTAATTAAATATTTTTAACTATTTTTATCGTGTTTGCTTGACACAGTTCTATTTTTGATTTTCAATAAACTTCAAGAATATTTTCTGCCAGAGGAAGTACAAGCAATTTCAATCAATTTCATAATACAACTACGTTTGTTTCTTTTCTTTTCTTTTTAATAGAAACGTTCCCAAATACAGATTTGAAAAATCTGAAAAAAATGATATGTTAACAACCATAACGAGATGCTAAAACTGTAAAAATATAAATTAGTATCTCATAACCTCTACATGAAATCGGCATTTCAACATTTTTTTTATTTTGAATTTTTTAATTCGGTATTAGAAGTACAAGGTAGTCCATCTTTTTTCTGTGAAGTTTTTATTGAGATTTTCTTCAAGAAAATGAATTTTGAATTTACAATGAATTTAGAATATGCAAGAAATAAATAGATTTCGTTTAATCATCAACGTCGTATTTTATGAATTCAGTTGTAAAATCCATTAAATAATATGTTTTACCTTCTGCTGCGCATCATCACGTATTATAGGAAAACTATTGCCGACAAATGTAACTGTTACCACAGGCTAGAGGAATTTTAAATAAACGAGTAAAAAATAGAACAGACACTGTAAATGTTCAGAATCTTTATTCAAATTTGTAGGACACTATTTCACAGCATTTAGTGCTAATTGCGATGAAAATAAAAACGAGTCTGTTAACAGCTGGCTATTTGCTAGAGGAGTTAAACACATTTGAACTGGAAACATGGTTTGCACGTTTTTTTTTTTTTTGCTTCGTTGTCTGCGAATATGACCTTCTCTTCGAAGTGTGATCTAATTGCAAAAAGAAGAAGACCTGCAAAGAAGTTTGCAAAAAAGTTTTTTTTTCACGTTTAACAGTGCCGTTGCTGTAATTACACTAATTTTACGTAATTTTTCCACTCATAATGATATAAATTTTGAATTTATGTATTGAACTATAATATTTGTTATTGAAGTATCAAAATTATTTTAACTTTTCAAATAGGTCTAATGATAAACATGCATTATAAATGCTTAACATATAGTGGATTACTATATATTAGGTTATAGTAATCCACTTATAGCAAATGATAAATGAAGCAGAAAATATTATCTACATGTATCTAATCAATTTTTCGATATAAAAATCAAATGTGTTTTATTAGATGAGATTACTAAATGTTATTTAATTAATATTTTCATAACGAATATAAGGTTGGGAAATAATTAAATAGTAAAATTCAACTTTTGGAAACCAAGATGAGTATTAATTAACAATCAAAGAGAAAATAGTTTCGCAAAATATAAAACGCTTTTATTTATGCGAAATTGAATTTGATATATATTTCCTTACAGTCTCTGCATCCCATTTGTTATTCAAATGAAAATTAAAAGAAATGTTTATACTCCAACATCCTTCCTTTTATTTTCAGTTTATTTTAGCGTGGTCGCATTAACAGCGAGAACATTATCGACCACACGGTTTGTTTCCATCAATAAGATGCATAATTTATTATACAATTAAAAATGTTTCGTAAAGTATATTTAATCGTAATTAACTAACAGAAAGAGCTTTATAAATTATGCAACGTAACATTGGACGCAAGTGAAAACGATTTAAACCAAGCCATTCAATTGAATAGGTGGTAAACATGTTATGATAATTTTCATAAGAGGGGAGATAATATCTGTATCTCCGCGGTTTTCCTTTTTCATTTCCACTGCATTATTATTTCGTACGCTGACTACACTCGTTTCTACGATAATTAAATGCAACGGGAAGAAGAATGCTGGTCCTTCACGGATTAATGAACGTAGAAATACACCTTTTTACAATACGAGTAAAACAATCAATATATATATATATATATATATATATATATATGCTTCAGCCTAACGGGATTATGACCTTCATCAAATAAAAAAAAGGACATGAACATTTCGTATTTATTCTTACTGTATAATAACATACAAATTCGGTGACACTTACATTTATTTTCGAAAACTATGTTACATATTTAAAAAGTAATTATATAAATTATCGATTAAGTAGAGAGAGTTGCGATGAATATGGTACCTTACATAACAAAAATTTCTTACAAATATATTGTCAAATTATGCATAATTTAAATTTTTCTTTGAAAATTATATATATATTTACAGTTGAATACAAAATGTGATACCTTTTTTTGAAAAATTATTTATGGTCGCATCAATCATTTGAATAAATAAAAAATTTCTTGCAAATATATTATCAAACATAATTTTAATTATACAGTAGAGATACAAATCATAGCACGTTCTAAAGCACGTGCGATACAATTATAAAATATAATACATTTGTTGTTCATTTTATTGTGATAAAGTTGTGAATTGTATTTTGTAACATATTTGTACAAAACAAATTGTTCATCTCCTTACATGTGAGGCAACTCATTCTCTCTGCTTGGAAAACGGAAACGTAGGATGCTAATTATTTTTCCGTACGAAACCTGTGATTCAGAACATTACGAGTTCTGCAATGCCGTCTTCGTGGAAATAGTTACGTTCAAAATGATTAAACTGTGGACGAATCGCGTTTACCTTATTCTAGATGAGCGATCGAATCGATGAATGGAAATTTTCATAGAAAACGGCAGCTCCTCTCGAAACTTGCGAAGGTCATTTAAATGATTCCTGAAGCGTTATGAAATAACGTGACGAATTGTTTCATTCAGTAATTATTGAGCGTCGAGAAATCCCCAATTAATATTCTCGACTGATGTTCGTGACACGTTTCATTGAGCTTTCGACCCAGCCTCGACTTCGATCTGTCTTGAAAATTATACGAATGAATCGAAAGACCTCTAATGGATTGGTATTTAAAACGTGTAAACAATTTAATTAACATTAAAACATGCTTGTAATTGTAAACGAATTGCATGTTCTCGTATTTGCTCGTAAAGTACAAGATAAAAAGTAACGATAAGATTAAAGAAATCAAGCTCGAATTAAACATGTTTTTAATATTTATCTTCATTAGGGTACGACTAGAACACAATCTTTAAGCATAAACAAAACAAAAAAAAATAACGTTTCTTCAAATGCAAATAGTTATTCCTTATATTTTTTAATAAATTGTGACGTCATCTTTCGTTAATGTTCATGGATTATTTTCATTTATTTAATATGAGTTAATATGAGTGATCAATATAAATTAATATTGCAGATGTGTTAAGAATAATTACGTAACATTATGCTTATGATAAGTAGACTGTGGATTTATATGCAAAATAAACATTGAATTAATTGCAAGATACAGAAGCTACATAAATATTTATTTCTTTTTTTAATAATTGTAATGGGTTGGAAATAGTACAGCAGTATTTCACTAATTTTTATCATGAACGCATAAAATCCTTTGTCTAATAACCGTGGGCTTCAATAATAAAATGCGAACGTTGATACTGATTTGTGTAAAGTTTTCTTTCATTCTTGATCTAGAAATTGAACGTTTCAAAATTCCATTTTGCACAAGCATCCGCCGTCTAATCAGTCACGCTTGTGCTTCAATCAAACATTCCCCATATCTAATTGGTATGCAACGATACTTTCCTGCCGTCGTTCCTCTTATTAGATTGACAAGTTGTACTCTTTACCCCCTTATTTGCCCAGCATTCTTTCTTGACGTCCGATTGGACATGCAGAATCACAGCCTGCGAATTTAACGGTTTATGTGGAAGCGTGCACAGACCGCATCTTCTGCTATGCACACAATGCTGAATGCGAATATGGTCTTGCATAACGTTTGCAGCTAGTGAAGGAACCGTTAACAGTCACCACTGCTCAATTGTTAAAAATCCTTTTACGCTCGCAGACAAATTTAGCTATTTGCTGGCTCTCAAAAGGTTTCTCAATTACACCAGTTATCAAACATTAAAAGCACTAACATGCAAACTCACGCAGACTCGCGTAACTCATGCAAACTTACGCAAACTCACAACTTGGTTCGTTCAAAGTATTAAAAAAATTTCTAAATCGGCTTACATCTTCAAAATTAGTTTTCAAAAATCATATTCAGTTTAATAGATATATTATTTCTTGTAAAATCACTAAAACAAATGGCTTTATTCGCAAATAAGTTGCATTGTCTTGAGACTTAATGTTTTTTTTTCTATACTTTTCTTTAATAACAAAATACAGAAATGTGTTTAGGATTCAGCAACTCGACCTTGAAAAGGAACTCAGTTTTCAATAATTGTTTTCTGATGTCTGCTTTATTATATTATATTTAAAATAAAAATCAATAAAATACTCAAATAAAATACGCAAATAAAATAAATTTTAGATCATAACTGCTATATATGAATTAAAACGAGGTGCATAAATTGCTTCTAAATCTATGTATTGCACTTTGGTTGCATTTATCTGTTCATTAAACCAACTATTTTAGTAATGAATTATATAAATATAACATTTTTTCTTTGTAATAACACGTATGTTCTACTGAAGGTTATGCGAGATGAACTAGGTATTAATTAATAAGAGCGCTCACGATGTTGAATTACTTACAAGTATGTTAACAACATTTTTCTTGAAATTCAGTGTTTCTGAGAGCAAATTTTTTAACTTTACTATAGGGTAAGGGACCCAACTACTGTAGGGGTACCAATTACTGTGCCTATATTAATTATACTTAATTTTAAAGCATAATGAATATTAAAAAAGAGATAATCCATTTTTTCATTAAAATCAGTTAACATGTATGTTATATATCTCGTTTTTAATATTCATTATGCTTTAAAAATAAGCATAATTAATGTAGCCACAGTAGTTGGGTCCCCCACCCTACCGCATAGAAAGTTACATTATTTGTAATACTCTTTGTAATTGATTTCAAAATACTTGATCTCGATGTTAAAGAAAATTTTGCTGAATTTATTGCTATATTTGAATAAATAATTTACAAATGTAGATAAGAATAAGAACTTTAGCCTTTGGTATGAATTCACTATCTTTTGTAATTTATTTTGAATGGTGTATGTGTAAGTAGCTTTGCAAGTTAGTATTGCAAAATGCGACCACTATTGATATTTTCATTGACAAAAGTAAAATCAAATGCACAAAATACGTTTTTTTTCTGGAAATTCACAATTCTGCAGGCTGGTTTTCAAATGTGTATTAAACGAATGGTTGTGTATGCAAAAGTTTTTGCTAAAAAGGAGAAATTTTATTGGGCGTCATCGAAATTGCACATTTACATTTTCTATGTCCATTAGTACTATAAACGCACACAGATCGTAAATAGTTTACTCACTTATTAGTTCAATGTAAAAATGAGCACACTTCATCATAAATCAAATAAAAGGGTAGAATTGTTAAAAACTACTTTCCAACATAATAAATTGTGCAGTTACATGTTTAAAAAGAAAACATTCATAAAAAAAAGCATTTTCCCATGTAAAAACACGGACATAATTTGCAAAGAAAATTTGATCATGCTCGCTCAGAATTAGATATAGGAATGATTGTACAAGATGAGTCGTTTGGCATTACAGATTGATCGTCCAGCCGATTTGCATTTCTAAATGTAACGAGTAACGCCTCCGCTGATTCTACACTTGAAAATGATTTAATTCGTTCATATATCAACTTGCCTAACAAGATTAACTTGCTGCATTATGCTAATCAAACATGACTGGTTTGTTGCGAGAGGTATGGTATGCGTTAATCGAACGTTTCATGTCTTTTAATAACATTGTTTCATTCAGTGTGGTACTATAATTGGTGGTATTATTAGATCTTTTTTTGTCTGGGAACACGTAACTTGTAAAGAATAATTGCCGCGTAACTAAAACAGAATTGTAAACTCGAACTTGAGCTGTGTAATATTGTTGCCTATAAAAGATAAGATTATCTCCGAGGCTAATCCACAATAAACTAATCAAATACCATTCCAAACTTAAGAACGAAGAGAGTAGTGAAACACATTATTTCCTTCATATAATAAATAAAGCAGCAGAATATTTAGGTTACATTAGCTAATAGTTGATAAAGTATTAATTATTTCATAATAAACGATTAATAGACTGCAAGTTTTATGCATTTATAAGTTTCAAGGTTTCAAGAACGTACCTTAAAAAAGGTTTAGAAATTTAACAAGACTTTTTTGTTGCTTTACTTTTTGTTTCTAATTTTTGTAAACTATTCTATTAAAATATTGACTTGTATTAAAAATTATAATATTTTGCTAGTACGTCTTCTATAGGTGAGTTACAAATATTAATAGTTTAAAAAAGTATATTAATGCTACTTACTCAATATTTAATAAATTCTTAACGTCAATGCCAAACTATTATTTCCGTGCGTCTATTAGCCGATAATATAAGGTTATTTATTTTTTGCAAACAGTAAGCAAAGTAAAATAGTCACACCGCACTACGGAAACGGAAGATGGTTTCGGGTTATCGCATCAATTAGGTGTTTCTTACAAAAGTCGCTAAAGTTTATGGAGCTGTAAATGTTACGAATTCTTTTCAACACATTCGTAGCTATTGCTGCAAAATCGAATAATTTTATAAATCATAGTTGATTACCGCGAGCTTAAAATTCCAATTTCTTACAAGCTTATAACTCATTACCTTTTCTTTTATTTTGACAAGTTTTATACAAACATTTTATAAATATGACCTGTATGATGGAAATGAAAACAATTATATTACTTGTAGCTTCAATTTGAATAATATACCCTAGGATATCAGTTTTTGAATTTCATATTGTTTTATTAATAATCAAGATATGATTGTTTATCTACGTTCACATTTGCAATATATGTATGTGAAAACTTCAGGACTGAAATGTTATGTAGTGTGCAGATACTATTCTATGATGTGTTACTGCTAGTATCAAACTTAGACGAGTGAGACAATACTAATCCAATAATAAAACATTCTTGCTTCGAATGATATTTTTATAAAACTTTTACCAACATGTTCGTGACGCTATCGTGTAATCCTCGATACAGTGCAACAGGAGCGTTCGGTTATTAGAGGTTCTACTACAGCGCGCATTACACAAGCAAATATGCTTCGAATTATGTCATGTTTGGACTCGTTACAATCCGAAAAATGTAACGAACATTTTGGTGTAAGTTTCACAAAAAAAAAAAAAAAAATAATAATTAAAAACATCAAAGTTTTGTCATTAAATTAGTATTGTCTCGCTGTAGGCCGCAGTAGTAAGAATGAATTTTTCACAAACATCGAAGTATTACTGTATTTGTTATTTCGCAAAAATTGCTTAATCGGAGAAAAGTGAATGCACTCGTTACGCTGAGGAGATACAGTCATTAGCAACTTTTTGCTAGGTGTACCATATGCGTGTTCGGGAAATGTATAAAACCCGTAACACGGTGGTCATTTCCTTTCGCCTTTATCAGCGAATGCAATTTACACAACGGCGCATCTATCAAGATTTAACCACCGCCGATTCCACAGGCTGTCACAATCCGCAGATTATGATCCGAAATTACTTTACACGCGGCAAGGGACAGAACGCGGGGAGCATTTCGTATTTCATCCCATATTAGGCAGAGTCGCCAGGTCGAGACTTGTTCCCCGACTCTAATTTCCACTTCTACCGCGCTATTCCTCCATGCTACCGCCACGGCCCGGTCACGTGACAGAGGGTAACTTTTTCCCGTCGATACATGCTCCCTCACACTCGTCTGGCGACACTGGGTGAAAGAAAAATTGAATTCGCGTAGCATATATGTTAAAGATTCTGGTATTCTATACGCTTCGCGCCTGCGCCTGCACGGTGACACGATGCGATTTCTTGGAAATAGTATAACAGGATCATCATCATTACCACTCCTTTCAAGAGCTCGCGGCTGTCAACCTCGGTTTCTCTCTGCGGCATTAATCCGTCTGATAAGAAACGTATTTCTTCGCATTTATGTGCGTACTGTTGCGTTCCACATTTTACCCAGACGGCCACTTTCTCATCGTGTACGCACCGGTCATTACTGACAATTATCTTCGCCCCAGTAAGCGCGCCTTCTCCGCGGAAATCTAATTGTTCATCAACGTCGACGATACGGCCTTTTTATTTATTTATTCGAAATCACGTCCGATTCTCGGTCGCTCATTAGAGATCGCTAGATTGCGCACCTTTTGTCTAGGACAAACATTTTCTTCCGTCAGTTGTAAGAAACACAGTGGATCCAACGCGTATTTGAACTCCACATTTCCGATTCTCCAAAAGTTGTGATAATCTCGTAAAAACGAATAAAAATTTTGAATTTAAAATGATAATAGAAATTTTAATTGTTTCATTTATATTATTGGGTTTATAGTACAACCGTAAGCCTGGACTCATTTTGAAGCCTCTATTTTGGCAAAGCAGTGTTCACGATCCTTTAAGATATTTTTATACGATGGGATTCTGAAGACTCATTTTTCCTCAAAAATACTGCAAATTCAAACGTCTCCAAAAATTTTGAAAAATATTTCTCGCAAAAGGAAACTCTCACAAATTTCAAGATTGAAGCTCCTCTTTACGAGAATCCTCAAAAATTGATGTACACAATTTTTTGCACTATTTTATGAATCAAAAACGAGGAACAAACCATAGCCCTCATGGTGTAACTTATACTCAAAGGCATGCCTAAACTTGTAAAATGCAAGCGAACATTTACAACCAGTCGAAAAAGTCCCCTTGTACCCCTTAAAAATTCTTATCTTGCACAAAAATCCACAGTTTACTTATCAATTACTGTAGAATAAAGAAACAATTTAATTATTTAATTATTTGATATAAGCTGGAACTATTATTGCGACTAGCTATATAAATATTTTACTGAGGGTACACCTTAAATATTGCATTTTTTAGCACAGCTTTACTTATTAATCCTTTGTGGTCTGTAGGGTAGTAAAACTTAGCAATTTAAGTGCAACACACGTAACGATTAAAACAGTTTGTTTTGTATAATAATGAAAACAAACTTTTTAAGACAGTGACAGCTACACCAATCCCATAAAAGTTATATAAAATCAGAACATCTTATTTAGTAATACAATAGAACAGAAAAGAGAAAAAAAAACAGAAAAGAAACGAAAAAAGAAAACGGAAAAGTCAAAAATCAAAAATCATTGTTATGATAAATTTTCTCTTTTCTAACAATGATTTTTGTAAGCTTCTTACGCCTCGTTGACCAGGGATGAGCATTTTTGTCTGAATTGAGACAAGACCGTCCCCACCATAACGCTCACTGTCCTCTTCTAGTAAGCGTCGTTTCCGTGGGGCAAGGAACACGCGAGACACTAGAGAACGCGACGAAAAAATTTAGTTCACTTAATAGATTGTAGCAAAAATTGATTTTCTAGTTTGGTAAAACAGTTATGTATTGGTATTTATATTCATACATAAGAAACACCATTGTTTTACAAATAACATTCTGCACTGCGTTTTTATTTCAACGAATTTGTAATGAATTCATGAGAACTGAATTAGAGTACAGAGAATTGCTGCTTATCCTCAGCTCTATCGACCATAACATCTGTCCACCACACTTTAATTATTTCTGGCTCATAACATATGAATAACAAAGATTCGGCAGGCAACTATTGCGATTGCTGAAAAATAAACTATTGTAAGTTAATCTCTTCTGTTGAAGAGAAGTTGATGCACCGCGTTGCTACGAAAAAGCCGTCAATTCGATAGCGCGCGTTTTCCATTGAAACATCCGCCTGAATCGATCGTAACACTGTAATCGTACGAAGATTAATTGCAACTATCGATTCCTGGAAGAAGACTGCCTTGTGAAGCTGCTTTATATCAGACATCAAAGAAGTCTGGTTTATGAGAACCAGCCGCCCCGATTTCAACCACACCCTATAAGCCGCCGGTTCTCGATTTAGACGCACTACTACTCAAAAAGATTCCATTACTTGATAATTTTTATATTTCTTAGGTACAGACTTTAGTTTTTGTACAGTCAAGGTTAACGCATATAACTAAACAGAATGGTAAATTATTCATTATAAGTAGACTGCTGATTTTATGCATTTATGACAAGATTGAGTAGGAGAAACAGGAAATCGTACATTTAGAACTACGTATTGTCATATTATTTTTAATTTATTAAACTCATTAAGAAAGCAACTAAATTATTATTTTGCTTCAGTGTGCTGCAATTGAGGTGAAGAATTTTTATTTTCCATAAAAATCATCGACAAGTTTTATTTCATATTTTATTACCATTAGTAATTGAATATTTTTTAGCAACAGTATACTACAGGTATTTACACGTTGACCTAAGCTCTGCTCGAATATATGCAATTGTAAATTTTCAACTACCTTTCCACGAATCTTCCTCGAAGAAAAGTACAGATGTTGATTCCTTTAATTAATGAAATCGCAATTTGAAAAAGTCATCCAATCTGATAATAAATAAATTGCGGTTCGGTCTGCACGAAGTGGCGTATTTTTAGAGTTTATTTATTTAACGTATACGGAAGTATAAACAATTCATAAATCATTTAAATACATCTCATACGGTAGTGAAAGGAGATGCAAACTATCGATTGTGCGTGTTAAACTTTAGTAGTATTGCACAATCGTGTGTGGTATCCAGTAGGCACATCAAGTTTTACGAGGCAGAATTTATAGTAAGTGAAAGAAACACAGCTATCGACAGTAGCGTGCATAGTTGTTGTTTATGACCCTCCATTCGTTTAGTCCAACAAGGTTTGTAAAGAAATGAATGTCTATACTTCTTGCAAATTTCAATTTATAATATATATTTGTAAATATTGTTTTGAACATTAAATTAAAATAATGTTTAGAATTAAAAAATATATATATATGCATTATAGATTCACTTTACAGATTGTTTCTAATTAAAAATTCTATCATTTCTAAATTTTGAAAGATAAAACAGTTCCTAGCTTATCACTTATTATTAGACTGCGGATTTTATGCATTTATGACAAAAATGGGTAAGCACAATTTAAAACAGGGGATATATTAAAAAGATTCAAGGGTACCAGCGTATTAGTTTTAGCTTAATAGAGTAATTAAAGCAAGAAAGACATTTTTATTTCGCTCCTGTGTCTTACAATCAATGAAAATATTTTTTATTTTGCATAAAGATCCGCAGTCTACTTATTATAGTCGGTCAGTGTGATACGCATTAAAAGATGGAATTATTCCCTACTTCATTACTCCCTAATCTAAATCTGAATCGATTGAATAGAGTCTAGAATAGAATACGATTAGAGATACTATTATGAATTATAGTTGAAGCGCGATATTAAATATTTTAGTACGTGTATGTACCTGTATGTACGGTAACGTATGTACATTAATCAATATCAAAGCTTAATACGAAATAAATAATACTTTGCAATTCAAAGAAAATGTGTTCCTGTCGGACTATAAGTTTAAATATATTAATTGTGTATACGAACGCAATGTATAATTCACTAGTTTTTTTACCAAATTGGAAGCTCTTCTTGAAAAAATTAAAGATATTCTGTAGTTTCTTAATAATATTCCCTCTCCTTCTTCACTATTTTAAACTGTTCAAAAAAATATTAACATTTTTAACCCTTCGTATGCTATGCCAGAGTCACTCGTGACCCGCCGCGGTCAGGATAAGCTCGAACGACCGTCGAAATAAGAAAATCGCTATCCCCGCTTCTTCTTCTTCTTCACCCGAAATACGTCGAAAGCCGGTCCCGAGCAATCGTCTTATATCGACAAAAAACTGTAATGAAATAACCAGTGTGGGTCAGAAATGACTCCGGCATAAAACTCGCAAGAGTCCGAGGGTTAAGTCAGATTCGTAATGAAGATTTTGAACAGAATTTATTAAATATGAATGTTCTCTATTTCTTTTAAATCAGAATAAGATTCTATTTTTTTTCGTTATCGATACAGAGTGAATGCAGATATATGTATAATAAAGATAAATTTTTTTCTTTTTCAAGAAATTCTTAATAGCAAAGAAATCATAGAAATATATAAACATCTGCTATCTAGTTACAATTACTTATAATGAATTTATTTCTACTCTTATTGCTAGACTGCATATTTTATGCATTAATGACAAAAACGAATAGAACTGTGAAGGCAGAAGAACTTAAGGACATTATCATATTGTTTTCGAATTTTTAAGATGATTGAAAGAGAAAATACATTTTGACTTGAGAGAATATTCTAATTTTGGATACCACTTTATTACCAATTTATAGTAAATAATAGGATTGCTCGTCACAACTGCGAATTGCATTCTTTAAATGTCTGCAACTAAATTAATTTTACGAATTTAAACAAATCCTTTTGTGTCGGAGACCAAGAATAACAGTTATTTTTTTAATTTTTCAGAAAAAAATCATTAAAAAAATTTTAATCGAAATGGTTATTTGTAAACGAAAACAATTGAAGAATAATTTTAACTATTACGCCACAGCTTTAAAAATTTTTGTTATAACAGTTAGGGTCTCTGTTTTGTACACATGTTCAAGAACAACACTTTTAAAAAATACAGAGAAAAATGCAAGAAAAACACTTTGAAAAAAATGCAAAGAAAAATCGATTTCTTAAAAGTTCAAAACCAAAATTCGCTCCTAACACATTATATCGGGCTATTTTTGACGATTTCAATGGAAAAATAAAAAAAAAATCGCTGCAATTATTTGATCTGCCAACAATCTTTGCCAAAAGCCACATATTAAAAAGTACTATCTTATACGTATAAATATACGCATTTCAACAGACAATATACTAGGTGATCAGCAACTCGTGACACAATCGAAAAGGGGGTGATTCTACAGAAAAAACAAGTTCCAAAAAATCGAATTTTTTTATGTAGAATCACGCCCCTTTCGGTTGTATCGCCGATCACCCTGTATGAAAAAAGTATTAGTACGCGCCCCGTATACACGGTGTCCGAAAATGTCGGAAAACCTTGAAAGGGGTGGTTCCTGAGATCATTTGAAGTAACTTTTCCCTTAGCGAAAATTTCCGACTCGGCTTTGTTAAGGAGTTATTAACGAAAAACACGAGCCAATCGGAGCGCGGCAATAGCGTACGGATACCAACTCGGGGACAGGTGCCGCACAGTGGGCAATTTGGACGAAATCGGATTCAAAATCAAGGAACTTTCGATAGGAATGAGGTAGAGCGATGAAATTTTTTGGAAATGAAAGCTGCAACTTTGTAGAATATGGGAAAAATAGAGAGATTGTGGTACGAACGTTTTTTAACCTCGAGAAAATTCGTTAAACGCGCACAAATTCAAGAAAATTTTAGTTTTTCCAATACCACGCGCGGAAAAAATTTTTTTTTAACATACTATACATCATTTCCCATAGATTTTTTGACGCTGATTTCAAATCTGGTCTCAAAATTTGTCTACGACCTCAGGATTTTGCAAAAAATAGATTTTTGTGACAAAAACTAATGAAGTCATTTTTTCGTTGAAATGATTGGATGGTAATAATCTCCCTATTTTTCCCATATTCTACAAAGTTTCAGCTTTCATTTAAAAACAGTTTCATCGCTCTACCTCATTTCTATCGAAAGTTCTTTGATTTTGAATCCGATTTCGTCCAAATTGCCCACTGTGTGCCGCTGAGCGTGGCGTTGCCGTTGGCCGAGTTAGAATTTATCCGCTGTATCCGCGCTCTGATTGTGCCGTGTTTTTCGTTAATAACTCCTCAACAAAGTCGCGGTGGAAATTTTCATTAATTTTCGTCAGAATATTCGGCGTAGATCGTCGCAACGAGTGCAAGGCACTGCGGGTGTGACGTTCCGTCGCGGCTCTTTCTCATCGAATCCATCGGTTGACCTCCCGTATGCTAATTGTGCCGATTTTATCTGCACGCGAGCTCACCATTGCTGTAATATCAGTTAACGGCATCCATATAGGACACGTGTAGCAGGAAGTCTGAAAGGATTGTGTATTGATTTGCACCGAATGGAAAACCTTTTTCGCGCCGTTTCTCTCCGAGAACACCGAATTTTCCCGCGTGGAAAAGAAAATCGGCTGTTAGCTGCTCGACGTTACCATTCATCCGGAGGGAACCTTATTCGCATGGACGACCCAGTTGCAAATTTTATCGCTAGGAAAATCTTGGCCGAGTTGGCCGGTAACAGCAAAGGTGAGCCTCGCAGGCGGTGATCGGAAGCCTCGGTCGAAGACTGCTTGGCCGACCTTCGAACAAACTCTTATCACCGACCTTGATATCCTAACGTTAAAGACCGGGATCACTTTATGCGAAGTGATTGCGAGAAACCGTTCGGGTACAATAAAGCGACCTCTCACTGTTGCGGATGAAAACTTCAATATTGCGGACAACTATTATAAAACCATTCCATGATGCGAACCGTCCGAGTACACCTCGTATAATACAATAGTTAAGATCGCCTTTACCTTGATTTCAAATACAATATCTCGAGACACGAAGGGGCTCGATGGACAAGACAAGGAGAAAACCAGAGAAAACCAGAGAGAGTTGTAATGTGCAGGCCGTTTTAAAATGTAGAGCCATATTTTCATGGATGGATGGAACCAAGAAAATTCGGTACCTTTTTGCAAATATCGGTTTGCTTGTCCGATCGATGAAGTTGTGTATTTCTATTAACTTTGCTAGAAACTGGATATCATCTAATTAACGTTATCGTGGGCTCTTGTTTGTTTATACCTTTAAGATTCTTCTAGAAAATATTTATATTATTTATATTTATATTATTAGCATGTATATTATTACTATTAGGTTTAATATATATGCACAATTTTTGCTTTTCTCACTAACGTTAATAATTCATAATTTACTCAAACAATGTTCCGTAAAAATTTAGAAACAATGTTACACTTATGTAACATAAGCCACATGTAAAAAATATTGTGCTTGCTAAATGAACCACTTGGCTTTAAGCAATAATAAATAAATAAATAAAATATCATCATTAAACTGTATGCATTTATCACGAACATTGGTAGATCCAATTTAATACTGAATTTATTAATATTATGGAATTATTTCCAACTTGTTAAAATTATTATAGAAAAAATAGAACTTGTCTACTCTAGAACTACTCTATTTTGCATAATGATCTGCGGTATTCACATTATAAAATATATTGCGAGTAAAAACATGAGATTTGATGTATAGTAATTTTGATTTTGATAACATCGAAACTTTATGTTTACTTTATTATATCAAATGTAGTGCAACATTGTACTAGTGAATGTAATAGTAATTTAATCGAAAATTAAATAATTTCTGGATTTTTAAATTGATATGATGTTTTTATTAAGTAAATTATTAACATAACTATCTTGCGCTTAATAGAACAATTAAGAAACTAAATAAAAAAATGTTTTGTACCTTCTGCGTACTAGACTGAGAATGATAATAATAACTGAAATAAGTTTCAATGCAGTAACGGATAATAATGTTTATATTTTGTTTATAACATATTAAATAAAATCATACAGTAAATTTTCCTTTATTTATGGTTTCTTGGAGTGATTTTCGAAATGTAGCGGATAATAATGTTTATATTTTGTTTATAATATACGAAATAAAATCATATAGTGAATTTTCATTTATTTCTGGTTTCTTGGAGTGATTTACGAAAGTGTTTGCGAAAGATTGTTTTTTTTTTTTCGTTGGCGATGTAAATTTAAATGCGCAATCGATAGCACATGAGTGAATCAATATGTAAATACCTATTTAATGTTTTATGTGGAATTTATTTGCAGAAAAGGTGAAACGACTACAATTATGTAGAAAACTGTTGAATTTTTTATTTTCGTTCTTTTTCCCTGTGTGAACTGTGAATGTCGCTCATGATTAATTATTTCTGAACAGTGGGGTACATGTATTGACTAAAAATGATGGCGTGCTTTATATTTTCAGTTTTGAATATTTTATGCGCAACAGGAATGCAGACTGTCATCGATTCTACTAATAAAATATAATTCTATTAGTGCAACGCATTTAAGTAGAATATGATCAAAAATATTAGAAACACGTAACTGCAAAATGTGGATTAGGGTAAAAACAATAGATTGTTGATGTATGTTAAGTGTTCGTATGTGTTGTATTAACTTTAAACAGTACTTTCTTATTCAAGACATCAGGTAATCCCATAAATACTGCATTTTCCGTGAGGTACGTTAAATGAACCAGGTACTTAGTAGTTATCCGAAGAGAAATTCTAAAAATTATTGAAGAACAAAATATGCTTTTAGAAAATATTATCTGTAAAACGTGTGCCACGATGAACATGAAATGTGATTATAGAAATAAATTATTAGTAAAACATCTTCCACAGTTAATAATTTTCCAAGTGCAAGTTTTCATTAGATAAATTGATACTTGATTGCGTTATTCTTATCTATTACCTGCTACCCTTGTTCCATTACTTCCAGACTGTTTACGTGATGTATATGATAAATACAACTATACTTTATATTTATTATCTATATAGCATATGTATACATATATACAATATATATTGTATATAGGGCATTTCATAGTAGTTAATTTATTGAGAAAATACAATATCATAAAATACATCTAACCCTTGTATTGTATTCATCTAATTGCCAACTTTAATTATCATTAATAATTATTTTTACAAAACTGTTCTGAAAACAAAAATAAATTATAAAAAATACATAATAAAGAGGGAAACAAGTATATAAACAAGTATAAACAAGTATAGCAACAATTTTCTTACATTTTCTTAAAATATAAAATCATTTTCAATAAAAAGAAGACCAACTGTTTTCAACAAAATGAAGAAATAAAAATGTGAATGGATCAAATGTATTCGAAAAATTCTGATTAACTTCCGAAATTTTACACGATGCCTTACAACTAAAAATTGAAAGAAAATTCGTAAAGTTAACACGTTCGCTATCCTGTGCATCACGTTGTACGATTCACAATTGTAGTTTGCATCGAATAATGTTTATTTAAAACATACGCAAAATAAAATTAACAGCAATTTAAAATATTCTATTATTTCTTTATCTTTTTCATTTCAAAGTCGAAAGGAATAATCTTGAAAATAATATACAACAAAAGATGTCCGTATAAGCCAGACTCGAACCTAATAATCGGAACATCAGATATAATTTGGGAGAACAATTTTATAATTATCTGAAATAATTACAATTACTTAATAACTAAATCAATTCAATTTTATTATTATTATTTCAATTTAATTATTTTTCTTTTATTATCATTACTATTTCAATTGTATTATTTTTCTGTTTAATAATATTTCAAATAATGTGAGATTTCAGAAGTGGAATTTTCAAAACGCTGAGTATTCATTTTTCAGAGAACTAGATTATGCATCAAAGCCCTAAATAATGGTGGACATGAACTGATCTCCCGTTGTACATAATAAAATGACACATTTGCGACTTCAGGAATTAGATGTACAATCTAGATGTCGTCGATATGCCGAAAGTTACGTTGGAGGGTTTGAATTTTATTTACAGAAAACACGAGAAGCTCGTAATACGTGTAGGACATTGGTAACGATCGTGTCCAACGTGAAGTGGCTCCGGTACACAAAAGGTTGAAGAAAGTTGCACGCGAGGCGGAAGGTTAAACAGGTGGACATCAACTGGTCAAAGGCGTTGTTGTATCATCGTCGCAAGAAAATTGATCGGAATACGTTTGTTTTTATGCGCCGCTGTCATCTCTGCGTCAGACACGCAATTGCGGCAGGGTTGCTGTCAAGGGCATCGTATACATGCACGACGGCATCAAGATCACCGGGTGGTCACGCTACATTCATGGTTAGTAAAGATCTCGTAGCGGCGAGGAAGCTACGTAATACGCGGCTTCCATGTGTCGATTCAGTACTGCCCCATAGGATTTCGTGGGTGTTTCCGCGGCGGCTCGCGTACGTAAACTTTGGCACGTGGACCGCGGCAGTGCGCAGTGGCGAGGGTTTATGACTGGAGGACAGGCCTCGGCCACGCGAAAGAGGATAGCCCTGTGGTTGTGGTATAAGTCTCGATTGGGGGATGCAACGGTCAGTGAGCAAGAAGCCCTCCTATCTGAATCTCTGGCACGAGTTTTTGACCATCCAACCGACGGTCAAGCACTGGGCCCGGAATCCTGTGAGTCCCATCATTTTTTCGATTTTTTTTCACGATAAATCTGTAATCTATTTAACCCCTTGCACCCCTCCTAGCGGTTTCCCACTAACGGTTAAATATTCATAACAGAAACAGAGAATATTATTTCAGTTAATCGGAAATGAGTAACACACATTTTTAGTGGAGTTTGTTTTAAATCTGACTCGGTACTATAGGATAAGGGGTTCAACGTGCGCCATGTCGTGCTAGAGAAAATTACGGCTGTTGCTTCACACCTTGTCTTGATCCCCTTCACAATAACGAAAAAATTCATGTTCCATGTCCATCGTACACTCCACGATACCCCTAGCAATATTAATACATTGTCGACCGAACACGACGATTGGCGTCTTTTATTTTCCGAACATTGCTGACACAATTATTTTTAAGAGCATTTAGAGGTCACTATTTTTAAGTTTTTTATCTGTGTCTGTAATGAAAATTTAAAATGTCTTTTTTGTAGATCCAAGTAAGTTATATACATGCACAAAGTTTCATTGAAATTGAAAGTAAGGTGTAAATATCTTTGAATTTAGGATTTAAATCGCAGTTTCTTACAATTTTTGCTATTTTCGATCGATTACACTTCATATCGACCTTGATCGATTTTGACAATACCAGGGATTTGAACTCAAGCCTAACCATAACCCGTAGCGGTTTAACTGAGGCCGGTTAATCTAACCCAGGCCTAACCGAAGAAAAACCGAACAAAAACACAAGCAAAGTTGAATAGATTAATTTTAAAGATATTTTAACGTTACTTAAGCTTTATTTTTTAAACTTTAGGAATTATTGATCCCAAGAGACCTCGAAAAAAATTCGGGTTAGTACTAGTTCCAATTTTAATATATGTACTGCCGAAGCAAGTACTAGTTAGTACTAGTTATTACTAGTTGCTTATTAAAAATAACCGGGTTAACCGCTATAAAACTTTGTGCATCTATATATATTACTTACATCTTTTAAGTTTTCATTAGACACAGATAAAAAACTTAAAACTCGTGACCTCATCTTTTTTCTTTGTAATTACGGCTAACAGTAAATTTTTAAAAAGAATTATTTATGCATTACTTAGTGAATTATTAATCCTTTTAATATCTCCAAAAAATTTAAGCCGTTTGGTCCAATTTTAAAAAAGTTATTTGTTTTAAAAATGTTTACGAATACTTTGTGTACCGACTGTGTGTTTATTAATATTTAACGACAAGCTAGTAATTATTGAATAGCATTATAAAACATAATCAATAGCTCAGTATACCAGTTTTGAATTAGAAAGCTTATTGTTCAAAGAAGGTGAAACTGAATTTCTTCACTCGTCTTGGATCTGTTAAAAGTATAACGTGTAGGAAATGGTAATACAGTGATAAGAATAGCAGCGATCTTATCAAACGGTAACTTCAGAATACGAGATGGGAAAGCGTCATCGAGGTGCATTTAGGTCGCAATGAAAATTCATGGGCTACATGAGAAAAGATTGAAGCGTCCCATAAACGATGCAAATTCTACAATAAGATGCCTATAAAGTTTTCATTACGGCATAGACAAACAGATTTTTTTTTAAAGAATGTTTCACTTAACGTAATATATTAAGTAATTGCTAGTATAATCACCTTTGACACGATTCTTGCAAATGTTTCAAGCTTATTGTTGTTAAAAACATTTTTAATATTTTTTCATCATTTCAAAATCATATATTACATCGTTTGTTTCATAAATTTCAATTTGCAATGTAATATATAAAATATATGTTAAGAAAACACATTTAAAAATTTAATAACTACACCATGTCGTGGTTATATGGGATATGTTATGAGATAGACAATACTTATTTATTATTTAGAACGAATTTACTTTTAATTTTATGTAAATGCAATGTGTTTCAATTTATTATTTTAAATAGTACATAATAAATAATCTTATATATTTTATAGTATGTGTACAACTTTGAAAATTAAATACTCTATTTCATAAAGTAAGTTTTTAAAACAGTAGTTGAAAGTAATATTTTGTTTGAAGAATATTCAAAAAAATTTGGAGTTTGTCTTGAATTTACTTAATTATTTTAATTGATTTCTCTTATTGTAAATATTATTGCTGGAAATAATGATTCGAGTTTAGTACATTTATAAATATAAATAATTTCAGTAAACTATGTTAAGTATTATAACTAGACTGCGGATCTTTATGCAAAATAAAAATGGTCTGCATCGATTAGAAGAAATATAAATCAAGTAGAATGTTATTTCTTCACTTGCTAATTATAGTAGATGAGGAATAGTATATTGACATTTGAAATTTTAAAAATTTTCCTACAATTTCAAATTTTATCTACTTAAATTTATTATAAGTGCATTAAGATCCGCAGTCTAATTATAACTTATTATACAAATGTGAGCACCATTTGAATTATTGCTGAGATAAGAAATATTAGAATGTCCCATAGGTAATGTGGTTTCCCAGATTTTCAAAAGAATCCAAAAAATAAACGCATTGAACTTTATCGGAAATATCTTTTACCACCATTATTTACAACCCGATCCTATCTTAATTCCTTTCAATCCCTCGACAACAGACACTCTTAGGCATTAGGTCAAAGAATGAATTGAAGAAATCGCATTATTTGTGGGATGACCCAACAATTTAATGTTTAAACCATGAAAAAAGTATTCAATTTTCTGTCAAATTATTCAAATAAAATCTTACTTCATATTAGATTATTAAAATAAAATAGTTTGTTTTGTGTCCGATTATTAAAATATAAGTAATATCTTATTTTATATGAGAGTCTTCAAATAAAATATCTTATTTGTTTCAGATTATTAATATAATGTATCTTATCTTATGTGTCGGATCATTAAAGTAAGATATTCTATTTCGTGGTTCAGATTGTTAAAATAAAGATATTATATGTGCCAAAGTTTTACATCCTATTTCGAATACTATTTTACTTAAGCCGGACAGAATTTAAAATATTAAATAGTAATTGAAATATTTATTTCTCCAAATACGCTGCCTGGAGTTTCTATAAAGCTAACATGTGTTTTGATATATTTCCATTATTATTCCATAATACTGCAAAATTTGTGTTTGGTATCATATAGCAATTAATTAAAAAAATACACCATTGATGTCAAGAAAGACAAAAAAAAATATAGCAACAAAGAAAATGCGAAATTTCTATAACGCCATTTCAACATTAACAATCATTTTTTGCTATTTCTATATTAACAATTAGTGCCACTTTATTAATTAACGTAGAAACTTCGATTTGACATTGATAAATTAACTTTTGAAGGGTCTGTGTTCCAACAGACGCCCGCGTTTCAATCATTTCATCCTTTAATTCAGTAACTGAGTTACATTATTTATTATTTAAACCTTTGATATTCTTTTTAAGATACCAGTGCTTCGCGTGCTTGGATGTGTGCACTGCTGCATCGTCATGTTGGTAAATGAAATTGTCCTCTTCAATAATTTCTACAAATGGTATTAAAATCATTTCTAGCAATTTTGTATATTTTCCCAAATTTTGTGGAGTTCTTCTATCGGTTTTCAACGCAGTCCAAAACATTAGCGAACCACCATCGAAATTACGATTCATTATCATCTTTATTTCACTTCTGAAATCGTGCCAGTAATATTTGCAGCCATCTGGACGTCGAAATAAACATAGCTGAGTAGATAGGACATTCTATGTATCTGAATAGCAACAAAAAATTACTAGCGTTTTCAAAATATTCCGCGAAAATGAAAATGGCTTCATAGAAATTTCGATGTACAGTAAAGTTTTGATCTAAGCTCAATCCTCGGGTCCGTGCTGTGACATAAATCGTATGTAGGGCTACTATTGTCTTCTGTACGCGTCGACCGCGCCGAATGTAGATGAGGACAGCACTTGTGAACACGGACCGGGCGACCGAAGGTTTTAATCGGAAAAATGTCACAAATAAGTTGGTGGAAGTCCCATAAAAAAATAATGAAAAATAAAGAAGTTTTGTAATTGGATTAGTAGTGGTTTACAACGATACACCCGACTCGGTATCGGATTACGCGGCATGTTTACAATTTACACTGCTCGGCGACTGAGGCTACTTGAGCTTCTCGGCCCCTCGCGGGATATGCCCCCCCCCCCCCATCGGAGGGGATAGGCGAACTGACTAAGATCGTGTAGTTCCGATCGGCTTATTGTTAGACGAAGACTTTCCTGTACAGTTTTCTTTAGATATAAGACAATGGCTACGGACGGCTTTCGACGTGTTACGGGTGAGAGAGAGTACCTATCCAGCTTGCCTTCGTTCTCGAGTAGGCCGAGAGTTTATGGGTCCCACAAAGTTGACCGGCAGACCATAAAGTTGTCGGTCGAACAGCAACATCTTTTGTTGGAGAAGAATACGACATACCCTCTTGTTCTTGCACTAAGCGGTGTCGAAAGAATAACTTTAAAAGAGAAGAAGGGCTCGAAATGTCCTATTCTCAAAACAAACATTGTTGCTGTTTCTCGAGACAGGACCGTATTACCAAACTGAGTGCAGGCATCGGCAACCACCACTGACATTTGCAACGCCAGGTACTAATAGATTGAATTTAAACGTCAAATTAGCGACGTACCTTATACGACCCGGAAACGCGATCGGGTAAATAGATTCCGACAGTGGTACGCAGTAGACGGGATTAAAGTCTCTTAACCGCGAGAGTTGTTCGGCCATTTCGACCCTAACAATGAGTGTAAGTCATGACAATTATAATTTTTTTCTTAACCTGTTAACCGAGGGAGGTGGGTTAATTAATTATTTTTACACGATTTTCTACTTCAATGTAATATGAAGGTTTCGATAACCAACAGTTTCGCGTTATCTGACATGAATATAAAAAATGATTTAAAAAAGATCATTTTAAAATAATTAAATTAATGATGTTCGTCCAGTAGAAGGTATAAACAATACTATAAAAATAGTTAGTTTTACTGGAATTTCTATTTTTCTAACCATTTTCAAACGTCCTTGATTATATTTATAATGAAAATCCCATAAAATTCTGACTGCCTTAATTTCTGCTCTAAAGGGGTTAACAGATACTCGTACAAATATGTTTCGGTACGAGCGGCAGTTCAATTTTATGGATAGCTAAAACTCCGTTGCTCAGTTTTGACCGTTAGTAAGGAAATCTATTACTTCCAGTTTTACAAGTCCACTGGTATTATGAACGTGTCTACCGTGTTTCCGGAGGGATACACTGAAACAGACAGACCGCCACGACACGCGTCAGTGAGCGTAAAGGATGACGAAGAAGTGCAGGATAGATATAATCGTGAGTACTCAAATAGTTCAAACTTCATGTACAAAAGTTTTTCTGTCGTCGTTCAACGCCGTAACGATGTTTTTATAACGAAATCTCATCTCATAATGTACAAAATTTATAATTAATCTATTTTTATTTTGCCAATTTTTATGCAAAATAAAAATTCTCTACATCAATTATAAGGAATAAGAGCCAAACAAAAGTTCGTTTCTGTATCAAATGATTTTAATAAAGTTAAAAATAATATATCCGTATATTTAAATTCGTTTCATCTTTCTGTTATATATTTGACCGATTCATTTGTTTCATAAATGCATAAAATTCTCTATCCATTTATAAAAAATAATAATAAATTATTAATCCTATTTTATTATTATTTCTAATTAATATTAACACTAGAACTACCGAGCCCTAAACGTGACTTAGACTTATTCCTTTATAATAACAGCAAGATTGAATTTTCTCAGATTTCATACGATTTTTATGGTAACTTGTACTCCAAAGAAGAGATATATATTAAAAAATTTCTCGTGGAAACGGTTTCATAGTTTCAGTAATCGTGAAAGAAGCTGTAGCTGCTCGACAAAGTCGTCGTATCACGTAATAAAAAGGAATAAATAAGAATCAAATTTGATATTCTTGCGATTCCTAACATTTTATTAGTGTGTTACATTATATTTTTCTAGGAATTATGAAATTGCAATTATTTATATAAACTATAGCGGGCAGAGTTCTAAGGAAAAAGTGCATAAATCGACAGATTGGAAATTATTAACTATAATTCATCGTAATATTTTATTCACAGAAGCTATTTTTTAAACAAAAGTCAAGACTGATGTTATAGATAAAAAAAAACTGTAGAGAAAATTATTTAAGTACCATAGATAACGATAGAGGATAAGGTTAAACACAGAAAAATTTTGGTTATTATAATAGTGAAATTGTTTGATGTTCTAATGACCTTGTAAAAAAATTATGAAGATTACATACAATATTTGAACCAAAATCCACATCTTTTATAAATATTTAGCATTTTTGTATTTTAGCTAACATCAGAACATTTCTAAAACGCTATAAGTCTTTTTGCTCAACGTGAGCCATGCGCGAGATATAAACTGTCAAAATTGACACGTCACCGTCATTAGCATGACTCTGCCTATATATACTGCGAAGACGTTGCTCGATCAAACCTTGACAGTTCATAGTCGGGTATTAGATATAAAAATATGCAATGAAAAATGTAAAATTCCGTTTAAATATTCCATATTTTGCTGCGCTTTGCAAGATGGCTGTAAGTTTAAATAAATTATTTTATCGAGATCTCATTCGTTTTATTTTTGACACTTTCAAGGGAGATATTGTCTTTGACACGTTCTGAATATGTATAATCCATCTCAGTTAATTTTTCACTTATATTGATTTGTATATTATGATACATTCACATTCATTTTACATTATTAATAAGTATAAAATGTAGAATGAAATCATTTTTCAAAAGATCTAGTTCGCAACTACTAGACGTGTATGCATTTAGCTAACTCGGAAGAACAAATGTGAACCTGTTTTTTTTTTTTTTAATAAGGCTAACAGCAAAAATTTGATTCTACTTAATTTTTTTTTAACAGCGAAGTCTCGAATAAGAAGGTTTCAATCTTCAAATTATGATTAATAGTTTTAATATTTCGGGCTTGTTTTCACGTAGATGCATCCCAGTCGAGGTTGTGTCACGATTACGTGGCATCCTGTACAATCAAATGTATTCTATTACACTTCACAAAACATAATATGTACCGTTTTCATTTGTCTATTATCCATCAGTGATCAGCGTGGCGTGAACGGAAATTTCTGTCCTGGTCATCGGTGACTGATATAGCAATGAATATATTAGATTATTACCTATGAACTGTACGATTTTTTACAACAACAACTACAAATAGATGTAATTAATTTAAAGATAAGATTTATTCATTTATATGTATAAGTACCGTTACCTACACATCTTTCAATTTGCATATTTTTTTCTTCTTTAAGATAAAAGTGTTCTGAATCATTGCTACAAATAATGAATACTGTTTAACGATTAGTGCAACAACAATATTAAATGATTATTTTAATTAAATTTGATATTCTGAATACCTTATTTATTTGTAATAATCTGTTCGTGTTTCTCTTATAGGATCTTTTTTAGAAAACTTTCTACATCAATTTTTTCCATAAAACATTTATTCTATAGATTTTAAAATGTCTGTTCCGTAAGAACACTTTTCAAACGGAGTGTTCCTGTGGGTAACATTTTTTCATAAAAATTCCTCAGGAACAAATATTTTCTGAAATGAAACGTAAGGATCGAACAGAATTTGTTTATAGACAAAAGATAACTGTTTGCTTCGATCCCAATTAAACACGCTTCATAAAATTGTTAATATACGATCAGACATTTTATGTGTAAGGAACTAATATTAAATGGTGTATTCTACGCAAGGATCAGGCGTAAAGAACGACCTCGCTTCTTATCGTAAGTACACGGTATTGTGCGGCCAGTTGCATACCGGTAAATATATTTCCGGTGAGAAAGAGTGATTCATTATCTGTTAGGCTCATAGAAAATTTTTCCGCGACAAAGCATTCCGCGAGAATCAGAGTTATTTGCGTTTATGTGAGATCCTCGTTCCTTCCCGTAAGACTATTGTGCAATTACCGTGAAATTAGCTGACACATTGCGTTTTTTCTAACGGACGCCATTTGTAGTGTAGAACCTACACTACATAGATAATATTTCCGAGAAAATTATGAGGAAATGGCCTTCCTTTTGTTTAGCCAGTTCACCCTATAAAAAATTCGTTGATCAAATTTTATTCCAGTTACTTGAATAGTCAAACCCTGATATTTAACCCATTGTAGCTATTTTTTAAATTCATTTACTTAAAGTCGTATTAGCGTTTATGCTATTAGCGACCACTGTTATATTAAATTGTATTACGTATATGTATAAGATCTAACCTGAAATTTTCTTATGGATGTAAAAAAATATATATGTAATTTGAAAACAACAACAGTTATCCTCAAGATACAAATTAACACGTTGACTGTCACGTCAGTTTTACAGGGTGATCAGTAACTGGTAGTGGTGGTGATTCTAAAAAAATAAGTCGAAAATGTACAATAAAATTTTTCATCCAGTTTTGTTTTCGAGAAAATCGAATTTGAAAATTCACCAGGTTTGCTGGGTTAGTATTTCTAAGTAGACCGGTTCAAATTCGATTATATCGATTTTGAAAATTATTAAATAAATTCATTGCTTTGTACGTATAACTACAATTAAATAACTGCGTACACTAACTAACTAACAAACTAACTAATTACAATAAATGTGTCATTTTGATTGTCAATACCTCGAGTGTTAAATTAATGTGAAAACGATTTACTCGACACGTAAGGAATTAAAACTACTAGATACTAATTTATCGACAGAGCAGCGAGGACACAATCGCGGTTAATATAAAATTGATTGGAATGTCTCTCGGTAGGTTGCGTACTGTCTAGTCGAAATTTTAATCATATTAATATTCTGGATTGCAGAATACATGTTTATTGTAAGTATATACGTATAAAAATCATAATATGTAATTAATTATTACGAATAATTGCATCTAAAACAAGATCTAATACTTTTATTATTCCATTATATTTGGTAATAATCGAATCTATGAGTGAATAATATATCATTTTAATTGTGAAAAAAACACAAACAAGAAATACACATTTCATATTTGCCAATACAATTAGTTGTAACATAAATTGAAAACATAATGCCCAATGTAAATTTGTGCATATAACATTGATGATATTTCAGTTTTTCAATTACACGTAAATTAACGCAATTACAAACAATCTTTAAAAAATCTATTCAGATCTTTTATCGTAACTATTAACGGCTACTTGAGCACTCATCCATCATTCTTCGTTTCATGATCAATGTTCCTTTCACTTCATTACATGCACATAATTTCTTCAAACTCCATCTGCCTTTTAATAGTTTGTTAAATTTTCCACTCGTGTAAGCCAAACATCTTCAGAAATTATTTGCATCAGTGCTTATAACTTCATTAATCATACGTGCCTGAACTATAATTTGCAATTTTATATATTTATGAAGTTGACTATATTTGTGAGTCATTAAAGGGTGTAGCCGGATAAGGAGGTCAAAAGTGCCCCTAAACCAAATTGAATTTGCAATAGGCCATTCGATAGCTTATCCGAGGAAAATATTATGTGCCAATTTTCATCCCTATATGTCTACATGGGAGGGGGTGGGGGGGGGGGGAGAACAAAGAGAATTAGGTTTTTCCGTAATTTCTCTTGTCCTTTTCAATTGAAAATTCAGAAAAATATCATGCATGTTTTAGCTATTAGAATGCACATCTATGAATTTTTTCAGAAGTTTCAGCTTCGAAACCGAATTTTAAAAAATAAAAATACTTTTTAAATGCCGATTTCTTGTAGAAGTTATGAGATACTAAGTTTATATTTTTACAGTTTTAGCATTGCGTTATGTTTGTTAACATATAATTTTTTCCGATTTTTCAAAGTGGAGGCACCTAGTTAAAAAAATCAAAAACCGCTATTTTTTACCTTATCCATACCCGTACAAGTACCGTGTTCATATGACTCATTTAATTAATTTCTTAGATGGACATTATATCAAATTCAAAATAATATGCATGTATTTCCATGGAAAAGTTCTTACCCCTCTGCTGCATATGGAGGTCAAACGGTCTCCCAAACCAAATTGAATGTACAATACGCTGTTCGATAGGTTATCCAAAGAAAATACTTTGTGACAATTTTCAACCGTATATGTAGACATGTGGGGTAGTAATGGCGTGACAAGGAAACTCATGTTTTTCCATAATTTCTCTTATCCTCTTTGTTTTTCCTACGGTTCGGGCACGCTTCGCGGCGCAGACTCTTTTGACGTAGAGTCTACGGGGAGGCATAAATTCCTCAACCGACGCGACGGTTCTACGACGCTACTAGATGCGACCTTATGATCCTTTCGGATGATAAGGATGATTAATGTTTAAGAGTGAAAGTTAATCTTGCAATGAAGAAAACGGAACTATAGCGGCTGGTCCGCGTGGTTGAGCCTCAGTTCCGGAGCCTAGACTAGTTGTTCCTTGTGCGGGAGTTGTAGTTAGACTGACTGTTTACCCCAACTCCACTCCATGTACACGGGGTGAGTTACTGTGGAGTGGGACGTTCGGTTATCGGGGTGGCAACGTCGCTGGATTACGGCGGGTGAAATCACAGCTGTAGCTCCGATGTCTACCGGCTAGGGACCATCGGATGGTACCGCGATGCAACCTTTGTAAGTCCACGTTTTATGACAGTACGGTCAGTTGTTGAGGGCGCGCGAGGAAAACTCTAATTGGGCAATTAGGGAAGGTTTCGTTAAGGCGAATTTCTCAAAAACAGCTCTAGAGGCCCGTGTCATAAAACGTGTTGACCATCTGCACGCGAAATGTTCGGTTGTGCAGATTTGTCAGCCGCGAGTAAAACGGTAGAGATCCCAAGGGTCGGTCCCTGGTCCCACCTTGAAATAGCGGTACTACGGATTTTCAAGGAGTACTCCCGTTAACTCGCGACTGAACATCTTCAATTAAAAATTCTGGAAAAATCCAGATAGAATCCAATCGAATTATATTTAAAATCAAAAATAATTTCCATCACATTTTGTGTATTTTCGCCACCTTATAAATAATTACTGACTCTTTAATATGAAGCATGAAGGTTTGGATTTCAAATAAGGTTACTGTTTTTTATTGTATCTTCGCTGTAAACTGTATAGCAGCGATGGGCACGGTAGGGACCCCCTCAAGCGCCTCCTTCTCCCACCACATCTCTTTCATGCAGCGTGCACGTTGTTCGCGATCGCTAATGTCTCGCGTCTTCGTTGCCCCACGGTAACGGCGTTTCCTGGAGGAGGACTGTGGCCACGCTATGGTGGGGTCGGTCCTGTCTCAATTGAGACAAACTATACAGTATAACAACTGGCAACATCGTTACACACATCAGATTACAAGGGTAAGGGACCCAATTACTATGGCGGTACTAATTACCGTGCCTATATTAATTATACTTATTTTTAGAACATAATGAATATCAAAAAATAGATATATAACATATATATATATTAACAGATTTTAACGAAAAAATTTAATATCTCTTTTTTAATATTCATTATGCTTTAAAAATAAATATAATTAATATAGGCTCAGTGATTGGGTCCATTACACTAGCCTTCAGATTTCATGCATTAGTGATAAAAACGAGTAGGTGTAATCTAAAACAGTGGAAAGATTAAAAGACTTCACGGGTATGAAAATATAATTTTCATTACATGAGCCGCTCAGTGCACACATCGATTAACTCCACTTTTTGAAAAATCTTAAATTTAACTGTCAAAGCACTTGGTATAGTTATGAAGGAGTATTATTATAATTCGCGCCTTGTTTCGACAGTCATCTGACGTGAGCTCCTGAGTGAAGAAGGGGCTAGATGCGTGCGCAAGCAAACAATAGACAACTCTGTAATATGGCGATTGTTAACGCGGAACGTGCAGAGCACGTGTCGGTGTAATCGGATGTAATCGTTAAGATAATAAATGCACACGTTAAAATATATCTACACGCATCAACTCTAACAATAGTCATAACTTTTTACATTTATAATAACTTTCCTGAATAATAAAGATTAGCACCATTAAACGGCAACATTTTTTTGGCCATTGAATAATAAGTAATTTATTTCAGAAGCCATTTTGATTAACTCCAAACTCTAATGTAAATCGTTTCAGTAACGCTGTATCTGTTCCGGGCGTGCATCAACGCTTAATCCAAATGACCCACCAAGATTTTTTGTCAACAAAACCTTTAGAACAATCAATCATTAACAGAAAAGTAACCGTCACAGGGCTTCCAGAAAATTGGCTTAAACTACGCTGGATAAAGTTAGAAAGGTCCAAACCCCATCTCATACAATTCAAATGAGACTATAATGAAGATACAGAATTTAAAGCCATTAATATAAGAAAATCTGTAGTAGGTAGACCGCAAAGTTTGAAAAATATAGATCAGCCTTTATTATATCCTAAAGGTAGAACTGTGAGAAGGGAAAAATGGAGAGACATGATGGACCTGCTAAAATTCATTCCTCCTGTTAAACATGATTACTATAAAAACTTGACAACAAATCGAAATGACGAATCCTCACATACAGCTGATGAAGAAGACATTATTTATAATATTGCTGAATTATCCAAAAGAATAATGCTGCTAAAATAAAACTGCTATGAATTAATCAGAAAAAATATATTATAACAGAACTGTGAACATTCATTTTTATGGAAAAGCTGTAATAAAAATATATAATAACTAACTTTTTCTGTAATAAAAAACTTAAAAATTTAAAGACTGAATTTAACTTTATTACTTTTTTCAGTTGCCAAATCGATTAACTCCACCAGTCACATAAAAACTGTAACATTACTGACGATTATTTTTTGGCTATTCTTTCTTATTAATTTTATATACCGTTAGATGAAAGCTATATCTGTATTTATGCATTCTACTTTATATATTTGAATTTATATTATAACAGGAATTTTAAAAAACAATATACATTACTTCATCGCATTTCTCAACTTTTTGTTTTATGGAGTTAATCGATGTGTGCACTGAACGGCTCACATTATAATTATCAGTGAATGATATTTCCTATTCAACTCCTCCGTCTTGCAACTGATGCACAAACTTTTTATTTTGCACAAAGATCCAGAGTCTACTGATTACTAAACAATGCGCGTGTGTAGACGTTATGACGGAAAAAAAGAATGATATCAGCAATACGTAATGTACAGTTAATATTTCCTCAATACGTCTGTCATAAAGCTTTCAATTGTTGAGTGCTCGATGCCTCGATCCTCGATCCGATCTCTCTCGTTTTCTGGGGAGCAACAGAAATCTGGTACAGAGGAATGATTCAACAGCAGCATTTGGAAATTTCCAGATTTCACCTTGACTTTGATTGCACGTCGCACGCGAGCCCGATCGTGCGAATCTCTCGGATAAAACGAGCTACTACGTGTTACGTGTACTAAGTAAATCTCCATTCGACGAGCTCAGAATTCTGTTTACCATAGAATGCCTCAGTCATTTCTCATTCGTCAACAATTATCGTTGCCCAGGAAAGCGCCCTAAGCAGTTTTTCGTGTTGCCGCCGACTTTACAATACAGACGCTAGAATTATCGCCGATTCACCCAATCGTTTATGCCGATGATTGATTCAGCCGATTATTCTGTCATTTGTTAACCTCTCACAATATTCAAAGTATCTTTCCGCTTGAATTTCTGTTTTTCGTATAATTTTATTGATCAAATTGTACGCCGTTTTTATTTGAATTTTCTACCATAATATGTCGTTCATAAAGATCGAGAAAATTCTTGAAATTGTTTACTTACATTTTCTTAAAACTAGCGTCTGAATCCTAATCAATCCTTCCAATATAAAATCGAACATACGTATTATATGAATAATAGTTGTTCGAAATAATTATTTAAACAATAAATGATGAATAAATCGAACGTAATTCACAAATATGTCAGTATGTTTGATAATGGAAATGTAGATATGATTTTGTTTTTTGTAATTACAGTAAAAAGGAACTGTTAGAACTTTATTGTACAGGGTGTAAAGAAATGTTTGGTCTTGGCTGTCATAGGTGAATTCTACACCGTCGGATCGATGAAGATCAGTAAAAAAAAAATTGCCGCAAAATTGTCCTTGACCTTCGATTTCACGATCGAATTATTTTATTGCATTGTATTCCACGCGTCATGGGCAATAAATAAGAATTTGACCCTGAAATTCAAGGTGAAAGTTAATTCTGCGGCAACCTTTTTTTTAAAGATCTTCATCGACCGGAAGATGTAGAATACGCCTATGGCAGTCAAGACCAAACATTTCTTTACACTCTGTATATTTCATTTACACCAAATATACTCTGTTTACAAATAAAATTTATCTTTCATTTATTTTTAGAAAAATTGTTTACAAAAAGGTATTGTTACTTCGTGAATTTTATAAACTTTGAACATTTTTCTATTGTAGTAGACAAAATAAACATATATGCAAACGATTGATGCATGTATTAATTTATGTTCATCGGAGATGAAAGTAAAGATGTTCTTAATCGTGTTACTAATTGATTAAAGATGATATCCATCTGATAAGCTTTGAGTACTTTCCATGATTTTTAAACTCCTCTTTCCCACGATTCTTACATTTCGTTCTAGAAACTTGCATGCATTTTAGTAGGCACCGTAGATTATTACCTTATATTTCATGGCGAATAATACATCGTTAGAGAGCACAGCGTCATTAACTGTTTTCTCTAGATGAAACTTACACACGATGCGGATAATGCATCAAAAGCTAATGCTTTTTTTGTTAATTCATATATGCGACTTATGTATGGCTACGAGATTTCTCATATTCATTTCAGTCAGCATTCTGTGAATATCTATCTCAGTGTCGAGTGATATAATGTAGCCTGATACTATCGTCTACAGGAGGCAGAGGTTCGAAATATAAATAATTCACAAATTTCACAGTGATTTCCGCAAATTAGCCGGTGCACGTTAATTGAATTATACGAATTTGTGAGACGAATTAGCGAGTTTGATGAGCGCCACCTCCTATAAGATTTAATCTATTTAATTAGCCAAAAACGTGGAAAATAGAACAGGAAACAGTGTCTTCAACATTTTTTTACGGAGATATACGCATGGTAAATAACCATTTCCTCGCTCCTGGAAATTCATCAGTTTTCAGTGCGATAGTTATGTAATTACTCCGCCTATAATTGAATACTTAGGGGTCTACAAATCATATGGGTTATTGCAAATGACTTCAACTATTAATTGGCAAAAAAATTTTCCAAAAAAATTTGTTTAACATAAGTAATATGGACTAACCTGAAGCCCCTTTGTGTTACGCTCATTTTTTATTTATGGAGGAATACAAAAAATCCTTTGAATAGCTTCGATCTGGAACTAATCGTTTTGGCAAGTTATAATATTGATTTAGCTTTGTGCAAAATTTCAAGGGATACTTCGAGATGCTTTCGGCGCAATTTAAGTTTAAATATCAACTTTCAGAATTTCCGAGAATGAATCGCGTGGATGTCACGAGTATTTGATGTTTCAGGTGAAATTTTTTAGTATATTGAAGGAATAAACAATGATAAGATCCCCGAGTTTTCCTCTAAACTTTCTTCGTATGAAAATTCGTTTCTTCAGTCGTAAACCCAAACGTTTGTCGTAACACAAATACGTTTAGATATATTCTATTTACATTTGTTTATAAGTTATTAGTTTATAAGTTATTAGTTTTTAGCAACCGAATGTTCCGACTGAAGACTGATTTTGATCTCTGTTATTTCTTTTGTTTTATTTATATTTTCATGTTATTATATTTTTATTAAAATAGTAAACAATAATATGAAACAGAGTTGTTATTTATAAAGTGAAACCTTATACTAAACCAAAGAATAATTCTTTCCCGTTAGAATATATCTGAATCTCCAAAAAGTAACATGTACTATAATTTTTCCAAAATTACATTGTTTTTGTCCCTAATTATAAAAATGACGTCTTCTTTGATAATATCTACTACTTGTTAAATCATTCTGTGTTACATAGATCCATTACTAACTTTGTTGTATTTTTTATTTGATTATAAATCACTTAAAATATATTGTTTAATTAACAAAAACCAACTAAATGTTGTAAAAAATTAATAATTATTCATATTTTATACAACTGTAAACATATTAATCGATAAATATAGAAAAATAGGCGATTTAGAGTTTTGTCCAGCTAAAAAGGCCATTCGTCACACTGTGTGCCGTAACGAAAGGGTTAAATATCTTTCCTGCAGTCTCTCCACACCTTCCCTCTCCTTCCATCCCCATATTTCCACTCCATAGCTCACCACCGACCAAATTAGCTTATCAAACAGCCAGATCCTCCTACCCCAGTCCTTTCCAAATCTCCTCTTCCCTATCCCCCATACCTGTCCCATTGTCCTTACCCTTTCCGCCACATGCTTTTTCTGACCCCTATTCCTCTTCACCTCTGATACCTGTACTGGCTAACCTCCTCCAACACCTTACCTTTCCACCTCCATGTCATCTTCTTCCACCTTCCACCTCTCCTCCTACACCTCATCACCTTTGATTTCTCCGTTATTACGAAGCTACAGTCTTTCCTCGTCCATATAGCGTTCCAGTACCCCTATCATCCCTTTCATCCCTTCCTCGTCTTCCGCCAGCATCGCTATATCATCTGCATATGCCAAGGTGTAAATTCTCCTTCCTCCCACCTTTACCCCTCCCCAGCCTCCCTTCTCCAGTACCTCATCCATATCTGCCAACAATATCGTGAACAGCATTGGACTTAGCGGGCACCTCTGCCTCACCCCTCTTGCCGTCCAAAAGATTTCCCCTTCCTCTTCCCCCACTCTCACCTTACCTCTCGTTTCTATGAATCGCCCCTATCAATATTTCCCTGTCCACCGAGTCAAATGCCGCTTTCAGGTCCACAAACATTACTACCATCCTTCTTCCCTTCCTCCTCACCTGCCTGTTCACCAAGTAATTCAACACAATGTTCACACAACATAAATGTTGTCCGCACACCCCAACACTTTCCCGAATCCCGTCTGACTCTCAGGCAACATTCTCTTCCCCTCCACTTCCTTTCTCACTCTCTCTCTCTCTACCAATACCGCTGCGTACACCTTGTATGCCATGCCGTTTGCGTTAATGTCACTACTTTCCCTGTTCTTTGCTATCGGCACCACCACTCCCTCCGTCCAGTCATCCGGCCATCCTTCCCCCCTCCACACACTATTACAAACCCTCCATAACCACTCCTCCGCTTCCTTCCGACCATATTTCCACACCTCATTCGGTATCCCATTCCCCCTGCCGCTTTTCTCTCTTTCATACCCTTTACCACCCTGCTGACCTCCCCCCTTTCTATTTCCTCTTCTCCATCCTCCTCTCTTCTTTTCCACCCTCCCTTTCTCACCCTCCACTCTACTCCCCCCAATAGCTCCTTAAAATGTTTATCCCACTCTTCCATCCTTATTCTCTCATCCACCCGTGACCCTCTCCTCGTTTCCTTACTTATCAGCTACCACACTTGCCTTCCCGTTCTTCTACCCTCCACCTCCCTTTCCCATTTATCCCTCTCTACACCCTCTCCTCCCCTCTTTCTCCATCTCCTCGATTCCTATCCTCAATTTCTGTCACCCTTCTTTTTTCTTCTCTGCATTCCTCATCCCACCATCCCGTCCTCTCCCCTTTTTTCTTTTTCCCCATCTCCTCTAATACCTCCTTTATTTTTCCTTTCAACTCTTTCCAGTCCTGCTCCACTCCCTTCTCTCCTCCACTCTTCTTCTCAAATCTCTCTCTCTCTCTCTGAATTCCTTCACCTCTTCCTCCGTCCAACATCCCACCACCCTTCTCCTCCGTCTATCTCCCCTCTTTATTCTCCTTCCCCTTTTCCCCTTAATCCACGCCGTCAGGGGTACGTGATCCGAGTGCACCCTTTCCCCAATCTCTTACTTTGCAGGTCCCAATTACATATACCCCTATTACCCTCCACCATCCCCCCTCTATTCTCATCTTTACCTCATCCTTTCCTCCCACTTCTCCTCTTTCCGTCTCAATCCCCTTCCTTACGCTCGTTAACATTCCCCCCATTGCCCTCCCCATCTTTTCCACTCTCCTTGCCCACTGAGCTTCCCAAACATACCTCCTTGGCAGCCTTACACGTAATTGACTTTATGTAGCCGAAACGCGAAATAATAAGGAAATAGTACGACCGAGTAAATACGAGAAAGCAGAGAAACGAGGCAGTATACTAATCAAACGAATAACAAAAAAGAGATAAAAAGAACAATCTTTCGTAAAAGAATTATTATCAATATTCAAAGCACTGATCGTTTTCAAATGTATTATTACTAAATATTAGAATCATACTATATTAAGTTATTGTTCGGTTCTAAAATCTAAATTGTGTAATAATAAGTGTACATTTTTCATTGGAACTATGTAATATGATAGTGGTTTTATTCGGGAAAAGATAATTTTTTCTCTTCTTGCGCTCTATTATATGCATACTGATAGATTGGCGAATGAATATTTAAATGTAAAATCTGATGTGTATGAGGAACCTTATCTATTCCGTAATCACTAGGAAAATATTTTATTCTTGATAGAATCGGCACGCGAACTTTTAGTTATGTAAGTTATTCTACTGAATTCATATCTATTGCGTGTACTATATTGATTAGAAATTGAACTTATCTTTTGTTTCTGAACGGTTCGAACTTATGTATCGTTTAGGAAAATATCTGCGGCTGTGGAATTTTTATGGATAGAAATATTGTCCTCTGGAAAATCTTTAAAGGTGTTCTTATGGACAGATATTTTAAGATCTGTATAATAAAAGCCATAACCACAACTTATTTAGAACGTTTATTAAAGAAGCTTCCCCATAAGAGAACTACGAACAATCTTTGGGCTCTGAATTATGTACATAAATATTACAAATAAATATTACATTGTCGTAGTACTATTCATTAAATAGTATTCTATATTTGTAGCCGTGTTTATTAAATTTAAATTTAACTAGTTCTGTTCAAACTTGTTTTTATCTAATCTCAACTTCAAGCGTTAAAACTTTCTTAAATGTTTTCAATGGAAACTATCAAAAAGTTTCAGAACTCTCAATCCCTGATATTAATTCCTATCGATTTATGAACAGAAATCTATAAAACTTGTTAAATAAAACTCACAGAAAATATCGTGCCACAAGGTTTTAAATCTAAATAATGAAGTCTGTTTTCAGATATATGCATAAACTTAATATTTCAATGCATCAAGATCTATAATTGAATAATAAAAATCTTGTGTTTGGTTCTCAATAGTTGGAAGAACACGTTTTTGTCTTTTAGTGATATTAGAAACAGTACAGATAAAAAATGTACGCAGAATGTTGCATTCCCACGAGTATAAACTAACAGAAAAGTATGCAGTCTGAAATGCTCTTCTGGACTGCATCTGCATAGATTTGACTCGGCATGCATGTTAAATGACAATTGAAATGCATACCGAAGCCTAGTGAACACCGCAATGGCAATAACAGGAAAAGACGAGCAAAACAAGAATTAAGAAATATATTGACAACTATTCTTTTAGCTATCATTAAATATATTATATTTTATATATTTACAAATAAAACGTATTGACAACTATTCTGTTAACAGATATCTAGACATTATCATTAAAAGACGCAAAATAAAATTTTAAACACATTATGCAGTTATGTATTTAGTTATATATTTTTTTGTAGAGGGTCCGAAGTCGATCAGTGTAAATCCAACTTTCTCATAGCAATATGTTTGGTCCACAAGTGATTAGTTATATACAGGGTGGCCCACATAACTCTGAACAGCTCAATATCTCGAAAACTATGCCATCGATTTTAAAGTTCTTAGTCTTAAATTGCATGGAACTGAAGGGCCTTTCTGACTACATAAACGTGAAGTGGCCTCCCTTCCCCCTTAACGGGGGAGGGGAGGTACCTTTGTAATTTTAAATGGAACCCCCTATAAAATGTTACATAGTTAGATTCTACCGGAAAAAACAAGTCAATTTTGTCTGAAACATTTTTTTGTCAGATACTTCCATGATGAGATATAACAGTTTGAAGTTTCGAGTTGTAGGTACTTGAAGCGCTCGGAAATAGCGTTATGGAATTATACGCGCTTGTCCATTTCAGATTACGTCTACTTATGTTTATGTTTGCAAGCATTAACTGCAACACATTATGTATTATATCTGTTGCACGATAATCTGATATACACAATAGATCGCGTATGTAGAAACAGTGAGTCACAGTCAAACACATTAGTCAATCCTAATGATCGTTTGCTTCACGAATCTCATACAGTTGAGCCTTTAATATCAGAACAAATGTCGGAGCCACACATGTTTGAATAAAAGAATTTTCCCTATAGTAACACTAGGTTTACGGAGCCCTAAAAGTGGCCAGTTTGGATTATTTTATAAAAACATCAAGAATACTTGTATTCAGCCAGATTTTTAACAGTTTTTACTATAATATATGTTCTAAGAAATAAATGTGTTAAATAAATTTCCTATAAATGCATTTTTACAATCACAATAATTGTAAATTAAAGAATGTAGAAGCCGTCGTTTTGAAGGGTCCCGTAAATCTGCAATAACTAACATTTCACTACAAGGAAAACTTTACAAAAATGATTATAAAGTTAGGACTACGTAATGTCCGAATATTTTCAAGCAGGAGACTGTATTTGTAAAACATTGAGGCAACTGTTGCTAGGAAACAACAATGCGTTTGAAACTTATAAATTAATCAATTAAGGACAGCTGCCATATTGAACATATCATTTTAATTATTATGGTAACAAAAAAAATCAGTATACAATTCAACTTTTCCCCCCAGAATTCAATTTTCCCCCCACAATTATGGACTTTGATGTAGAATTTAGCTACCCGAGAAAAATGTCTCCAACATTCGAAAATATACACACGATCGTATGCACATGAAAACAAAAACTATAAACAGACATTAGTGTACAAAAATGTTTAGATGAGCACCTTAAAATTCGACTTCTGTCTGCGCCTTGCTTACCATTAACAGACCGCTATAACGACCAGTCTTCGCTCTAACTGGATTGATTAACTTAGCACGTGCTCTGAACCGGCACGACAGGCGAAATACGTAATTACACGACAGATTCACGTCGGTGTCTGCTCAGTTCGAGGTGTCTTATTACACGACACGCGTAACACCTGCGAGAGGAAAGATTTCTCTCCGTCGTTCGATCGGATCCTTTTATCGTGGACAAAAATGTAAATCGATTAGATTGGCGTTCGTCTCGAAATAAAGCTTCGATAAAAATAAGAAAATTGGGGAAGGGAATTACTGTGCCTACATTAAGTATTCTTATTTTTAGAGCATAATGAATATTAAAAAAGAGATACACAGGGTGTTTCGTAAATGGTGGGCAAAACTTTAGGAATAGATTCCTAATGCTTAGAGAAGACAAAAAAGTTATATCAACATAGGTCCGGAAATGATTAGTTTCTGAGTTATTAAAGTTTTTGTGCAACAATTCTCGTCGCATCGTCTTAGAGGAAATGTTCGATATGTCCACTTCCTGTCTCAATACGAGCTCATACGAGTTCATTGTCTCATTGAGCTCCGATCACGCTCCTAAATTAAGTATAAATTGCAAACAAGAATAATACACCTCGATAACGTAAACATAGACCGGCGATTACTTCAAAAACATTGTTGATGCCTTTAAACGGGCCATTCAGACGATGTGATAAAAATTGTGGCACAAAAACTTTAATAACTCGGGAACTAATCTTTTCCGGACCTATGTTGATATAACTTGTTTTTCTTTTCTAAGCACTAGGAATCTATTCCTACAGTATTACCCACTATTTACGAAACACCCTGCATAACATATTAACTGATTTTAATGAAAAAATGGAAAAATTTTTGTTAATATTCATTACGCTTTAAAAATAAATATAATCAATATAGGCATAGTAATTGCTACCCATACAGTAATTGGGTCAATCCCTTAACCTGTGCTCTTTGTTATATAATATATGATATTTTAAAATATGTAAATCCACTTACAAACTTCCTGCAATATGTTCCATGAAATATTTGTGCAACATAATTGGAATTTATGTTTAGTGTACCTACTTCTTTTTAGTGAGGACGTGACTTTTCATATCAAAGTTTGATTTTCAATTTATGCGACTTCGCAGAGAAATTGCCGAGACATGCCAGTTGTACATAATAGGTTTATGTAACGTGTAAGTTTAGCGTATTTACGTCAATGTAACCTTAACCTTACAGAACACCGAGATCGGTAAACCTTGTCCGAGATATAAGGGAAAAAGTGTACCTGTTGCTGGTTCACTCTTAAAACTCAGCCAAACGGAATTCCGGCGCGGAAACCACGTCTACGACGACTTCAAATTAATTTTTTTTTTTCTTCAATTATTTACAAAGCCATAATCACCTGAGACTTCGGTCAGTTTTATCTATTAATTGCCACCATAAGAAAGAAACAAGATAAGAAGAAAAATTAAAAAATTTAAACGAATTTATTTGAACAAAATAAATCATATCATCGGGGCATAATTTAACAATATTTCATTCCGTTGTATGCCTTATTGACTGGTATAGTATAAAATTTCCATTACAACATTAGAAGAATAATTCTGTTCGGTTGCGGATTTTGGAAATGAAACGCGGACGCGTCACTCCCGATACCGCCGAGGAATACTGTCCGCCAAATTAATTTTGGACAGCCGTTTCAATATTTGATCGAGTAATTTTATTGGAAGCGCGTTTCGTCCCAGACCTGCTAGAGGACTCGTCGGTAAGGCTGATCTAGCAGGCCCTGCCTTAGACGCGTCGGTTCGTCTCGTGCTTGGTCGTTGTTTTCGATCGCGAGAGCGTTCCGCGTCGGATCTTGGTTAGTGGAGATCCATCTTTTTGAATAGATTTGAAACTGAAGGTTTCACGTTGAAACTGAATGTTTCACGTTTCAAACTGAATGTTTCACGTCGAAACTTGTTGAACTATATCGAACCTTGGATGCACGCGCGACGCACGATGTTATCGCAACGCGATCACGAACAGAAGAGAGCTCAGATCGAGCGGTCCTCACGAGCATCGTTTTTGACAAAAACCGCTCGTCCTCGCGAGAATCGTTTCGGACAAAAGCTGATCGCTCGCCAGGCTCGCATAGCCCGACGACGGAACCCCGTCTTCGCAAAACTGAATGTTTCACGTTTGAAGACTTGAAATTGAATGTTCGAAAAAGACTTGGAACTGAATGTTTCATGTCTGAATCAAACTAGCGAGAGCGTTTGATTTTTAGTTCTTCCGTCTCGTGAGACTCCTGCATGTATTGAGAGGGCAGTCCTCATGGAAGAGGAAGTGCACTGATTGGTTCTGCTGAATGTTGCCTTACCCAATCCGTGCATCATTGACTGATTGTCACCCTGTTTAGGTGAGCTGAATGGGCCTTGCCCTGAAGAGCGTAAGCTGATGCCGGTCTCTCAACAAGGCTGACCCTTGACACTTTTGAACAGTGCCCTTTTGTTTTGGGTGGTCCTTCGTAGGACTCAATTTATGACGTCCCGCAACCATAGGAAGTGACCACAAACGAAAGGCAGGCTGTGATGCGAGCCTGGATGGTCGTCACTGTTGCGCCGTGCCTAATCGTTGAAGGTGATCACTTAGTTACGAGCGTATCATAAACAATTGTCCGAAGGCAAGCACCACTTGAATTGTTCCTTGCGACGGAACAAATTCCATATTAATAATAATGTCTAAATTCTCTAATTTATATATTATGTAAACACAAGAATAAATAAATTACTGAAAATAAAAATTTGAATGTATAAAATGTTACAGAATGTTAAAATGTTATAGAATGGTTGAAAAATACAAGAAATTCAACAAATAGTTTTTATAATTTTTTGCTTCCTTAACCCTCATACATTCTTCGGGGTAAAAATTCGCCCATTTACTATTTTTACATGGCGTAAAATGATTCATCTCCTTCTGGCTGTGTAGTGACGAGTTATAAACGAAATATATAATTTATATCGATTTAAAGTGTAAAGCAAAAATTGATGAGACATTATCCTAGGCCCTTTTATGCAATTGTTTCTGAGAAGTGTATGAGAGTGAAAAAATTAATATATTTAATATTTGCTGAAAAATTGAGCTAAGTATTTTCAATGAAAAAGTACGTGTAAAGTAAACTAGTAAAAGTAGAGACTTTAAACTTTAAAACGAGATCAGTTGTATTATTATGCCATTTTTCTTAACGAAATTATCACAGTTTAAATATCGAAGATTTTTTGCAAATCGGATAATTTCGTGTTGAAATCACTTTTGGATCCACTGTACGTATTTCGGAGAAGTGACATACTGCAGACGTCGAAAAGGCAATGATGGTAAGGCTCGACGGATGAAATTAGAATCTCCCAAAGAACATTGTACCCGTCTGTTTAATGTCCGTGCACACGTGGCGAAAATTGCAGGCAGGTAATTGGTGTCGATATAGTAGTTGCTTCATTATCGGATTAAGACTGTATTATTTTCGCCCCGTCTCTTACTGCGCGGTGAGAAAATACGAAATTGCGGCGATTTCTCGGTAAGTTGAATCATCGATAGTGTCTTTGTAGATACAAGAAATTATTATGTTCCTCGTTATTTTTTATGTAATTGAAGCGAACCAGTGGATATGTGTTTCTTGAATTGTATCCTCATTTGTGGTATTCATTAACTGTGGCGGATATTATTTGTATTTTCGTATTTGAGAGGCAACTTAAACCAGATTAGAACTGATTTCGTTCCAGAGCTTGGCAGAATTTAGAAATAAATATTTCAAATGCTGCAAGAAATAGCTGATGCTGCACGGTTCAAGTAAAATGACATTCTAATTAAGATATGATATTTCATATTTTGGATACGAGATTATTTTAATATTCTAAGATACAAAATTGTTTTAATTATCTGAGATACAAAATTGTTTTAATAAATACAAAATGAAATGCTGCAATCATGCGGCTCAGCTGTGTAATTAAAATATTTTTTGATCAAAAATATAAATTGGGAAAAGAAGTGTTATAATTGTTTTTGAAATTATATTTTAAATTTCTTCATTGTTTAGGCTAAACTCTTTTTCTACAATTTTCTGAATCCTTAAAAATTAACTATTATTATTTTTAAATGCTATCTTAGAGGCATATTAATAGATAAATTATAATATCACAAAATTATGTGCATGAATTAAAATTAAATAGATTACTTAAAATTTTCTTCGTGTTCAGCATAATGCCATTAATCATGAACCAATTGTACCTATTTCTGCTATACATGGCAGACTATTAATTATAAACTTGTTTAATATTACTAAATCACTAACATAATAATAAATTGTAATGTTATATTGCTCTTCATCTTTCATTTGTGCTTTTATACTTTGTTTTACTTCATTGTTTGCCATATTAATTCCTTGCTTTACTGCATAAAATGGTTACGAGAATTATTATAACATAAATATGTGTCGTGGACGTTTCACTGACGTATAAAAATGTTGACATACTCTAACAACAAACAACCCTGTTGCCCTTTCCTATTAGGTGTAAAAGATTAATTCCTTTTTAGTGAGTCACTTACAAAACTGTTTGTTCCTTAAGTTAATCAATTCTCTTCGGACTACAGCATAATCTCTTCGGATTACAGCATAATGATTTCAATCAAATTCGCCATTTTTTCGAGAATGGAACCATTAATTATACGAGAAATGAAGCAAAGTTGTTAAAAGACAATTTATTAGTTAATGACAATTATTTTGTATATTGAGTGACGTATGATTTTCCAGCAAACAAGCGGTAAAATCATTTTGAAAATGAACCAAATTCATGTCGAGACTTAAAGTATTTATAGATAAATTAATTATCGACTAGAAATAGTAAATTCTCTATGTTGTGTACATTTCAAGATATACCTGTACAAGCATCAGTGGCCGAATCCTCATCATTGACTGATAAAATGAAAGTCCTTATTAAATGTGAAATGAAAAAGAGTCTCGCGACGATTTTCATCTTGCTTATGACATCATTTGTGGCATCGCAGTATGTATGCGTATCTCATTACACGGGCCGTTTTGTGTACTGAAATTCATAATTTCCGCTTTAAGAGAACCGCTCGGGGGTACGCGTGCTTTCCGCAGCCTTTTGCGGTGTCGGAGATGTTTAATTCCATATTTCGATTGCGTTCACAAATGATAAAGAATATTTGATTGAAGAGGTCCGTTTTCGGCGTACCGCAGAGCATGAATAACCGTGACAGAGATTTCATCTGGCCTCCGGTTACTTCTGCGGTTTTGCCCGTGAATGCCGGTACACCGTGGACGTTAACCATTTTGACCGTCGATAAAATCATAACTGCAATGAATACGCAAAGGATAATTAATACGTCGCTTGTGCTGACCGAACAATTCGTTTCACTGTATATAGGATGAGTCAATAAAAATTAACATCTGAACTAACTCGTTATTTATTGACTTTATCAAAAACATGTTTGAAATTAAATTTATTGTATGATTTTTTATAGCCTTATATATTCCGAGGCATCAAGGTGACCTTGAGTTTTCGAAATGTCAAGGTATTTTTTTTTTCTTACACACCATTTCCCTTTATTTTCAGGTTTAAGGTCAATTCAAGGTCCTTCGTTAGAGGTATTTGAATTCGTCTCTTTAAGGACTACAATAAAATAACAAAAATATATGTATATATACGGTGCCATTTGAAAAACTCAAGATCGCCTTGATATCTCAGAAAATATTAGACCTTAAAAAATTGAATTGTATTCTTCTAATGAGACCCCTCGGATACAATAAATTTAATTTCGAACATTCTTTGATAAAGCCAATAAATAGTGAATTATTTTAGGTGGTAATTTTTGACTCACCTTGTATAATACCGCAAAACACGCCTGTTTCCACTGAGTGATCTGTTACCGTATCTAAATTTTTATGTCAGTTAACTTGCCTGTGTACCATGGTGTTTTTTATAATATGCGCAACCGACGATTGTAAAAAGCCGCTTGCAATGACTGACAGCGTTACTTGGTGTTTCTTTTCCAAGAAAAGTATACTGATGCTCGTCGTTTATTGCTTTATTAGAGCCCTCATGCGCTCCTCAAAGATAGTTGCATAGATTTATCCTAAGATAATATAATCAGTCGAATGCGTAGAAACAAGTGAGTTAAACTTCCCGTACTAAGTTTAACTTCCCGTGTTAAGTTTCCGGTATTTTCAATGATTTAAATATTAACATATACCGAGGCTGATGCAGAAACAGATGGTTCGGACTTTTTGTGGACAAGTTTTGATGGCAAATTCGAAGTAAATCAAGAGCAGATTGCTTACTGAATGTATAATTTTCATCAATGACAAACACAAAATTGATTTTCTTCACAAAATCATGGTTATCACAGGCATTTAATGTTACAATGTAACGTAAGTAATGTCACATTTCTAAAAAATATATCTTACAACACAAACGGAAAGAAATCATATTTCTACTGAATCTGGAAAAAGAAAATGGGTGAATGTTTATCCTGAGGAATTTATGAGGATTAAATTAAACGAAAAATATAATTTTGTTGTTTCGGATGTGCGTAGAAGGATTATATAAAGGCGCAAGAGTTATAATGGAGAAAACGATACGTCAGTTCAATCATTCTTTATTAAAACGTCTCGATCAATACGTATATTCTTCATTAACACTCGCTCAGTGATGCATACCCCACAAATAATGTTTATTACCTCATTCGAATATTAAATGCGTCGTTACTTGTACCTCTTATTTGATCAGTATTCTAAAACTGATTACTTACTAGCCTGCAATTAGATAAAATAATATACATAATAAATCATTTTATAGCACATACTGTGAATGATCAAATTATTAGAGCCGCAGTACGAAAAACATATTTTTCAACCATGAGGTGAATTGTAATGTTGTCTGCAGTGCTGCTAAGTGTGCATGTGTAACTTGCGTACATCAATATTTCATACAAAAATGATAAAAAGTGTAGCTAGATTTTCAATAAAAAATTGATTGTTTTAGTGTAAAAACTAAAAATGTTCTGATAATTTGATGAGAATAATTTTATGAAAGTTCATTACGTTACGTAAATTTGTAAATGATGCGTTAAACAATGTCAGTACTGTTATAGAAAGGTGCATTAACGGTGAATGCAGTTAAATGATAGCATTGGTTATAGACAATAGATTTGTCGTGGTTTTCTGTAACATTTGTTGCTTCTCTATTGTTGTGTTGAAACTTGACATATTTATTTAAAATATAAGATTGTGCACAAGACACAATCGAGCTTATGAGAGACATGAATAATTAAAAATAAAAATAATTTATTTAATCTAGATTAAATATAAATGCTGGTAGCCGAAAATGGTAAAAGAATAAACTACTTCAAAGGTCTACGTGACTACTAAGATTAAATCTGGAATTCCCCTTGTTTACTTCTTTAATCGTTCAATTATCCAATTAAAAATTTCCAGCGGATAATTAAAATATACTTCGGTCATGCTTAAAAATAAAGCACCATTCCAGACACGCGAATGAAGCGATATTTGCAAACCACTGAAATAATTTGTTCACAAGAACAAAATTTATAGCAGGACTACAACTGATTGCATAGTTATTCAGGTTCACCGTAGTGTCAACGGATTCTCTTCATATTGAATTTTAATTTGTCGATGTGGATAATTAAATCAAACTACAATGGTTATTAAGCAAAACTGTGTCGTGGGTACGTCTCTAACTTTATCATGTCTTTCTATCATATCCTCAGTTATTAAAACATAATCAAAATACCATTAGAAACATTACGTTTGTCGGAAAGTTCAGTCCAGTTTCAGGAACTGTGGTTAACAGAAATTACGTTAATTATTTTATGAAAAAAATGGAAAACTATTGTAAGTATGCACAATTACATTTAGAAACCGGAGAGAACTTTCTGACAAGCTCAATAAGAATATAATGGGCAAATTAAAAGAAATAAACAGAAAAAATATAAAAGTTAACACTTTAAAAATGTAAATTTTGCAAAATTTTAATTGAACTTTGCAAAATTTTAATTGAACTTTGCAAAATTTTAATTGAACTTTGCAAAACGTAAATTTTTAAAAATGTTAATATAAATTTTGCAAAATGTTAATGTAAATTTTGAAAAATATTAATTGAAACTTTGCATAATCTGTTTTTATTACAATTTACTCGGTAAACCAAACAGTGTTAAGATCTACGAGATACAAGTTTATCAAAGCAATTGCTGTAATAAATGTAGACTTTTGTATTCTTATATTATTAAATAAACTTTTTTGATTCTGTATAAGTTTTATGAGCATTGGTGTGGCAATCAATGTGTTGACATGAATTCACGGTTTTAAAATCCAATTGAATTTACTTCGATGAGCGGAACAAGAATCAACGATAGCAATGCGAAACTTTTTTGGTTACAAAGGAGACATAACAGAACAAGATATTTTTATCACATTGTGACTAAAAATAAAATTAGACTCAAAAATATTGATACATCAGTATGTGACTTAAAAATTTTGATACATGATTTATGATTATGATTACTAAGTAATTCAGTGATCATGATTAATGAATAACTTAAGTAATCAAAGCAAATGTAATCATTGGTCCTGATTAACTCAGAAATCATTGATCATGAAATGATTACTTTTTTTATTATGATTAACTGAAAAATTTGGTATTCTGGTACATATAATAATTCTAAAGAAACTGATCCATCAATGATCAATATTGTATATATAATTATATGTAACGTTAATATTAGCGAAAGATAAATTAATCAATCATTAATTCATTCCGAGACTACAAGTTATTGATTAATGATTGCAGCTGACTAAATTTAATCATGATTACTGATTTATTCTAGTAAAGATTAATTGATTAATTATTCTGATTACCATAATTACAAAAGTAATCACAAAATAATTTATTTCTGTCCAACTCTACTAAGGTTAACTTTTTACATAAATAAAATTCAACATGCAGAAAGCTATTTTTCATCGTGCGTGTCATCCATGAATCTGATTACTTAATGGTTTCTAACATTACCAATTTCAAGATTCAAGTCCGATCCCTCAGAGCGCACGTTTAAGGAGCAAATTAAATCTTCTATTTAAACATCACAAACAGATTCTTACATCGTGGCTCGTTAAAACCATTATCACGTAACAAGTAACCGTGTTCGTTCAGCTAGCTCATCGCGCGTGTTTCTACATTACGTTAAGGTAATTTTCCTTCTTCCAGTAGCTTCCACCTTATACGCATCGCGAAGCAACCTCGCGAAAATCCACCGCCTTCTCAGCTGATATTACTCGCGCAACACTTTGTTTCTCGTTCCGTTTCCTAGAAGTCAGACAATTGTTGTTCCCTTCCCATGAAATTCGTTTTTCACGGCTCCCCAATTTCGGCAACAGATAACATTCAACCGGCGATTAGGAAATTCGAAGGTTCTCAATGTTTGCACCATGACACCTACACAAAATTGGTCGCCGCGCCGACCTATGCATAATTTTATTTGAAATGAACATAAGAAATAAATATTTGAAATAATTTATTTCTCTCGTTATTTTCGATACTGTTATTTAAAAATAAAAATAATATTGATTTCCTTGCAATAACAGTGAAATAATTATTTCAAATAATTATAAAATAATATAACATGATATTTGAAGTAGTATTTTAAATAATGTTATTGCAGAAGTGCGCAAATTCTCATTTTTGATGCATAATTTTATCAAAAAAAAAAAGTAAAATAAGGGAAGAATTTCTTTGAATGATTCCAAGATTTTTTGTGATAAACATAAAATAAAAATGTTATTCTCTGATAATAATACACACGTTTTCTTGCATTTTCTTCACCCTGTATTTCACCCTTAATTATTTATTCTCTTATACTTCATTCGGCGTGATTATTGCTTATAAAATGGCTATCATAAATAAATATTGACATCGAATTCTTCATTAGCCATATCAAAAATACTATAAAGGAAGAGTAACGCAAGTACTCGTTTATGCTCGTCTCGTGCTCGTCTATTCATGACCGAAAAGAAAACAAATACAAACTTTATCCCAATTCAACTGAATTCTAATACTTAAAAAAATATTGAAATAATTATTTAATACAGAAAACAAAGTTCTATTTATCTCTGACTTTCTTAAATTTATATACAAACATGTTAATTTGCATAAATATCGGCTGCACAATCATTAGACGGCGGATCTTTGCGAAAAATAAAAATTTTTCAATTAAATCGTAAGAAACAGAAACGGTTAAATGGTATTTCTTCATTTAATAAATTCGATAAGTTGAACAAAATGTAATAATATTCCAAAATTCTTCCGCTGTCTCTACAGTTTTGTAGTTTATCTATTAATAGTTGTCATAAATGCATAAAAGAAAACCGTAAAAATGGGTCTGGTACTTTCGGTTCTCGCGAACACTTTCATGCACCACGATCTTTTCTACAATCGTTTACTCACGTTACAGATAACACAGTTCATTTAAGAATAACAGATACTTTCTCCGCGCGTTCGCAAACGCCAGGCCTCGAGCAGAATTATTTTACAATAGTCCGTTAGAAATTAAAGCTTTCACAGAGATCCCACAGGCGCCCAAACTATTGTTGCAAACTGCTATTCGTTACGATTGAACATTATTATCATTCGCTAATAATTCAGGAATGCCGCTGCCGTATGAGAACCAACGTGTCACGTATCCTCCATTTCGGTTTCTCCCCCCGATTTCTAGTCGTCGATCGTTAAAGAAGGAAAGTTTTCGCTGTAACGTTCGTTTTTGTGCTGTTGCAGGAAAGAATGACCGCGGTGCACGATATAATTGTAGCGATTTCGTGGTACATTCACCGGCCTGGCGAATAGAACTGTTCTCCTCCGTTAGTTGCAATCCCAAGGAGAAAAGAAAGTTTGCGATTGTTCTTTTGTCACGGGATTCAGACAAATTCGCGGGATTACCCAGAAAAGGACAAATCGGTCTGTTAAAATACAAGATCCAGCTCCGTCTTCGAACAAATTGAAACGTGGACGGAACTGTTAGGTCGGTGCAAAAAATCGCGGTTCTTGTTGCTTTGATTCTTTCATCTCCAACCTTGTGCAACCTTGACGGCCATTATACGAATGAATTCATTTTGGCACACGTTTTCCTATGATATAGAAAAATACATTCCATTTAAAAGATTGAAGTTTACATTCATTTCTAAAAAAAATAATGCAAATAAAAAAATGTCGGACACCATTTCATTGCTTGCGAAAAACAGTATAACTTTTTCCTCTTCCATTTTTTTTTTTCTAATGTTTACCATATGCAAGAAAAACGCTGCCAAGTGATAGCGTGAACACCCTGTACAACGACGCACTACTGTATTTGAGTTTGTTCACGCGTTAACCCTAGCAAAGCACACAGTTTGCTCTATTGATTTAGGCAAATGGTTTTTTCACTGTGATCTCCGTTTGATATAGTTGAAGTAAAGGTAGCAAAATGCAAGGTCGAGTAATTTTTTATTTTATGCGTTCAGAATGGAATACAAAATTACATAAATTGCTTCCAACATTAAACAAAATATTTTGACTAGTTCTTAGAAAAGAAGACCAACGAAATGGTTAATAAATATTAAGGAAGAATTTACAAATACAATAACGCAAAAATTCAAACAAAAGCAATGCAAAATCTTAAACCTGTCTATGGTATGAATTATAAAATTGTTTAGAAATAACCTGTCTATGGGAAAATAGTTATTTTGTAACTAACCAAAATCTTTCAATGAAAAGCATTTATTATGTTCATGTTGTTTATGTTCTCGTTTTGTAACGGTGTAATAGCAATAAGTGGACCGAGGATTTTATTCACTTATGACAAGAATGAGAAGAAACACAAAACAGTGAAAACATTAGAAGAATTTTAGAATATTGTCGTATTATTTTCAACCTACTGAACCTACTCAGAAAGGAAATAAATTTCTATTTTACTCCAGTTTGTTACAACTGAGGTAGACAATTTCTGTTTTGTTAGTAATGGTATATTTAGCGAATTATCGACGGTGAACGTCCAAAATGCTATGAAATATTGAGTGCTCTACGAATTCTCTAGGGCAATAAACTGCAGCTCGAAATGGAATTGGTGAATCACAATTCCAATACTTCTAAGCACTCGTTGGTCCGTGTAACGTCGAACGATGGAAATGAAGCAGCAGGTGCGCGAAATATCTATTTACAGGAGGCACTTTGCTACGCTGTGACCCAATTAATGCCACTTAATTACTATCGAGGGACGTGCGTGGTGCCGCACCGCGGCTCGGTTTTGCAATCCCAAAGAATTGGACGATCGTGGTTATCTAGCAGAGAAACAACGCAGCTTCTAGATAACTGCTGATAACGTAACAACGAAAACACTCAGAGTAGTATGCTCGTGCATACCACATCCCCGCGCTATTTACATACCATTGTTGACTCTTACGTTATAATTACCCTGTTGATCCTACCTTGTTATCTGTCCGACGATGTTCACCTTAGGATACTCGCGGGTAAGAGGTTAACTGCGTGAGAACCAATCCAAAAATTAGAATTATGCGATCCACCGATAAATGATTCACTATCATGTGAGAATGTTCTTTAATGCACAAACTGATTTATTTATAATGTGAGAATATTCTTTCAGTTTAATCTTCGCCGTGTTTCCTTTATAAAGTAAAAGTGTATAATTAATACTGAAGCTAGACTTGCAGATGAATTAGAGCACAAGTACAGAGGGAAGATAATAAACAAATCGATCTCACTGAATTAAGAATTTATAGAAATAATGTCTACTATTTATGTATGTATGTTTCTTTTTGTATTTTTATGAAACACAAAGTTCACATTTCTTGCGTTTTATTTAAACAGTTTAAAAGTTTCAGTACTATTAGACCCTACCTACTATTCAATTTCTGAATAATTGGTTTTGTACTATTACTTTTTACGAAATTATCACAATTTTTTCAGAATTGGAAATGTAGTGCTTAAATACTTTTTGGATCCACTGTAAGTTGTACATTTTCTAATACAGATTTTTATTTTCTATATTGGGGGGGGGGGGGGCTTGCGGTTCTCGGAGGGGAACAAGTTACCCCCTCGAATCGTGTAAAATCTAAATTATACTATAATCATTAATGGGAAAGGAGTTCTAGTATAGGCAATAATCTTAAATATTATTATTATTATTAATCTTTATTTCAGCCTTGCAGCCATGACATTTGGACTTGGTTTACAATGCCCTACTAACAATCTTAAATATTATATTTTTATGTTATTGCAGTACCATTACTTTTTCATCAAACAAGACACTGCAATACACTCGATTGCCCTAACTCAAACAGAAGCTACACCCAAACATTGCTTACGTAACAATGTTGTCCTGTATGAGTAGCAAGAACATTATGATAAAGAAGCTCGCGAGATAGTGATATTTAGCCGATCGCAAATTTGCAAATGTAGATCTTACGCACCGTGCAGGATTAGACAAAAAACTCGTGGTTAACAGACGAACTTATGCAACGATTTTATGTCGAGAGTAATGATTTCAAGAACTCGCGAAAACGAAATCCAGCGAAAAAATACACCAGAATTAACATACTTCCTTAATTATCTATTTAAATCAATTTCTTAGTCATTAGCAGATCGTAATTCTACATTATACGCTTCTTGAATATTGTTATTTATATTATTTTATACTACCTTGAAATATTTTCGGATATATGCATTGGAGAATGTAAAAGCTAGAATAAATTAACGAGAAAAATTCACATAAACTGTAAAATAAATTAGCTTATTCAATTTTTACACTCTTCAAAAAGCATCAGATTGGCAATAAATTTTTAAACCATTTAGGACCTAATTTCAGATTACAAGTTTTTGACCAGAATGATCGTGTTCGTTCCGGATTTTCATAATCTAATGTCGCAAATATGTTTAACTGTGCTGAACGATGATTTTTGCATTGCACCATATATTTTTAAATGGCCCCATATATTATTAACTTCATAGTGTTGTATCTGATGTCAGGACGAGTTCAATGATGCGGTGTGTTATAACCTTCAAATGCCCTTCAACTACAAAATTTATGATGAAACAATGATAACTTCAGAACATGCAATCATTTTATTCGAATTCTGTTAAATGTTCAAAATATGATCTTGAGAAGTGACACAAACATTTAAACCGGGACGCCTGCGATCAGGAACAGGACTGATACACTCGCAATAATTCGATAACAATAACTGACTCGACATACGTACCTGTATTTTGTTGATAATCTTGTTTGTGTACGTTTAGAGATCACCTTCCGTTAATGGTATACGTGTTCTGAGACCTAATGGCTTAAGAAATTAAATTTCCGTTGATCAAACGGAATAGTCAAACTATACTTATTTATAAGTCTAAGGTCATTTGAAGGTCATAGTGTACCACATCATTGAACTCGTCTTAACGTCAGCTACAATTGTACGTAGTTAAAAATATATGGTGCCATTTAAGAATCATCGGTGACCTTCAAAAAACCTTGAAAACGATAACAATCAGAACAATTTTTTAAATCACCATATTAGCCTCCTTTAACAGTACAACATTTCTCTGTAACATTTTCTTCTATCTTCAAACCTAACGGAGCTATTTATTTAAAATTTTTAAAAAGTTAAAAATCGTGGCGTTTACTTGTCTCCGCGAAATTTCTGAATAAGTGTTTTTATACATTATCTAGTAAAGTACTCCTAGTAATATCTCAAAAAAATTCAAGTCGTTTCGTCCAATTTTGAAAAGGATATTCGTTTCTAAAGGTTGTCCGAATGTTGTTGTCCCCCACTGTTCCGATTCGTTGAAAGATATGTTTGCGAACGCTATGTTAATTATTTCATTTACAGTATACGGAGATTAGTGAATTCCATCAAGTTGGACAAGTAAAACGAGTCTTATTAATCTCCGTTAATGCAACGCGAAAAACGGCGTCGTTCCCACTGTCACGCAATGCGTGTTTTCAGTACCGTGTCATAACACCGCGATAAAGCAGCGAACATATAACCGATTTGCAATTCGCATCATGACGCGCAGTTGCGAGAATTTCATTTTACAACGGCACGATGCATGCCCGTCAATGATACTTCCGCTTTTTCGTTATTTCGCGTATCAAGATAAATTATAAAGATATTACTTGAACCTAAGTAGTTTCATAATTGTGGCACGGACCGATTAAATTACTTCGCACAATGCGAGCCGTAATCGATGCCAGTTTATAACAAATACTATTTTACGGACTTCTCTAGCACGCAATTCATTCCTACATAATTCTGGCTAATCAGTTATCGTTGTAACTACTACTCTTATTTTAATTAACTTTTACATTCTATATCGTGTTGTGTATGCACTATAATTTGGCTTCGCGATTCTACGAACACATCAAGACTATAATCGTCCTTTTCATGTTTTCATTTTTCTATTGGACACAGTAACGAAGGCTTTAGTACCTTTTTCAAAAGATGACGGTATAATTGGTACTATATTCCACTCATTAGACATTGAACAATAATGGCAAATATTATTAACGAAATGTGTTTTTGCTTCTTCTTATAAATAAATACTTTTGCTGAAAAACTATACATTTTCTTTATGTACTTAAGTCACAATTTTTAAACATTTTGCAAAGTAAGGAAGGCTTTAGTAGCTTTTTCAAAAGATGACGATATAATTAATTTTTAAATTCAATTCATTAGATATCGAAAATAATGGTAAATATTATTAACGAATCGTGTGTTTATTTTCCCTTAGAAATAAATGTTAAATTTGTTTAAAAATATTAGATAAGTAAGTCATTTGTTGCTATAGGATGCATTAACGACCACGCTAAAATAAATAAAAATTAAATTAATTGAATAATAAAAAGAAATGTTCCGTAAAAAAACTTTGTTCCACATGGAGCAAACCTTGCAAATTCGCAACAAAATTGTCAAATCTTCTGTAATCTCGTTTTGTGGTGTCAAATTTTAATTAGCATTAATGGATCAGTGTATCATGCGAATGTGTGGTATAAAAATACGCTTTTCCGTGCACAGTAGCGATAAGATATCCGGGTAATGCAAATGTTACAATTGATAATCGCACGAGTCGAAAATAAAGTCTGAGAATTATTATCAGATAATATTTATGTAACAAAAGCGACGTCTTTTTCAGTATACACACATTTTCTTAAATATGTTACTAAAAATAGGCTTAACTGCAACTGAACCTTGAGAAATAATGAACACGATGTATATCTGTAGTAGTAAGATTGCATAGCCTAAAACAGAATTCATTAAAATTTTATATTTTATCGGATACATATAGGTATATTCTTTTTTATATGCAACTATTGTTACTCTAACAGTGGCAACGTGTAATAAGGCGTACTATGATTTCTTTTAATTAATCGTTTCTTTTATCTCGATGATAGTATAAGTTCTGATAGTACTGTTTGTTAGCATCAATTTTTAAATCAACGCTAGATATAATAATAATCATTCAGTTTCTAATATTCAGTTAATCTTCCGGATTTACTGGCTTTATCTTGTCTACTCATTTCTTTAAACATTATATTTTGCACAGTAGAACAATATTCTCGTAAATTAATTATCAAAATAATGACTTCGAGTGAAACAGTTAGTTTGTTGTGGCTAATTAATATTACTCGCTCATGTCTAACAAATTATGCTAGCCAGACTAATGTTAAAAATCCAATTAAATACTAAGATCGCTATTTCAAAAATTTTAATAAATCAGCAGCATGTTATAATACAGCATGCTACGGCATAGTACAGCATGTTATGTTGTTGAACAATGTAAAAACTTATAGAGAACGGTAAAAAATTCCAAATTTATTCATGAATTCTGCTGAATGATGTAAATCAACTATCGTTGCAAGTTGACATTATTCAATTTAGATGAAAACTTTTTTAATGATTGAAATAAGACAGTTACATTTTCTAAGATTTCGTAACTTAACGCTTAATTGTTATATCTCTTTTTGGAAATATAATTAATATATTGTAGTCATGGTCGAACTCGATAAAAAAGACAAAATGTTGTATATCTGTTTCTAGATAAACCTCTTCGAATATTCCGTTTTTACACAATGTATAAAACAATACAAATAATGAAAATGAAGCTTTCATTACACTATTCATTCGAAATGGAATTTACGAAACAGACTTTGTGTGCCTCAGGTCATCGGTGATTCTGGAATACCAGTTATGGGTTAATACTGATAACATTGAGACAGTTTAACGTAAATATATTAAGTATGAAATGTAAAAAATGAAAGAGAAATAACTAAATTACTTTGTTATGAACTTCAATCTAAATACCATTAGTTATCATACACTATCGTAATTAGACTGTGGATTTTTATGAAAAATACCAATTTTCTTAGTCAACCGTAAGCAACAGAAATTAAATAAAAATTTCTCTCTTGATAATTTCAACAAGCCAGCAGTAACCTAATAGTGCTCTAAAATTCTTGAAATGTTTTCACAGTTTTTTATTTTACCGACCCAGTTTGGCATAAAATCCGCAGTCTAATTACAATCATTGAATCATCTGTCGGAACACCTGACTATTGTATTTTGCTGTTGAATATATTTCCAAATTAATTATATTCTTCCCAGAAGCCGTACGAGTAAAATAAAAAAAGTAAACATGACTTCACGTGTAACACTTACGAACGAAACACTTTCACCACTTTTATAAACTATCTTCTTTCTAATCTAAAATCTATCTGCGGTGAAATGCAATTTTAATATCTTGTACGCATAAATTACTTTTATTACGCTACATATTAATACGAGTTCGAACTAATCCATTTCAACGACTACAATATTTCAAGCTCGCTCCTAACGCGGTTAATTCGATTACACGATAAACACCAATAAGTTCCAGCGCGGTACACCCTAATCTTCGAGTGGTACGATCAAACTTGATCATCGGTATACTAAGATTTGATCTGACCAAAATAGTAATTGCACGGAGCAGATATAATCGAGCCCGTCCATTTCGCGTTCGCAATTACAATATCCCGGGGGACGTGTTTCGTTACAGTTCCATTTAATCCTTGATTCCGTGGTATTAGGATCGGCGCGGATCCATTAAGCGGCGTTGCAGCAGCGTGTCAAGGATACACGGGGCCTTGATCGCGGGTGTGCGGATCAGACATCCTCCAGAATTGCGTCGTGCAAAACCCTGGGCGGTGGCGGCTGCTTTTGAATGAGTTTTTCAGTGAACAACATTGGTGGGGTTACGATGATGAAGAGGTTGAAGGTGGCAGAGGTGAGAAAGGGGGGATCCGCGTGTCGATTGGGGGGAGGACAGCAGTGGAGAACAGCGATATATGAAGGCGAAACTGCCGCTCCACAGACTCAATAGCCCAGAAACTCCACGTGGTGTACTGTCGAACACGGTGGATTCGCGTGCGACATCGACGACAGTTTCTTTCAACCTCTTTCTCCTTCTTTTGTTTTCTTCTTGTTTTTCCTTCTTTATTTTTCATTCGTTTGCACGAACCAGTGTACGTTGTTCGAGTCGTACCCGCGTTACCCCCGTTACCCCCGTTGTAATATTTGAGCCCCGCAACCGACGTGTGACGAGCCATTGTCCTCTAGTTGTGTTCGAAATATCGATAGTTTCTTGTGAGCCGTGATCAACGATCGATACCTTTGGGATATGCTAGGACCGTTTCAATAACAGCATCCTCCGCTGACGTACGGATCTAGTGACAAACCGGAAGAGGGTAGTTCCATCGAAGCTTTCGTTCTTGAAGGAGTTGTCAACAAAATGGGAAAGAGTTGGAAAGGTATGTTCAGCGTTTTTGGTTTGATTGCGTTTGTTGTTCTACATGGTTTTGACAATTGTTGTGAGAGAATCTTGGGGAAATTGTTTAGAATCTGTATTCGATATTTAAATGCATTGATTTGTTATTATGAATATTTAGAGTCTGGGTTAGGGTGCCTCTGATACATTTACGTACATAATATATTTTTGCTAGTTCCATTTACAATTTGTCTCATAACATTCCGAATCTTATTTTTAAGCAAAGAATATTTACAGTGATTGCATCTTGTGCAAGTTGTAGAAACATATATGCTGTACTAAACATTTACCACGGTCGTATGTATTTTCTAGTGTTTTTATTTAGGTGACTTCTAATAAATAAATTCATTAATTAACGCTCTTCTAATTCATTTTTATATGTAACATATTTTTCTAGTTTTATATAAGATTGAATCACAATCTAAGTTTTGAAGTCGAAAGAAAATTTTCAGTGACAATTGTTACGAAGAAGTCTTCAAAAAGTTCATTAGAGTGTGTTTTCAATATTTACATGCAATAATTTATTATAAATTTTCATATTCTGTATCAGACATTCGACACAGTTGTATGTATTTTCTGTTGTTTTCATTTAGTTGTCTCCTAAGAAATAAATTAATTAAGTAACGTTCCTCTAATTCATTTTTTTTTTAGTTCTATATACGATTCACCTAACTTTGTAAACCTTATTTTTAAGTTCCATAAAAATAATTTTATTTAGTATACCTACTACTATTATAACTAGACTGTGAATTTGTATGCAAAATAAAAATGTTCTAAGTTGACTGTGAGGAACACAAGTTACATAGCAATGTATTTTTGTATACAACGATATTAGTATGTGTTTTAATGATATTTGAAGTATAAATAAATATTTAAACCGATATTATAAAAAAATGTTTAATTACATTTTCCTCGACATTATAATTATTCTTTTTAATAAATTTGTTTACTCGCTGATTTTCAATACATACATACTGGTTGAATAATCGGTTTGTTATAAAACAATTCTCTAAAATTAGAATTGATTTTAATTATCGATAAAGTTCAATGAAACGCAAAATGTTATAGTTTTTGGACTTTGGACAATTGTAACAAATTCTCTTAGCCTCCTCTGGTGTTTATATAAAAGTATGAACGAACATTTAAATATTTTGGAGCGTTCTCATGATATGAATGTTGTACTAACAATAAGTCAACAACGGGACACGCATGTTGGCGATGTCGCCGTTTCAGACTGTTGGTTCGATAATAAATTACAGAGGAAAATTTTTTTGTCGCTTCACGGTATGCGATTCACCGCGAGCGAAGCTAACCAGCGAAATCATTTGCACAAATGTTATGAAAGCCGGCGTGCATAAGTGTTCCTGTTTCCCTATGGCTACCATTTCTTATCTGGATTACGCGTTAACACGCGTATTGTCTAACGATAATTTGTATTTGTAGCATATCGCGCGTCATTAATCTTGCTGTAGGATCAAATCGGTTACCTGATAACAGGATTAATTAGAAAAGAATTCGGGATTAGTACACGTGATATCTTATCAATCCATTGGAAACTATCCGTATACTCCCTAACATTGATTTTAAATATTGATAAAAATGTCGCCCGGTTGTACAACCAATAATGACACATCTTATGGAGACCTAAACATAATTACCTATGATTACATCTACCTATGATTAAATACCCATATTTTGTAGCGTATGAAATTATAGTTTTTCTAATTATTGTGGCAACATTGATTTTAAATATTTATCAAGATTTGCCGTGGTATTTAACATACTTCTTTCATTATTTATTCGTCTCAACATCTTGGCCATTTTCAAGTATCATAATTACTCTATAATAAACACTACTTTGATATTGTTATTTACCTACACTACATTGAAACATAAATTTTCGGATATAGACATTAGGAAATGTAAAAATTAGAGTGAATTAATGCTATAAATTCACATGAGCTGTAAAAAAAGTAACGTTTATTACATTTATACACTTTTAACAACCGTAAGTCATGCTGAGTATAGAAATAACCGTTCGAAGTCAGTATAACAGTTTAACAATCAATTTTTAATCAATTTAATATTAATAATGGCATAGCTTATTAAGACTTAAACACAAATACCTGAATTTTGTAAACGATATAAAATTATATTTTTTCTAATTCTTGCCCTAACTGAAATGTGTATAGTTATCAGGTAATTAAAAGATTTTGCATGTTTCATGATTTAAAGTTATATATTTAACACAATACAGTATATATATATATATATATATATATATATATATATATATATATATATCTGTATTTCCCTAATACAGAAATTAATATTTATTTCAAATATTTTTGGCTAAATTTAACTAAACATTAACTAGGAAATGAAAAGCAACAATTTTTTAAATTTCGTTCTTGAAACTGTATTATATTTGAATTAAAAATGAAGCAGAAGAGCATAATAATTATTTAATTGTAAAGTTTTGTACTCTACCGTGTTATTTGCTTGAATAATCGCGTAACAGTATGTAAAATTGTTAAATGAAAAAGTAAATCTCGATTTAACTTTCGCTTCTTAAAAATGCAAAGAAGTTATGTAGTATAATGATCCGCAGTACAGTAAAATCAATAGAGACCAACATTCAAGAATTGTAATACGAGAATCAGGAAATATTCTTCGGTACTTGCGCAATGAAAAAGAATATCGAAGCAGAAGACGGTCTACATAACACTAATCATCATGTTAGTCATTGGAACAAAACACCATACTCGTATATTACGAACCTGAAGAAATTCCAGCTGTGCTAATACTCACGACTAGCCACAGAGAGACCAGTAATTTTTTAAATTTGCAATGTCCTTCTTCGTTACTAGCACAATTAATAAAATAAAACTTATGAAAGGAATATAAACGGAAGCAGTGTTAAACTGAACCATACTAATCCTGCCGATATTTAGTTCGTACATCACAGCATTTAGTATGTGATATTTATAAAATCATAATCTTTATTTATAAATACAATTAATATAAATTAATATGCTATCTATACGATGCTATCTATAAGTATGTAAAAGACAGCAATAGAAGTCATGTAAAAAACAGGCATTTTTTAATTACGCTTTGTTACATTAGTTAGAGAATCTTTATGCAAAATTCCATTCTGATAGAACAGCTTTCAATCCGTTAAATTTAATTCTTAACATATTAATTCTTAATAAAATAATTTTCCAAGAAAATTCTTTTAATTTGATACACCTTTTATTCTTGTAATGTACAGATCTACAGGTGCCATAAATGCATAATAATTTGCAATCTAATTATAAAAATAAAACATTATTATACTATAATTTTCTCTATAGCTAAATTTAATATTTAGACTTAATTCAATTAAAATATAATGCCTAAAAATAGCTTAACACGTTCACGCCAGCATGGATCACCGGCGAGTCGCACTCGACTGTCCCATCGGTCGGCATACACCACCGGGTGAGTCACACTTGAATATTCGATCAGACGCTGCGTACCATTAAAAATGTAGTTTGTTTAGTAATTAGAAAAAATTTCCATATAGTTGAAAATTTAACGTATATTAATTTTAAGAAAGTGAAGCATGAATACGAGCGCCGCTCCACACCGAGAAACACAAATAGCAGCGCCGGCGTGAACGTGTTAAATAAAATGTAGTTGAGCTAATACTTAATAAAGCTAAATTAATTTAACACTTAAGAAAGCTAAATTAAGCTAATACTTAATGAAGCTAAATTTAATTAATGCTTAATAATGCTAAATGAAACTAATACTTGATACTTCGAAAAATTAAGTAGCCTATACTTTTCAACGTGACGTGAAGAAATTTTTGATTTCATACTGATAATAATCATTACACTGCGAATCTTTATGTAGAATGAAATGTTTATCCATCAATTGTAAAATACAGCAGTTAAATAAACATCTATTTCTTTCCCTAATAATTTGAATATTGTTGAAAATAATGTATCAATATTCTTAAATTCTTTTAATCCTCATCCATCCTCCATTTTCCCAATTTCATTTGTCCCTTGATGTTGAAATCCTTTTTTGAAAATGAAAACCTAAAACGAAATGATTTTCAAATAAAATTACTCGCGTTGTGAAAAACTTTGTTCCGAGAAAAACGCATTTATAATTTCAATTATCCGTGACAACTATGCATTACCGCTACAGATCGTGCCAACAAAATACACCGTTTTCGGGAGAAAACGATTTTTTCTGCTGGATTCATTTTTTTTTTTGCTCAGATAAGGTGGCTAGTCTCTTAACACGTGACTGATTTCGTTTTCTGCTCTACTCAGGTGCGAAAGATTTCGTCGGCATCGACGAGGTGACCAAGGTCGATTTTCTGGTGATGATGTTTGCCGAAGCTCTAGGAACGTTCCTCCTGGTGTTGATCGGTTGCGCCTCCTGTATCACGTGGTCCGTCAACAATCCACCCACAGTGGTGCACATCGCGTTCACCTTTGGCCTTGCTGTTGCGAGTCTGGCGCATGTAAGTCAACTGCTCTTTACGTAATTATTTACTAGAAGGAAGCTTCCGAGCCTTGTCAATACCAAATTATTACGTGTTCGCTTCCTCCCGTTACGTGTGTGCCAGCAATTATGAAAATGGCGCTTGCTGTCATTCTTGCGGAATAGCCGAAAATTTAATCATTGAATTGAGTTAGTAATTGGATAGAGTAATGTGTCTTGTAACGAATTAATTCGTTGTATTATAGAACCTTGTTTGTTATAGCATTCGTTCATCATACCATACGTATATATATACGTATGTTCATTCTTAACACGAAATACACATAAAACGAGAACGTACAAACATAATCAGAATTTTCATTTATTATATGTATATATATTTTTTAAAAGAGTAGGGAAGAATTTTTATAATAATTTAATTTAAAGGAATTCTTATAATAATTTAATTTCAAATTTAATTTTAGGGCAATTTTTAAGTTTTCGAAAATATGTTTTACAAAATTGATGAATTGAAACTGTAAATAACTGTCTCAAGCATCGTCAACTGTGAAAATTATCAAATTGATTTGATTCGAGAGTCAAAGTAATCTACAGGAATTTTTGTATGCCAAAAGAATACGCGTTTTCTTCTACTTAAAAGTTACAATTTACAGGAGCAACCCTGATAAGATAAATACTAAACGCGTTCTTGTTACATGTACGTTCCTTCACTTTACCTCTTTTTTACTTAACAAGAAGAAGCATACATCTCGTACAGATAGCATTCGTAGCATTATAAATATTTCGCAGGACATATTATCTGCAAAGCAACGGCGTTCATATGTGCCTTAATTTTTCATTCACACCTCACTGTATGTTAATTCGCCTAACTCGCACATTATTAAAATCTCATAAATAAACCACACGGATTTTATACATTTGTGAAAATGAACAGATAAAATACAAAATAATGAAAATTTATGAAGAATTTAAAAATACTATTGCATTATTTCCAACTCATTACAATGATTAAAAAAAGAAGTAAATGTAAATAAAAAATAAATATTTTATAACAATATAAAATCATAACAATACAATTATATATTATATTTATTGTATTATATATTTTATATTATACATTGTATAATATTTTATTTATTTTTGAATAAATTTTCTTTTAATTTTCATTTTGCATAAAAATTAGTAGTCTACTAATAAGCATGCGGTGGTATTGAAATAAATGATCGCATAAGTATCGGAGTTCGTGAACGGTAATGTTACAATATCAAATTAACCGGGAACGACTCACGAAAATTTCGACGAGCTTCAGGGCTCCCGCGTTCAGCTACAGTCGTGATAAATTATCTACCACCTCGCATTTATCTGATTTCATTGAATGGATTAAAGTAACCGTGTTCTTGGCTCATCCCATAAGAACTCCCGGCATCCAGGTGGGACGGGAACGGGGAAGGGGAACATGGGAACAAGGGAACAAGGGAACAAGGGGGTTTCCATTCACCTCGCTAAATTGCCGTGTCGAGCGAAGTTTCACGAACGGACTGATTCCATTACTCTCGCTATCGTTCGTTCACTCATCCGTGGCGTTCTGTTTTTTCTCGATTAGCAAATTGGGAATTAATTTGCAGCGTTGATAAGCGGTCATGCAGAAATTATTCAGTGTCCGAATCGAACGCAACCAAGCATTATAATGCTTTTCGGTCGAATTTACTCCTTTTACGTGTACCGTATTTACTGTGTTATCAGTAAATTTATTATGCTTTCCGTGTGATTCACGAGACATTTAATTATGATGTTTCGGAGTGACTATAATAAACGTCAGCCAGCAAACATCGTTCATGTCTGAGTGCTTCTGTACGCATTATGTTAGTAGCAGGTTGCCATAAAAGTTTGTGGACTGCTATAATATTTCTTTTCATTATTTACAAAGTGCTTATCATTTTTATCGTTCAGGAAAATATTACAGTATTCGCAATTCTGTTACTTCATTTTTTGTAAGAAGTGGCTTGTACTGTTCAATACCGAAATTTTTCTTCTTCGGTGTTAATGTTAATACTTTTACTGCCACGTCGGTGTCATGTATGTCGGTGTCACAAATTTTGTATTGAATTAAAAAATGAATTTTTATTACAATTTATTAAGTATGTCAAAGTTCGTTGGAATGTATAACATGCAAGAGTGTCGCAAAAGTAATTTCTGTAATAAATCTTGTCTTCTATGTTGCATTTATAACAAAAATATAATGCATTTATAACAAAAATGTGTAATTTCAAACAGTGAAAACAATAGAAGAAGAATTTTAAAATGCGGTTATATTATTTTCTTCCTATTAAACATGTTAAGAAAGACAATAATTTGTTAGTTCACTCCGATTTGTTGAAATTCAGATGGAAAATTTTTATTTTGCATAAAGATCCGCAGTCTAATTATGAAATACAGTAGACTCGTGGGCGTTGTATGGACAACGCGATCAAAAAGCTATTTAAAAAGTCTGTACATGTAACTCTTAAATGGAAATTTGCAGTAGCTGTATCGAGAACTGTTTCACCACATACACTTACCACAGAAGATAGATATAAACAATCTTTTCGAAACAATTTTTTTATCACGTTATACGGAAGTCACCTGTAAGAGTTGTTCCGATTTTACGTGACTTTTACTGTCACTGGTGCAGCAGTCAACCTCTTAAAGAGCCGAATATCGTGAAAATATTAATGAACGAATATTAATAAATTTTAGAAGTGCACGACCCCACAGACTTCGTGCAGAAACGAATCTGCATGTCGCACATCCGCTGCTACACGAAAATAAATCAAAACTTGGCAACCGCCATGCGATAAAGTGGAAGCAGTGGATGCTAATAACTCAACAAGCAGCATTTTATCGCAACATGTACCATTAAACGAAGTAAATTTCTTCGTGACCTATTTCCTTCGGAGCGATACTTCCCTCCCTACTCAATGCCAAGTTTCGCAATTTGTCTCGCTGACGAATGGAAACGGACCAACGATAAATTCGCGTATCAGAAGCTTGTATCCCGCTTTCCGCAGGATAACTCATAATCATAGCAAACTTCTAAACGCGTTCTCTGCCGAAACACCACTTCAAAAACACCCACAGAATCAAAGCAATTCGGTGCAAAAATACATGATTGAAATACTTTACGTGATCGAAATTGTTCCTCGTTTTTGTTCCGTAAAAAGATGAAAAAGAAATCGTACACCGATTTTTAACGGTTCGATCTTCAACTCTACGGTTGTGTCGATACGAGAAAAATTTTTGAACGTCCTTGGAAACATTTGAATCTATTGCTGCATCGTGTAAAAATATCTTGCAGGAAAATGAACACTGCTTTGCTTCAAGCTTTAAAATGAGTCTAGGATTATGGTTGTATTCTCTTTCTTTTTACAAAATTATCATAATATAAATATCGACAATTTTTCGAAAATTGAAAATGCAGTATTTAAATATTTTTTGGATCTACTGTAAGTTGTATATTTTGAATTTGCAGAAAATGTTCTTACTTGTATTTCGAGCTTCGATCGAGCTGTGAGGATATAAAATATTTGGCTCGGCAAAAAATTGTTTTTTCACGGAACTGTCACGATTTTAATACCGGCCATTTAACAGGAATTGAAAATGCGGTATTTAAATATTTTTTGGATCCACTGTACATCGCAACTCTCCAATTTTAAATTCATCAAATGAGTTCTCCTAATCTGACGGGATTAATGGGTAACTCCGACGAAAAACGCGATCAACGATCCATACGTGATCATCAACGAAATGAAAAGAGCCGAACGGCGACCTGGCCACGATTGCTTAACGAGGTGTAGGCAGGCCAGCACGTGGAAGGTAGACGGGTCCACACCAAATTGCCGATTCGGCCACAGCCTGATTCTTTTTTGGCGCGTCTAGTTTAGCAACTAGACTGCCTGTCGCTCGATGACGATCATCACCGGAAGGCATGGAACACGCGAACTCGCCTCGGCTCTTTCTCGGAAACACGCGGCCGATTCGAGTCGGCATGCCTTCGCATTCATTAACATTAAAAAGAAAAAAAGAAAAAAAAAAGGATCATTCAGACTCGGGACCGATCGAGTAAACATGAATCTGAATGACTGACATCGAGTTCCCAGCGAAACCTGTCATTACGCGAATTTAGGACGGAACTGGTTCGCGTAATCGCCAACGTCTGTTACACAATGAATGAGTCTAGCATATAATACGTTCAAGAAAGAAGGTACATTCGGTCACGGGTTGACGCAATGGGATTTTACGTATCGATAGAAGCTGATAAATTTGTTTCTTGTCTGGTTTGTCTGGTTTGTGATTCCATCAGCGTTGAGTAGATCTGTAGATCTTGTACTTTATTTCGTAGCTTTTATTGCAAAATAATTTTATGTTATTTTGGAAATATCCATGTACTTTCAATTGAACCGTTCAATGCAAAGATAATACAAGTCGAAACAGAGTTAATAAAACACGATAACATCGAAAGATGTCACATTTATTTGGCGCAAGCCCAGTGTCGCCAGATCAAGACTTGTCTCCCCACTCTAACATCCCCTTCTACATCTTCTTCTGGCGACAGTGTGCAAGTCACGCTAAATATTACAATTATGTTATATGAACCCTTGTGAGCAGGGTCGCCAGATTAAGACTTCTCTCCCACTCTACCCTTCCCCTTCTACGACGCTATTCCCCCACGCTTTCGCCATTGCAATTAGTCACGTGACTAATCCGGTACTGTTAATTCCGGTCATTCAATTCTGCTTCAGATGTGGCGTTAAACCAAATAACTGTATAAACCACTTTTGCATTAAGCGTCTTAATTAGGCAAATTTATACAATCAGCAACTATATATAATAATAATAATAATGTTTCCGATTGAACCAGTGACTGTGTACAGCTTAAAAGGGTAAAAATTATTGTGTTCGTACCGATTAATTTATTAAAAGTATGAGGATTTTAGACTTATAGTCTGAAACGAATACACTTTCTTTGAATTGCAAAAAATTAATTTCGTATTACGCTTCGGTATTGATTAACGTACACACGATTCGTACAAATATACATGTGCATACTTAAGTATAATAATTAATTATTTAGTATTGCGTTTCAACCATGATTCATAGTAGCAGCTGTAATTGCATTCTGTTCTAGACTCTGTTTGATCGATTTAGATTTAGATTAGAGAATAATAGAGTACAATTCCATCTTTTAATCCATGCGACACTGACAAGTATAATAAAACGTTAAGCTAGAAGTAACTTGATCTTTCAATATCTAGACACGATAGAATTGTTCGATTTGAACAAACTTTCGAAAAGTTCACGACAATGCGTGTACATAATTGCTGTTGCGATTTACATGTTAAAATTGATTTAATATTTTCTGATAGAATGATAATGGAATTTGGATACAATAAATCTTCTCGCCACTGCATTTGATCAATACATATTGAACCCCTATATGAAGACGAACACGTCGAACATGTTGAACACAGATTGAAAAACGCTTATAAAAGTACTCATTCTACAGTAGATCAAAGTATGTCCGATCAGTATAATGCAATCAAAAGCTGCTTAAAAAGTCTGTATATAAATAATTCATGCGACAGTAAATGTACGGAAAAATTGTTTGAAGATACTTTGCTGCCACAGAATATTGAAAAGAGATGTATAACATATATATATTAATTGATTTTAATGAAAAAAATTGAATATCTTTTTTTTTAATATTTATTATACTTTAAAAATAAGTATAATTAATTTGGGCACAGTAATTGGAAGCCTCACAGTAGTTGGGTCTCTTACCCTATGCACAGCCTTTTTCGACAATTTTTTGAGTCCACTGTACATCTAACATTTGAAACAAAGCGTGCTCGGTAGTGGGGCTTCTTGCGCGATAATGTCACGACAAACAAAAACCGATAACGAGGGACGAAATCACGGATTTTGCGGTGTCGGTTTCGCACGTGTGCGACGCGTTCCCAGTGTACCGGTTACATATGCACATGCGCGTATTCCCTTTACACGTGACACGTTCGTTGATTTCAGAGAGCTGCCGGCATGTTGGTAGAAGGGTAAATAAGGCCGGTGATTCGCCCAAGGGGGTCTAACTCTCGGGATGGTGCAATTCTGCCCCGAAGGCTCCAATAACCTACTCGAGAACACTGACTCGCCTCGAACCTCGAATCGACTAGTATGACTCTTGTTCTGTCTCTTTTGATACTTTATTTTCCGACAGCTTGCGGCGCGGATATGAGTATTTATAATCTCGCATATCGACGGTTTTGCGAGCGGCGCATGCCATATTTTCTTTTCGTTCGGCCGAGGTCTTTTCGGGCAATTTGCTTTTCAACGTCTACCAACTTTTGTCGCTTTGAATCGTCGCTAAATATGCCAATAAACAGTCATACGCGAATTATAAATTTGAACCTAAATTCTTAAATTGCTGAAGGTTTTTTTTTTTAAGGAAGATATGAATAGTATGTCGAAGTTTGTATTCTTTTTCAGATCGTAACTCGATATTATTTTTCTTCTCTCTTTTTGTACCGCTATTGCAGTGTTAAGATAGTGGGGTAGAGTGGGCCTGAGAGCCCTTTTTCATGGAAACCTACGTAACATCTGGTATATAGTAACGACCTAAAGATACTTTTTCTTTGCATAAACTATAATTATTATACTCTACCTTTACATAAGTTTTTTTTTTTATTAATACTGTTATTTATTGTTAATTTATAGTACAAAAGGTTAGTCATTGCTAGAGGCAAAAAGTCCCTGACTACTGATATTGTGTAGGTATAATATGAAACTACATGAGCACGAAATTCTTTTTACGTGAAGAATACTTATTCAATTAATTGTTCTTACATTCTCAATTAAGGTACAAAACAAAGATGTTTTACACGAAAAATTGTACAATAACCTGTAACAAAAAGTCAAAACATATCTTCTTCTAAAAAAAAAATTATTATCTTTTGGATACAAACCATGAAAAATTTGAGATATTAACAAGTAAAGTATTTACAGTTATAGTATTTTCAATAAACAAAAGTATATTACATTCAAAAGAAGCTTCATTTCGCTTTTTAACGTATCCCGCATTACATCTTTTTAGAGAAAGTAGGGGTTTTGAGGTTTCAAATGAGTCCAAATTTAACATTCTACTATTTCCTTTTTGATCCACTGTACATATCATTTTCAACTAATTGTAATGATTATTAAAAAAAGAAATTTCTAGGTGTCTCCTGGTCTTTGGATTTGACGCAAACAATTTTTATTTTGCATAAAAATCCCTAACAATCAGTATGCACAGTATGTCTAAAGGCTTATCATATGTAAATTGCTCGTCACTTGCATATGAAAATATGCATACAAAAATTCAAAGACATTCCAAATAGAAATTCTTCAAATATAAGAATTTCAAATATTGAGGTTAGTGTTACAACCTATGGCAATAATAAATGTGCATTTTTTATGACAGTGAATGTAGGTGAGCTATAGAGTGGAGACTATGATTGGATTCCCATTGCACATTAAAATAGTCAATTACTTTCTGTCAGGGAATCGATTTGCGTGATATTAACAATTCGTTAATGTATTAAAACAACATTTGCAAATACTATTTCTTACACAAAAACAATATTAGTATTTCTTAAACGATATAAATGCATTACCGAGTTAAAGTCTACAATTAAAGAGCGTATCGAAGACTTGAAAATTATTTATAACTTTTTCAAATAATTCCTTAAGAATGTAGAAATCATGTATCATTCACACTACATGCAACAATACTGACATCTACTTTAATGCATTAAATATAAGTAATAAAAATCAGAATGAATCTTAACAATTAGAAAATAATATTTTTCAAAATACTGACTCAACTGTAACAATTTAAAAAATTAATATGATTCGTCTGAAGTTCTCATGGCGTTCAAAAAGACATACCTCTATTCATAGCAATATTAATTCAGATATTCTTTTCAATTTTGCTCTTTTCGTTCTCACAATGACATTGGAACGTGGTCGTAAACACATTGAAACCGCATAAAGAGAGTAAAAGAGAAATACCTAAAATAAAAAGAAACAAAGGACACACAAGAATTAGCTGAATAAATAAAGAAAGACGCACACTCGTCGTCGATCATTCGTATGCAAATGGTATGTTTCGAGCCCTGCATTATGCGTCATTTGTAGCAAACGAGCGGGGAATCGTTAAAGATAAAGACGTAATATTGCATAACCGTGACGCGAACAGAAATGAAAATAACATTGGGAATGATTCCAGTGTGCAAAATCTTGATACACTTTCATGAATTCTGTTAGGTTATGTTTGAATAGAGTGGCGCGGGCTTCGATATAATGTTTATTCATACTTCTTGGATAATATAATTAAAAGACAAAAACAAAGTGATGCTAGAACCATTTCTACCGATGAAACAATATAAAACGTGAAATATTTCTTATTTGAAACACAAAATATATTCTACGTGACCAGCACGCTCATTCTTGAGCCCTGTATGATGCAGCAAAAGAACGTAACCTCGTAAATTCAACTCCTACAAATTACGGTGCAGTGTAATTCGCGATGTGATGTTTCAGGTGTCAGACAGAATCTTGATTATCTCTAGCCGGCGTCTTGTTATCGAAAAAATCAAATATCACAATTTTGTCGAGTACTCGAATTCCAGAGATGACTAGACAGTGTCTATGATTAATTTTTCAACTGATAACGCGTATCGTTCAATCATTAGAGGATTATCCCAATGTATTGCACAAATTTTTCTAAGTTCTTGTAATTTTTCAAGTCCATTTACAGCTTTATTTGTCAACTGTTTAAAAGGTATATAAAGGCCTATTTCAAAAGGTACTTCTTGTAGACACGTTAATCTGTCTATTCTTCCTCTGCATGCGTTTATACAATTCTTCTTTTATAATCTGCGCGCAAATAATTCTATTAGCGATCAGGTTAATCAATTTTCTTGTTTTTTAAATTTCTTATTTCTTCGAAACTATTAAAGATTGAAAAATACATATTAACACAAAAATAGTAACATACGCATTTGTAATACTACAATTTTATATGGCTCTAATTTTTTTATTATTTGTCATGCTATATTTGCTACGGTATTTAGACTGCAGATTTTATTTAAGATAAAAATGAATAAGTGCGACTTAAAAGAGTAGACAGATTGAAAAAATTGGAGATTATTAGACAGTGGATCATTATGCAAAATAGAAATTTTCCACCTGAATTGCAACAAACTGTATTTAAATGGAAATTTATTCTCTTTCTTAATATGTTTAATAGGTTGAAAATAATGTAACAATATTTTTAAATTCTTCTAATGTTTTTACTGTTTTAAATTACGCCTACTCAGTTTGATTATAAATTCATAAAATCCCCAGTCTAGAGATTATCGATATGTTATTCAAAAATAAATGAAGTTATCAGAAAAAGAAAGAACTTTCTATTTGGTCTCTGTTCCTTGAAATTTATGTAGAAGATTTTGCAGAAAGTTTGCAATAAAAATCCGCAGTCTAGTTACATTTCATGAAGATTTGCACGTATGATTTATTTCTGTATACGTTCGCGAACGTTAAAATATCAACTGTCGGAAAGATAGGTGACTAACTCCGTTGGGTAAGCATTAATTAAAATGCAGAAAATTTATTCCGCGTGTATTACATCATCTACGCCACTGGAAACAAATTTGAAAAACAACTGTTACCGGCGGTAGCGAAAAAGAAATATTTAGGCGTCGTCAAACGTAACGCACCACAGTGCATCAGATAAGCGATATTTGGCATGCATAATCGGAATTGCAAATCCCTCGACTAGCGGATGATTAACAGGAACTGCTGATTGTTGCATCCCAGATCTATCGAGCATTATTCATCCAAGAATTTCGCACGAAATAGTCTTCGTGCGGACTTTTGAACCAACCTTCGCATGTAACTCTTTGGCACTCTTTACCGTGAAATCATCGCAAACAGTTTCTTTTTTCTTCTTATTATTATAGAAAATCTCATAAGATTTATTACAATATTATACAGAATGGTCGCAAACACTCTTCCATTTCTAAAAAATTCCGTGCAAACTTATCTGTTTCGTTTAATAAAATATCTGCTCCCGTAAAATTTTTGTGAAAAGAAGTTTGATACCCATAGAAACTTCAAAGTGTTATTAAAAGGATATTTATCCGACATTTAACAGTCTAAACTTGTTACATTTTTTAGATATTTATTTATTTATTAATTTTATCTATTTTTTAGATATTTCATTATATATTAAACAATCTGTGTAATATGAAAACAGGATCTTTTGGAATGTTTATGTTAAAAATGTTTCCATAAAATAAATGGAAAAGCCAAGTTACTGTGTGGTAGTTTTATTTAATAATATATTAAGTATACAAATTATTTCATTGTCCTTTCTTCGTGAATTTATTTCTAAAATAACCTCTATCACGGGAAGTATTTGTATTATAATTTACAATAAAGTTGCAATTAATTAATTGTGAGCTTTCAGCCCTTTTTAATTATTTTGATTGCACTATAAAAGAGGGGTTTTGATTGCTCTATGCACTAATAAAATTTTAACAAAGCATTCCATATAATTTATTTCGAAAAACATTAATATTAAAGTAGATAATAAACAACATAGGAACGTAATTTTTACGTTCCTCATCGAAGTCATCAAATGGACGTTATTAATAGACTGCGAATTATTCCATAAAATTAATTAAAATTAATAAATTTTCGAATTTGGTTACACTATTTTCGACTTATTAAATTGATTAAAACGAGAATACATTTTTAGTGCATTTCTGCTTGTGACAATCGACTTAGGAAATGTTTATTTTGTATAAAAATTCGCAGTCTAATAATTATCAAATTCATTCTGAAGGCTCTTACAACATAGAACACTAAAAAATGTTCGATTTCGTTCAAGAGAAATTGATTAAAATTTAATTGAACCGATCATTGAGTCCAACGAATTTTCATTGAAAATGGCGGAGATATTTCGAGTGGCCGCTGTAATTGAGACACTGTATCCTGCGGATTGTTGAATATTCGTACAACATTATCGTAAATTATTTTACTTGTTCACGAAATTCGTGATAAAATCCATCTTGTCGTAACAAGCGTTGTATCCTTCGGCAAATATTAGAGTCATCTTGCTGGAGGCCTTTTGGGAGGCCTATGAGAGACCGCTCCCTTGTCTCGGGATGTTGTGCAACGTGATCCATGAGCGAAAGATCATTGTCCCGCGTGATCGTACGTACGTGAACCTTGCGGCTCGTGTGCAACCCGTGCACCCTAATTATGCGGGCGCAGTGCGAGACAACGCCATTGTCTGTGGATTTTACAACCGCGAATTTGGTTTCTGTGATAATATCTGGAAATCAATGCTTGTTAGTTGCGAAAATTTATATTCAATCCCTTTTTCGGCTAGGGCGTTACGTTACTCTGCGATTTAAACCTTTATTTTTAATACTTTCATCACGTTCATCATTTATAGGACTGCCATCTTCATCGTTGAGTTCTTTCTAGCATCGAATAGTGAATTCATGTAGCATCACATCCTGGCTTGAACCCGAATAATTTGTAAACCGTTCGGAATAATGCAGTACGAATGAGTGCATAAATATACAGAAATACTACTTTCACATAATCCGTGAAAGTAAACGAAGATTGATTGTTTCACGAACGTATAAGAAATATATGAA